>NC_073305.1:4238893-4602018 GCF_027595985.1 Sorex araneus
TGGAAGGGACCCTAAAATCCAGAGTATTCTTTCATTTCACAGAGTTTTTCCCCAGGGAACATGTTTCTTTAGGTCTCTCAATAGCTAACACCAGCCTTGGTTTGCTCACGAAGGATTTTATTCCTGCCTTCTTTACCAATTCCTTCATAGCTTCACTACTATAGAACCACTAGCAGAAACTGGGTTTTCCTGGCTAAGCAGATGTTTATCAAAAAAAACAGTTCTATTTGGGATGGGCCCTTCTTTAAAAAAAAACAAACAAAAAACAAAACACTTGATTCTTTTTTTTTTTCTTTTTGGGTCACACCTGGCGATGCACAGGGGTCACTCCTGGCTCTGCACTCAGGAATTATCTCTGGCGGTGCTCAGGGGACCCTATGAGATGCTGGGAATCAAACCTGGGTCGGCCGCATGCAAGGCAAACGCCCTACCTGCTGTGCTATCGCTTCAGCCCCCAAAACACTTGATTCTTGTCCCCAAAAAGTTACAAGCAGAGACACTATATTATCTGGGAGATAACACTGATAAATTAAATAGAATGGCAAACAGCCCTGGCCCCCAGAGTCCCCAAGTTTCAAGCTCTCTAGAATAGTCACTGCATTTCCAGGGATGCTGTGTGAGGGGGAAACTGACGCCAGGACGGGCTGCAGCTAACATGAAGTCTCAACTGCGCCTCAGTGTCTGCGTCCCCAACGCAGGACGTGCAGCTTCTGGTAAACTCCCAATTGAGTGTTTCACCTAGATAAGAAACTGGGCAGTTGGATCTGGCCAGTCCTGAGGGGTTGCCACTCCCCTAACTGTCACTGGTACCTGCTGTCTAATTGCTGACCACTGATGTAATAAGGCCAATGGTAAACATAGAGCAGCATACAGCACAGCGGGGAGGGCATTTGCTTTGCACGAGGCTGATCCTGGTTCGATCCCTCCGCCCCTCTCTCAGTGCCCGGCAAGCTACCGAGAGTATCCCGCCTGTACAACAGAGCCTGGCAGGCTACCCGTGGCATATTCCATACGCCAAAAACAGTAGCAACAAGTCTCACAGTGGAGACGCTACTGGTGCCCGCTCAAGAAAATCAGTGAGCAATGGGATGACAGTGATACAGTGATGCTGTTAAATAACCCTAATATCACTTCATCACTGTATCACTGTCATTCTGTTGCTCATCGATTTGCTTGAGCGGGCACCAGTAGCGTCTCCATTGTGAGACTTGTTGTTACTAATTTTGGCATATTGAATATGCCATGGGGAGCTTGCCAGGCTCTGCCCATGGGGGGTGAGATACTCTCAGTAGCTTGCCGGGCTCTCTGAGAGGGGCAGAGGAATCGAACCCAGGTTGTCCACGTGCGAGGCAAATGTCCTACTTGCTATGCTATAGCTCCAACCCGATTTTAAATTTAGTCAAATTATTATTATTGTTATTGTTGTTGTTGTTATTATTATTATTATTATTATTATTATTTTCTGTTTGGATCACACCCAGTGATGTACAGGGGTTATTCCTGGCTCATGCACTCAAGAATTACTCCTGGTGGTGCTCGGGAAACCATGTGAGATCCTGGGAATCTACCCCAGGTCGTCTGAGTGCAAGGCAAACGACCTACCCACTGTGCTATCACTCTAGCCCCCACTGGAGGCTTTAATGCTGCAATCTTATTCATTCCCAAGGAGTTAGAATTGGGGTAGTAGCTCTGTAGCAGCAAATCAACAATGGGATTGTAAAGTATATCTCAATAGAACATTGATTCGACATTAATGCAATGGTGGTTTGGGGTTAATAGTGAGGTGTTTAAGGTAAAATACACTGGGATTAGGCACTTGCCTTGCATGCAGTTGTCCCTGACACCTTTTATGGTCCTTTGGGTCCTGGCAGGAGCTGTCCCTGAGCACAGAGCTAGTAGTAAGTCCTGAACACAGTCAGGGATGGCCCCAAAACAAAGCAATTAATCAACAGGATTGAAAATGTGCTGTGGGGCCAGAGCGATAGCACAGCGGGTAGGGTGTTTGCCTTGCATGCGGCCGAGCCGGGTTTGATCCCCGGCATCCCATATGGTCCCCCAAGCACTGCCAGGAGTAATTCCTGAGTGCAAAGCTAGGAGTAACCCCTGAGCATCGCTGGGTGTGACCCAAAAGCAAAAAAAAAAAAAAAAAGTGCTGTTTTTTATGTCTCCTGTCCTTGAGCGGCCCAACTCTTCTCTGTCAAAAGAGACTGTTAGACTACAGCCGTGTCTCCAATTCTCAAGCTTTCACATACTTTCAAGTGTTCGTGTCGGTGCCCATATCTCTTCCAATGCAGGGAGCCATTTCTGCTTCTCTAGGCTTGGGGAGGTGTCCTGGGCTTCCTGTTTCACTCACATGCCACCCTCTCATTTTATCTACTGAGCAATAAGTTTGAATAAAACATAGTGTAAACTTCCAAACGCCCAGTCAAGTCTATTGGTTGAATAAATTGTTGAATACCATCCTCCTATAGGAGTAGGTAACTGTTCAATGTTTAAAGTTTCTGTAAGTTGATATGGGACGGTTTACAGGATATGTTGTAGAGATATATTATAAGTGCATGTTATAGGGGGCTGCCTAATCTAATGTGTTTTCTGTAGTGAGGATGGAAGTGAAAATCTTTTATGATTTTTTTTTTTTTACAAAAAGAACCACAGGAAGGATAAACTAGAAAATAATGTTGTTGGTTTTTGACATTGTGAGAGTGGGTATGGGGTTAAGGAATATTGCAGGAATTCTCTTGATTACTGTTATGACTTTTTCTAAGTGTTTAAAAACGAAATGTAATCCAAATGGGAAAAAATATCCTGTTTGTAGAGTGTAAATTGATAGACTTCCTACAGAATTCCAGAATTACGAGATAAATCTGTATAATTATGAATACCCAGCTTGAAGCCTAGCTTATGAGAGTTTATCTCATAAAGAGTACAGATAATGAAGCATGTTTATGGCTGTGTTAAAAATAAATAAGCTTTCTACGTGCACAGAAAAAGAGGAACATCTTCCCATGATTGGGAATATGTATGGGTTTTGTTGAACTTTCTCTTCCTACAATGTTCACATTTCCATAATTATAGCCTATTAATTTTAAATTGTTATTTTTACAACCAACTTTAAGAATTAATAGGCAACAATTAACTAATTTCCATTAATTCATTTGTTATCTATTAATCAGTTTTAACTCTCATTCCTGATTGGCAGTCTCTGTAGCAGCACTAAAGGTGCTTGGCCAGTGATGACCTTCACAGTGGGACCTCACGGTCTCCTCTTGTCCTGAGAGGTCATCCTCGAGATGCCTCACTGGCCACTCCAGAGTCGATTTCCGGTTTTGAGCTGTGATTTCTGCCATACTTGTTATTCTTGACTGAGAGCATCTTTTGTTTGGGCCTAGCTTTTGGTAAAATAGGATTTAGGCTTCTCCGAACACTTACTTCATGCTCTTTTATTTATGCCACAGCCTCAATGCACGTTATAGAGCACAGCACAGGGAAGATGGACGATGCTATTTGCAGAGAATTCTGGCAGAATGAATCACTGGCTGAATGAATTTAGGGGTGATCTAGAATACTCGTGGTCTGCACCACCTCTCCATGCCCAAATCTGTAACTGGAGAAGATTTGTGTTTTTCTAGCGGACACTTTCAGAGCAGAGTGGCCACGGCTGTTGTCCTCGGTTAATTGAATCCTCTTCCTGTGGGAGTGAGGCCTTCTCTGGCTGCTGTTTTGAAGGAGACACTGAGTATTCCAAGCAGACATATAGATGTTATTCCATTTTACGTGGGAATAAATGGAGTATCTCATAGCTTGGGAAGTAGATAGACATTAGAGGAAGACTGGAGGCCATAGTGTCAGAATAATGTCTATGAGAAACATTTAGAGTATTGTAAGCCAAAAACTAAATAATATTTTAAAATGATAAAATAAAATGAATTTTTTTCTTATTTTATTTTATTATTATTATTTTGTAATAGTTTATTTTTAATTAGTGAATCAACGTGAGGGTACAGTTACAGATTTATACATTTTTGTGCTCATGTTTCCCCCATACAAAGTTCGATAACCCATCCCTTCACCAGTGCCCATTCTCCACCACCAGTAAACCCAACATCCCTCCCCCCCTCCCCAGTCCCGTCTCCCCCCACCCCACACTGCCACTATGGCAGGGTATTCCCTTTTGTTCTCTCTCTCTGATTAGGTGTTGTGGTTTGCAATAAAGGTGTTGAGTGGCCATTGGGTTCAGTCTCTAGTGTCAGAAAGAGAGAGACAGACATAGAAAGATTGCACTCATCTGTGGAATATAGAATAATAGACTATAAGACTAACACCCAAGAATAGTAGAAATAAGTACCAGGAGGTTGTCTCCATGGCTTGGAGGCTGGTCTCTCATTCTGGGCAACTCAAAGAAGGGAACACCAAGTAAAATGTGGTCGGAGGTCACATGGGGGAAGGGTGATGCGCACCGAAAATGAATTTTTTTTAATTAATAGTCTATTTTTAATTAGTGAATCAACGTGAGGGTACAGTTACAGATTTATACATTTTTGTGCTCATGTTTCTCCCTTACAAAGTTTGATAACCCATCCCTTCACCAGTGCCCATTCTCCCCCACCAGTAAACCCAACATCCCTCCCCCCCTCCCCAGTCCCGTCTCCCCCCACCCCACACTGCCACTATGGCAGGGTATTCCATTTTGTTCTCTCTCTCTGATTAGGTGTTGTGGTTTGCAATAAAGGTGTTGAGTGGCCTTTGTGTTCAGTCTCTAGTCTATATTCGGCCCGCATCATCTTTCCCCCACATGACCTCTAACCACATTTTACTTGGTGTTCCCTTCTCTGAGTTGCCCAGAATGAGAGACCAGCCTCCAAGCCATGGAGACAACCTCCTGGTACTTATTTCTACTATTCTTGGGCGTTAGTCTTATAGTCTATTATTCTATATTCCACAGATGAGTGCAATCTTTCTATGTCTGTCTCTCTCTTTCTGACTCATTTCACTTAGCATAATACTTTCCATGCTGATCCACTTATATGCAAACGTCATGACCTCATTCTTTCTAACAGCTGCATAGTATTCCATTGTATAGATGTACCAGAGTTTCTTCAACCAGTCATCTGTTCTAGGGCACTCAGGTTTCGAAAATGAATTTATTTAAAAAAAAACGGGCAGGAGGTTAGTCTGTGAGTCAAGTCAACTCTATAGAATATACTTAGCGGGATCAGAGGAGATTTTCCAAATTCAGTTCACTACAAGGAAAATACGCCAGGCACCCAATTTTCTACATCAGTTCCTATAATAAAATCTTTCAGAACTGATAGTTTATTCTTTACTAAAGAGAATATAAATTAATAAATGCACAATCGTGTGACTATTTTTACTAGCATTTGGAGCCAGAGAAGAGAGAACATCTTTCTGAGAAAGCCTCCTAATTCTTTTCTTTCCTCCAGCTATCATATGTCTGTTTACTTTTGCATTCTTTAAGGAATGAAAGTGGATATTTTCTTTACTTTCATTAAGGAATGAAAGTAGATGTGTTTTGGTACATATTTCGAGCCAGGAACTATTTCAAATGCTGGGGATTCTGCAATGAAGAAAATATATTCCTATTTTATGGAGTTTAAATTTTAATGGGGAGAGGGAGACTTATGTATGATAAAAATTCTGTATATCAATAGCATTAAGACCCAAAGAGAAGTCTAAAGTCAGAGGGTGGAGGTATAACTTGTCATCAAAGGAGAAGGAGGAAAAAGTAAATAAATTGCCCTGGGTCAAAACATTTATTCGCATTCAAACCTAGAGCTGAACAGCTGGAACTATGGAGTGAGGGGCTGGGATAGTTGCGGACAAGTAACAGGCACAGGGATCTTCATGATAGGAGGCTTGCAGATCTATAAATACTTAGATTCTGAAATAATAAGATTCCAAAGAAAGGTGGTGAAACTGAGGCAAAGACTCTGGGACAATAAAATAAGAAAGAAGCTGTGACTTTCTGAGGTGGAGAATATAATTAGGAAGACCACTGCCTTGTTGAAAGATGGGTGGCAGGAATTTTAGTTTGAGTATATATTTTACTATTTTCTTTGTGAGAGTCCACTAAATGGTTGTAAGAGACTGGATCTCAGAGGAGAAACCTGGGAGTCAGGCTAGATGCTACCATTGTGCACAAGAGTGAATGAAATGACCAAGAGAGAGAGTACAATGTCCCATGGAGTAAGTCCAAGGCACACTGAAGATTAGTGGTTGATTGGTTGGGATGTAATGTCGAAGCCAACCAATCTTAACTAACAAAAACATTAACACAGAAGGCATAACTTGTAATAGCACTGTAGCACTGTAGTCCCATTGTTCATCGATTTGTTTGAGCGGGCACCAGTAACGTCTCCATTGTGAGACTTGTTGTTATTGTTTTTGGCATATAGAATGCGCCACGGGTAGCTTGCCAGGCTCTGCCGTGCGGGCGCGATACTCTCGGTAGCTTGCCGGGCTCTCTGAGAGGGACAGAGGAATTGAACCAGGGTGGGCCTCGGGCAAGGCAAATACCCTACATGCTGTGCTATCACTCTAGTCCTTGTAATGACGTCTTAGTGATCCCTCAGACTAGAGCTTACATGTTTCTGTGGTGAGATATAACAGGTTACACTAATTTTCTTCTAAGGAAATATATTTTGATTATTCCTTTAGCAATTTATTGTAACAAGCAATATTAAAGACATCATTGTGAGCCTTCTCTGGGGACAGGCTTGAGGAGTGGTTGGAAAAGTTGGAGACGATGGTAGACAGCAGCTGATAGTGGTGGTGGGGCTGAGACTAGAATATTGAATGTCTGTGACAATCATCATCAACAACTTTGCAAACCACAGTGTATAAAGTGTAGGGGGAAATTCTTACATATGTAGATCTTACCTATTTTATGTAAACCCCAAAATATGTTAGCATAGATTTTTTTTTAAGTTTTATTAATAACACAATGTGACCGTGAGACATCTAATAGCCAAATTCTTCTTCTTAGAGAACCTGACAAGCTACCAAGAGTCTATTTTCCTGCACAGGAGAGCCTGGCAAGCTCCCCGTGGTATATTCATATCCCAAATACAGTAAAAGATATATACATATCTCTTGAAAGCCTGGCAAGCTATCGAGAGTATCCCGCCCACACGGCAGAGCCTGGCAAGATACCTGTGGCACATTCGATATGCCAAAAACAGTAATGATAGGTCTCATTCTCCTGACCCTGAAAGAGCCTCCAATCGTTGGGAAAGAGGAATAAAGGAGGCTGCTAAAATCTCAGGGCTGAGTGTAACAGAGACGTTACTGGTGCCCGCTCAAGTAAATCGACGAACAACGGGATGACAGTGATACAGTGATTATTAATAACACTTAAGACATGATTATTGCCATGATGAGTTCCAAGTATAAAATAAAATTTAATGATATATATAGAGAGAAGTGTCCAGGGCCCTTCTCTCTATGTATAAAATAGGTAAGATCTACGTATGTAAAAATTTCCCCCTACACTTTAATTAAACACTGTGGTTTACAAAGTTGTTGATGATGATTGTTACAGGCATTCAATATTTCCTCGGAGGGGATGGGCTCCAGCTTCCCTCCTCGCCCCGAGCAGAGCTCCCGGCGGCCAAAGACCACCGGAACCTAGCTACAGCCATGCTCAAGGCCCCTCTCCACATGTTCAGACGGGTCTCACGCATGAAGGTACCGGCAGAGGAATCCAGGTGTGTGTAATCCCATCAACAGCAAACATCCAGAGACTTAAAAGCAAGCTCCCAGAAGCGCGCAGCCGCAAAGCTTCTTATAGCCTACTTCTCCCTCTGGGAGAAACTAGCAATTTTCTGAGAGTTTCCTGCCCACATGGGACAGCCTTGCAAGCTTCCCATGGTGTATTCATATGCAAAATCCAATAACAAGCTGGATCTCATTCCCCTGACCCTGAAAGAGCCTCCAGTGGGACATCATTGGGAGGGCGGAGTCGAGAGAGACTTCTAAGATCTCAGGGAAAGGACGAATGGAGAGGTTACTGAGCCCACTCGAGAAATTGATGGTTAATGGGATTTCGTGATCGTGATAATGATATAGAGAGAAATGATTATATATATGTATGCATATATATGTGTGTACATATATGGAAATATGCATAAACATATAATAAATATAATTAGTGGCCAAGGAGGGGAAAGACAATAACCAATAAAGTAAGAAGGAAATCAGAGCATAGGCCCTAAAAGATAACTGCAAAGCATTTGGGGAATGCAGAGATTCCCTCTCAGAACTGCTAGTCAATCTGGTAAGGGAAAAAAACCCTAAAAATCAATCAGGCAGGCTGTAAATTCTTTTTTTTTTTTTTTGCTTTTTGGGTTACACCCAGCAATACACAGGGGTTACTCCTGGCTCATGCACTCAGGAACTACTCCTGGCGGTGCTCGGGGGACCATATGGGATGCTGGGACTCGAACCCAGGTCAGCCGCATGTAAGGCAAACGCCCTACCTGCTGTGCTATCGCTCCAGCCCCAAGGCTGTAGGTTCTTGGTGATCCTGATGAGAGACATTTTTGTTCAAGCGATGGGACAAATGTCTGAATGCAGTGAATTCAGGAGAGAATGTGGGGTAATTACAAACTGAGAAGTTGTTTTGTTTCTTTTTGTTTCACTGTATCTTTATGTCACTGTCATCCCGTTGCTCATCGATTTGCTCAAGTGGGCACTAGTAATGTCTCTATTGTGAGACTTGTTACTGTTTTTGGCATATTGAATACGCCATGGGTAGCTTGCAAGTCTCTGCCATGTTGGCGGGATACTCTTGGTAGCTTGCCAGGCTCTCCAAGAGGGACAGAGGAATCGAACCCGGGTTGGCCGCATGCAAGGCAAATGCCCTACCCGCTGTGCTACCATGGACCAGTAGCTGAAGGGGAATGTGGCATCGAAGGAAAGAATTCAGCCCCCGGGGAGTTTAATGTGCCCATATGAAAGCGAATGAGCCCAGAGAGAGGCGAAAGTGGGTAACAAAGTAAGCAGCTAGTTGCTAAGTGATCCTTCAGAGCAGATTTGAGGAGTGGCGGGCTAGAGTCAATATAAATATGCTTACCAGTAGTGAAGAGAGGATTTTGTCTCTCAGAATGGAAATGACCCATTTCGTTGTTCTAGACACCAGTAGATAGAAAAATTGTCGGTGTCCACAGAACCAGAGATCTCTCCAGGCTCCATACGGGCCAATGCCACCGGGGCACTCCAGATGGAGCAGGTAGAGTCTCCCCACCTACTTCAGATGGAATCCTGGTGACCAGGAGCTTCCTTCCACAAGCAAGACCCAGGTATGCGGGTTCCAGGACTGACTCTCCAGGCTGCATGTCAGCAGAGGACCCGGGCTGTCCCTCCCTGGGTCCCTGTCCACTCAGCCCACTGGCTGTCACACCCACAATTTGCCTCCGGGCACCATCTCGGACCTGGCCCTGGCCCAGAGACTCCCGACTGAATCCCAAAATGTATTAGTGCCCTACAGAGATGTCTCTGGAACCCAACAATTTACAATCTAGAAATTTGCATTTATAATCATGGCCATGCGAGCTCTTATGATATTCAAAATGAGCAATGGAAAATATATTATCTGGTGTCTGCCCCTGGCAGGTAGGCTTGAATGGTGGTGGGAAATTTCAAGCAAAAGATGATGCTCAAAATTAGAGAGAGAGGGGGCTGGAGCGATAGCACAGCGGGTAGGGCGTTTGCCTTGCACGCTGCCGACCCGGGTTCAAATCCCAGCATCCCATATGGTCCCCTGAGCACTGCCAGGAGTAATTCCTGAGTGCAGAGCCAGGAGTAACCCCTGTGCATCGCCAGGTGTGACCCAAAAAGCAAATAAATAAATAAATAAATAAATAAATATGAGGCAGAAATATCATGTTCATGATGTTTAAAAAAAAAAAAAATTAGAGAGAGAGTATTGGGGAAATTGTCTGCCATAGAGGCAGGGTGAAGACTGGGATGTGGGTGGTGGAAAGTGTGCACTGGTGGAGGGATGGGTGTTCCATCATTGTGTGGCTGAATGTCAAACATGAAAGCTTTGTGACTCTATGTCACGGTGAAACAATTTAGAAAAAAGGTAATGTGGAGTTCACACCCAATTCAATCAGCTTAATCAATGGCTGAACAAATACCAGTACTCCTACATTATTAAAAAAAAAGAAAGAAAAATTGTCGGTGTTAATAGATGGGTCTCACCTGCCTACCCCTCTGTTTAATGGGGAAACAAAAGACTCCATTGAAAGTAAAAGTCTAGTATTGAAAATGTTGAAAAATTGAGATTTGATCCTGTTTTCTAGAAGAAAGGGAGAATATAAGAGGTTGGAAATATAAGAGGTTTCTTTCTTTCTTTATCAAGTAAAAAAATATTTTAGAGCATGATCATATCTGAGGATTAAAAGTAGGCAAACTTTTGCTACAGCATGTCTGATAGTAAACGTAGTGGCTGAATACTTACAGGTCTTCAACTCAGACTTACAGTGAGCCCCGTCATAAGCAATAAAGAAGCATACATGATTGTGTGCTCATAAAACTTTATTCATAGGCTCAGATGGAGTTCTGGGGTTGACTGACAGAAACAGGGTGTGTTTATTTTTGAAAGCACTGGTGGATGATAGAGGCCATGAAAAAGTAAGGTCACTAAAAAAAAATGGGTGCTCTTCTTCAATCATTTTCTGTGCCAAGTAATAGAAAAATGTGGTATTTGTAAATTTGGGCATTTTCAAGGCCAAAAATGTTGGAGAAGAGATAGAGTAATTTTTAAAAGTTGGAAATGTTCTTATCACAAAAAAAGAAATGGTAATTAATGTGACTTGATAAGAGTTGTTAGCTAATGTTATAAAGTTAATCATTTTGCGATATAGAGGTGTTGCAGATGAACACACTGCATATCTTAAGCTTATGGAATGTTCTATCTTAATTCTATAAAAATTAAAAGCTAGGTGTTAGTGGAGAAGTTGATAGTAAGAAGAGGATATCATTGCAAGCTCCAGGTGAGTAAGGGAACGTGTGTGAGAAGGAAAGAATTGGGAGTAAGTGAAGTAGAAGAATTAAGAAGGCAGGACATTAAAAATAAATCCTGGAAGTCATATTTAGCTCACAAAGATTGAAGAGGAGTAATTTTAGAGAGTGAGTACTCCCCTCTCGGAGAGCCCGGCAAGCTACTAAGAGTATCCCGCCTGCATGGCAGAGTCTGGCAAGCTACCCGTGGTGTATTTGATATGCCCCAAACTGTACCACTGTAGCACTGTTGTCCCATTGTTCATCGATTTGCTCGAGCGGGCACCAGTAATGTCTCCATTGTGAGACTTGTTGTTACTGTTTTTAGCATATTGAATAGACACAGGTAGGTTGCCAGGCTCTGCGGTGTGGGCGGATACTCTTGGTAGTTTGCCAGGCTCTCAGAGAGGGGCGGAGGAATCAAACCCAGGTCTGCCGTGTGCAAGGCAAATGCCCTACCCGCTGTGCTATCGCTCCAGTCCATGCCAAAAGCAGTAACAAGTCTCACAATGGAGATGTTACTGGTGCCCACTCAAGCAAATTGATGAGCAACAGAGCAACGGGATGACAGTGACAGTGAGTACAACCAGGGAATAAAGTTTTGAAAGACTATTGTGGAATTAGGAAGTGAAGCAGAGGACGGCGGCAGCAGCCCGCAGGATGAAGCTGCAGATACGAGAACGGTGTTAGGGACAAGATAGGGAGTTTTCTGAGGGCAACATTGAGGACCAGAGATGACCTTCACCTGCCTCCAGAGAGAAATCGCGACACGGATGGCAAACACAACAGCAACCTGTTGAACGAATTGTCTGGAGATCTGGCTGAGGGCAAGGCACGGCCCGTGACCTTCAGAGGAGAGGCCAAGCAGACAGATCAGAGCATTCGCTGGACTGACAGGTCTGGGGGCGGGACAGTAGCAGAGGAAAGACACAGAGGACAGGATGCTAAGAGGGAACCTGGAAAGAAACTCCAGGGTGACATGCGGTTCCTAGTGATGCGTAGTAATGGAGAGCGAAAGACAAGAAGCAGGTAGTGTGGCCCCCCAGGACAGAGGGTTTGCTGGAGGGGATGCGGGGACATGGAGTAGCCCAGATGTCCACAAGCCAGGATACGGCTCTCTGTGTGCGCAGCTCTTGCAGTGAACTGGGCAGTGGAGTGGACAGTTCTGGGTGGTATTTTTGAGTCTTCTCCTTACACCTTCTGCTCCAGACCTTTGAGAACGTTTCAACCATAAAACAAACAAACAAACAAACAAAAACCCTTTAATTTCCACAAGGGTCTCAACCTAAAATATTTTCCCTTCCAGACTATCTCCTTGCTTGTCCTTTCTGTTTTACTCATGGCCAGAGCTTTACTACACTTGTACCTTTTTGATATTCTCTTTCTCTCTTTGTCTCCTTTCTTTCCCTCCTCTTTTTCTTTCTCTCCTTCCTTCCTTCCTTCCTTCCTTCCTTCCTTCCTTCCTTCCTTCCTTCCTTCCTTCCTTCCTTCCTTCCTTCCTTCCTTCCTTCCTTCCTTCCTTCCTTCCTCCTCCCTCCTTCCTCCCTTCCTTCCTTTCTTCCTTCCTTCCTTTCCTCCTTTCTCTTTCTTTCTCTTTCTTTCCTCCCTTCCTTCCTCCCTTCCTCCTTCCTTCCTTTCTTCCTTCCTTCCTTTCCTCCTTTCTCTTTCTTTCCTTCTTTCCTTCCTCCCTTCCTCCCTTCCTTCCTTTCTTCCTTCCTTCCTTTCCTCCTTTCTCTTTCTTTCTCTTTCTTTCCTTCTTTCCTTCCTTCCTTCTTTCTTTCCTTCTTTCTTTCTTTCTTTCTTTCTTTCTTTCTTTCTTTCTTTCTTTCTTTCTTTCTTTCTTCTTTCTTTCTTTCTTTCTTTCTTTCTTTCTTTCTCTTTCTTTCTTTCTTTCTCTTTCTTTCCTTCTTTCCTTCCTTCCTTCTTTCTTTCCTTCTTTCCTTCTTTCTTTCTTTCTTTCTTTCTTTCTTTCTTTCTTTCTTTCTTTCTTTCTTTCTTTCTTTCTTTCTTTCTTCCTTCCTTCCTTCCTTCCTTCCTTCCTTCCTTCCTTCCTTTCTTTCTTTCTTTCTTTCTTTCTTTCTTTCTTTCTTTCTTTCTTTCTTTCTTTCTTTCTTTCCTTTTTTCTTCCTTTCTTTCCTTCTGCCCCAGTTGAAAGTCAGCACTGCTCTGCCATGACAATAAAACTCTAAAAGTCACATTTGTCAAGAATAAGGATTGTGCTGAATGGGTTTTTTGTCCCGTGCCTTTGTCTTCAAAGGTTTTGTAGAGTTTGTCCTGTTTCACTTTGAAAACATAAAAGAGTGTCAGTCTCAGCCCTCCAGGTTGCTCAAAGGTGAGAATACTTTTTATAACAATATACTTGGATGATGATGCTTATTGGCACAAAATGTTTCCCCAGGTGACAGAATGAGCTCACATCCTAAAAATAGCCTCTTGTGTACTGAGCACTAGGGGACACTGATTTGCCATCAGAACCAGGAGGCTTTTGAGCATGAAAACAGAGTTCTGATTAATTAATCTGGGGAATGGGCACTGTTATGGCTGGTGAACACAGACACCCACCCAACTGGAAGATCACGCAGTGTAGGTAGGTTACTCTGCGTAGTATAGGTTACTCTTACACAGTGTAGTGTGGGTTAGGTTACTCTGAGGTGAGAGGTGAAGGAGGACGGAGGCTGATAATTCTCTTGTGTTCCTGAAGCTAAAGACCAATCCATTCATGACAATTTTGCAGGGCAGGAGTGAGGGAGTGGGTGGGAGAAGCAGTCAGTTTTTAACAGCTGGACTCAACAATAGAGTCATTTTCTTATGAATAGCTTGCCACGTGCTCCCAGAAAGCTCGTTGCTCAAACCTAGCTGCAAGGGAGGCTCATCTCCAGCTGTGGACTCAGGGGAAGGTGTTATTGTTTAGCATTATTTATTTGTTTTATCAGGTCTTTGCTAAAGCAGCACACATGTGTTTGGTTTTAACATACTTGCTTGTATTCTCTTATATAGATTCTCTGTCCCTCTCGGAGAGCCCTGCAAGCTACTGAGAGTATCCTGCCTGCACAGCAGAGCCTGGCAAGCTCCTCGTGGCATATTCAATATGCCGAAAACAGTAACAATGACGGCTCTCATTCCCCTGACCCTGAAAGAGCCTCCAATACAGCATTGTTTGGAAGGACGAGTAAGGAGAGGCTGCTAAAATCTCAGGGCTGGAACGAATGGAGACATTACTGGCACCTGCTCAAATCAACCAATAACGACGGATGACAGTGATACAGTGATCAGGCCTTGCACACAGGGAGCCACTTCCATCCTGGGGAGTCTGTGGGAGAGAGGAGAGTGATGGCAGAGTTTTGAGTCAAAGATTCAAGATGTTAGTTTTCTGTGGTCCTTGTCACAATAAAAGTTCACTGATGCTGGAATGCGACACAGCCATAGGCCTCAGAGAAACTCCAGTCCCTGCATACATCGGTCCTAGTAGTAAACTTAGTGGTCCGTCACACGACCAGAAGCATGTTGTCAGCTAAGGCAGAAATACAAAGCAGTGCTCTGTACCTTTTTGATAAGTGTGCACTGCACGCATATAGACGCCACTCATACTTGTTTAGAGGGTGATAGCGAATAATGTCTTCACCCCTAATCTTGCTCAGTGAACCAGCAGGAGATCACTCTCTTATTAGTAAACCTGGGTAATGATTCCATTTTCCACTGTGAAGACACTGACCTGCGAGGGTATTTTCTTAATCAACTCACCCAGGGCCACACAGTTCCTGGAGGGCAAAGACAAGGGGAGCCCCCAAAGTCCTTTCGTCTAAACTGAAAGTGAAAGTGTATTATAACTGACAGCTTATTTATGTGTTGCTTCCTGAATAACGGAAGCAGAATCACATACTCACAGGAGAATCAGGAGTTTGGCAATCACGTGGCTGGTCTCGGTCTCATTTCCAATGAAGCCAGTCTCCCTCAATTAACGGTTGGAAAAGCCAGAGCAGAGACATGTTGAAACCTGACCACAGTGTTTGAGTTCATTAATGAAACCGGGCAGAACTATATCGGGAAAGATTCCCTAATTCGTTTGCGTCTTTGATTTTGCTCTGAAGAAAGCACCAAACGAAAATGCTGGAGTGACTTCCAAGCCTTTGGATCTCACTGTTGTTCTATTTCTTCCCCCCCTGGCTTCTCAAATCGGCTTCATCACGCTCAACACTTGCAGCGTTATGAAAGAAAGCAAACACCATTTACAATGCTTTGCAGTTGGAAATAGCATACTTATCTCAATCCTTTAGAAATCAAGTTAAAGCATGGTGCCTGTTCTTGAGATTTCTGTCATAAATTTTCCAATGAGAGAAATGAAGCTTAATTTGCACTTGCCCATTTTTAACACATGCATACACCTTGTGTCTGCACAGGCAGAGAAATGCCTCCTCTCATTAGTGGCCCCGCTGGCCCTGGAAGAAGCAAGGTTGTGTTTATTTCTGCTTCTGAATGACTCCTCATTTTCTGTCTGATTTTGTGCTAATTCTTTCCGAGCTGCATTATAAAGCGTGCGCCATTTAAGCTTTGGACAGTATAAACTAATCAATAACACTGTGTTTTGAGCAGGAAAGTTCTTCTAGGGCACTGTCTTGAGCCCTTCAAGAAAGAGAGCTCTCCAGGAACCAAGAATAGCACCACCATTTGCTAAAATAGTACTGCACTAAATTTTGGGGAGGAGCAAAATCACTTCTTGCGTGTGGCAGTGAGAAATTTCAGCCCTCAAGTGCAAGTTGGGTGTCTGCCACCCACCCCAAGAGGAAGTGGAGAGTGGAAACAGAGTTTTCTGTCCCAAGACCCATGAAGATTTCTATCCAAGTGATGTGTAAGCAGATGGGTTTCATAGAAACCTTGTGGACAAGAGACTGAAATTAGCCTCCCCCGGTTACAATGGAAGGCAGGGTCTGAAATGTAAAAAATTTCTAGCCTTTCTGGAGGAAAAGAAAACCCACATTGCCCTTCTTAGACAGTTTGAAAGGGTAAAAGTAGAAGGAAGAAGAAATTCGAGCTGAGAGACAAAAACCACATGGTTAGCTAAGAGGTAGCTGAGTAGGGACCATGTGAATGACAGTGTAAAGGAAATGAGGAATGCAGAGGTGGTACGGGGGTTAAGGGTCTTACCTGGCATGCTGCAGACCCAAGTTCAATCCCTGGAACCACATATAGACCCCTGAGCACACCAGGAGTACTGAGCACTGCAGGGTATTGCCCCAAATGAAAAAAAAAAAAAACTAAAGGAAATGAGATGAGTAAAAATCTAGTGTCATAGTTATTTTATATTTTAAATATAATTATTTTATTTATATAATTATTTTAAAAATATAATTATTTTATTTTGGATTTTGGCTACTCCCACCTATGCTCAGGGCTCATTCCTGGTTCTGCATTCAGGGATCACTACCGGTAGAGCACAGGGGACCATGCAGGGTACATATGGAATTCAGCTCAGCCATGTGCAAGGAACGTACCCTACCTGATGTACTATCTCTCTGGCCAAGTGTCTAGGTTTGTAAAGAGATTGAACCAAGCCTAATGTTTGTTTTAGTGGTGACATTGCAAGTGATTATTTTTCGTCTTTTACTGGGAGCTTATGTGTATTTTCTAAGTTCCCATATGAATATTTCTATAATATGAAAAATACAATAAACTGCTACAGAAAATATTTCAATCACACTCACAATCACAATATCCCCTTAATCACTGATTTCTCGGGCGGGCTCAGTAACATCTCATTTCATCCTTTCCCTGAGATCTTAGAAGTCTGTTTCGACTTGGCCCTCCTAACAATGTTGCACTGGGGGCTCTTCAGGGTCAGGGGAATGAGATCCAGCTTGTTACTGGATTTTGCATATGAATACACCATGGGAAGCTTGCAAGGCTGTCCCATGGGGGCAGGAAACTCAGAAGATTGCCAGTTTCTCCCAGAGGGAGAGGTAGGCTAAAGATATCGCTTCTGAGAGCTTGCTTTTAAGTCTCTCTCTGGATGTTGGCCATTGATGGGATCACACACACCGTGGTTCCTCTGCCGGTACCTTCATGCATGAGACCTGTCCGAATGTGTGGAGAGGGGCCTCCAACATGGCTGCAGCTAGGTTCCAGTGGTCCTCGGCCGCCGGGAGCTCTGCTCGGGGTGGGGAGGGAATCTGGAGCCCATCCCCTCCGAGGGGCCCCGGGGAAGACAGCCAGGCATGCGGGCAAGAGACTCTCTGCAGAAAATATTTACAAAACTAAAATATGTCATAGAGTGTCACAATCATAATTAAAATAGGAAGTGTAATTAATATGAGGTTCTTATCACCATCATCTTCATATACTTTGTAAATCTAAAAGTGGAATGTATGTGCTACAATGAACACTCAAAAACACATTTCTCCCTAAATTTAGGTATCATTTTGAAAGCTTTTCAACTGTTACCAAAACAATTCTATTTAGTTCTCTAAAGAATTGTGATAAGTTATATGAGTTGGTAGTAGCACTGTAGCACTGTCGTCCTGTTTGTTCATCGATTTGCTCTAGTGGGCACCAGTAACGTCTCCATTGTGAGACTTGTTGTTACTGTCCTAAAATACTTGGAACCAAATAGTACTTGCATAAGCTCTGTCTTTCTTTAGCTCACTGATTTCAATGAATGTAAGTTTTCTAACCTAGTAATACTGAAAACATGTGGCAGGCACTTAAAAATAATCTGTGAGGATGATATTACTCAGAAGAGGGGAAACTCAGGGAACGATTATACAATGCCCATTTGAAAGTGTTAGTAAGACACATAATAGTTTTTGTTTGTTTGACCGGGGGCCTTATTCAGCTATGCCCCGGGCTTACCTCTGGCTCTGTGCTCAGTGATCTCTTGACAGGCTCAGGAAATCATCTGAGATTCCTGGGATCAAACCTGAGGAACTCATGCAAGGCAAGTGCCCTACAAACTGTACTATCTCTCTGGTCCCATAGCAGTTGATTTTACCTTGATGGTTGTTGTTGTATTATAAGATATATACGAATATTTTTAAATGTTGCAAATCCTTTCATTATAATCAAATCTTGCTCACAATGACGATATTTTCTCTTCCTCGTGGCTCTTCATGGTAGTCATTGCATTGCTGCCAGAAGTATAGGCAGAATCTGCTTATAGTATAACTGACTAATACAGTGTGGAGTCATAACCAATTGATCTATTACCCCCAGTGACCATAGGAACCTCCCAAGAGAGTCTGTGTGTCTGTCAGGTGCCTACTCTCATGGTGTAAGGCCCTTGTCTCAGAAAAGTGAGTTTTGCAAAAAACACACAGGTGGGCCAGGAAGAGAGGTCCAAGGGCAGGTTTGAAATCTGATCTCCAATACCAGATGGTTCCCCAGGTACCTCCAGGGGAGACCCTGAACACTGTCAGGCGTGGATTCTTCCCCACCACACACACAAAAAAATAGAGTAAAATAAAATAAAAACACATAGCACAGAGTGGGGTTCATCTACCTTATGTAAAAAGTCCAACTGTGCCTTGTATCGTTGGTTGTAAGTTTAGGCTGCCCTAAATATTTGACTCATTTACTTGTCACATAAGATTAAAATATTCCCACTATACCGAAGGAGACATTTTTGGCTTCTACTGTTCTTTACTGCATTGTTTCTTGGTATTTCTCCTATGTAAAAGTTTTCTCCTGCTTTGACATTTTCACATAATATACTATTGTAAGAAACCTCAGATATTTATGTACCATAGGGCAAATATAAATGTAGTTTGAAAGATAATTGACCTAATTTTTAGCATTCTGCATAGTTTTCTTTTTAACTGCATGAGTTAATAAATATTTTGCCAATTTAAATATGTTCAGCAATTCACAGCCCCATTTCAGTTACATTTTAAGAAACCTCACAAATGCACTTAATGTTTTACCAACCTTTTGCTAAGCGGTGCTGAACATAATCAACAAGCTCTTCCATTTATTTATTTTTGTCATATTCCCAATTGCACATCAGTAGCAGAATTGACTTCTTTCTTGTTGACACCTAAATTGCTTCTAATTCCTTTTATATGATTTTCCTTGAGTTATTCATTAGTCTGTTTTCCCAAGTTTCAAAATGATTTTTTTGAAAAGAAGGAGAAAGCTATTTTTTATGAAATGGAATAAAAATCTCATTTTTGTGATAAAGCAGCTACATTTTTTTCTTGTGTTAAAATTTTTGAAATGGGAAAGTTATATATTCGACATTGACCCTCTATTTTTTGAGACATATTGAAACTCTTGCATGGATATTGATACTACAAATGCTTTGTTTTCCCCTCCTGTTGCATTTTAAAATCTTGGCTCAGTCTCTAGAAACAGAAATAATAGGGGAGTTGGGAAGCTAATTTACCACACTTGATAATGGTAGACAAGTAGGAGATTGTCAGGTAAAAGGTTGCTTTGTTTTTTTTAAACAGCAATTTTTTTTTTTTTTGCAAAAAAGCAAAACTATGAAGCTTTCTATTTTTCTCCACCAATGCTTTCCAATTATTGTAGTTTCTCTGTGGGTGGTGTTGGAGTTCATTTTCCCCCCAGATTTAGGAAATACCTTTGACTCTGCTTCATTACAGATGTGCTTACCTGGCAGTGTCCAGTGTCCATATGTCCAGCACCTCTGGACCCCATCGCTTAGTCTTGGAGATGCCATAGCACGATGATTTGCCTGAGAAATTCTGTTTTAAAGGTGGTTTCTTATGTAATGAAACTGTGGAAAATCACTGTCTCCAGGAAATAACATTTTCTTAAACTGAACACAAAAACATCCTCTGCACACATCTTCGCTGTTTTCATGCAGTTCTTTCAAGGGGAACTAATGTTGATAACTTCCAGTATTTTAGCATCTGACTGCTTCTGTATCTTTGGTGGGAATATTTATTTTTTAATTTTCTAAAAGTTTTTTCCAAATGTTGTTGTTATCTTCTTTCTACCAACTCCACATCATTTCCCTCATCTAACTCCTAAGATGAGAGTTATGGCCGAGTCTGATACTTTAGTGGGAGGGTGCTTGGCTGGGCAGGTGTGCGGGGCCATGCTAGCCACATGCTGCCTTTTGTTCATCCTCCTGTGTTTGCTAACATAGATGCATCAGTGCATACTATCCTGACTGGGTCGTGAAAGGGATGTAGACGATAATTCGTTTCCTAAAAGAAACACACAATTCACATGAGAAGATAATGGTATCATTAAATAAATATTCAACAAAAACATCAGAGCTTTCCTTTGCCTTGGCCAGCCATAAAACCCATGTGATCCTTAGATGAGTCAGTGGGTGGTAGTGAAGGGTCTTCAGTAAAGTTTGACAATGTGCTCAATGATCAAAAACTATGCTGTGCTGGTGAAGTTATTCTTTCTCCCTCTCTCTCTCTCTCTCTCTCTCTCTCTCTCTCTCTCTCTCTCTCTCTCTCTCTCTCTCTCTCCATATATATATACTTCAATATATACGTGTAATAAATATACATGTATTTCATTCATTAAGCCCTTATATGCATGTTAAATAAATATAAATTTCTAATTTTTGTTATAGCCTATATAGTATTCTGCCATAGTATGTAGAATAAGTGGGTTATATAGACTCTATAGAGTAAATAGATAGGCAACTTAGATCACTCTTGTTCTGCTGCTCTAAATTCTCCCTATATCAATCATGTCATATTTTATTGCAATGAACTTAAGTAAATTGAATTTTTGTTTTATTTTTCAGTTGCACTCAGCAGTGTTCAGACTTACTCCTGGCTCTAGGGGGGCTCAGAGGCCATATCCGGTGCTGGAGACTAAATCAGGTTGGTCACTTACAAGGCAAGGACCCTTCCCACTATTCTATCTCTCTGGGCCCCTAACTTCAGTTTTCACTATGTATAATAGGATAAATAATTTAAAACAATGGTCAAATATTTTTATAATTATATATTATAATCAGGTGCCTGCTCAAGAAAATCGATGAACAACAGGACCATAGTACTACAGACAGTACTGCAGTGTTATATTATAATATCTAATAATAGCACTGCACTGCTCTGTCGTCCCATTGTTCATCGATTTGCTTGAGTGGGCACCAGTAACGTCTCCATTGTGAGACTTGTTGTTACTGTTTTTAGCATATTGAATACGCCACAGGTAGCTTGCCAGGCTCTGCCATGCGGACGGGATACTCTCAGTAGCTTGCAGGGCTCTCCGAGAGGGATGGAGGAATTGAACCTGGGTCAGCTGCGTGCAAGGCAAACGCCCTACTCGCTGTGCTATTGCTCCAGTACAAATATAATAATATTTTACAATTATTTTATATTTTGGAAAATATCAAAGATAAAGGTCTAATATCCATCCATCCTCCCATCACTGAGAGTAACTCAACTCCTTTTTAAAATATATATCTAGGATTGGCGTGATAGCACAGCGGGCAGGGCATTTACCTTGCATGTGTCCGACCTGCCTTTGATTCCTTCATCCCTTTCAGAGATCCTGACAATCTACCGAGAGTATCCCGCCCACATGGCAGAGCCTGACAAGTTACCCGTAGTATATTCTTTATGCCAAAAACAGTAACAACAAGTCTCACAATGGAGACATTCCTGGTGCCTGCTTGAGCAAATCGATGAATGGGACGACAGTGCTACAGTGATACATATATAGATCACTGTATCACTGTATCACTGTCATCCCATTGTTCATCACTCATCAATTTGCTGGAGCGGGCCCCAGTAACGTCTCTATTGTGAGACTTGTTGTTACTGCTTTTGGCATGTCCAATACGCCACAGGGAGCTTGCCAGGCTCTGCCATGTGGGTGAGATACTCTCGGTAGCTTGCCGGGATCTCTGAGAGGGGTGGAAGAATCAAACCCGGGTCGGACATGTGCAAGGCAAGTGCCCTACCTGCCGTGCTATCACTCCAGCCCCACATATATAGGTACCGTTGTTTAAAATATTGTTGATTCCAGGTTTTCATGCATAAAACATTTACACCACGCCACTTCCTTCACCATTGTCCCAGTGTTTCTTCCCGCTCCAGTCTGTTCCCCTATCTTCACCCGCATGATGAACTTCATATGAAAGGCCAGTTCTCATTCTTTATTGCCACTGGGTACTCTTTATACCCCTGCTTTGTTTCATTATTTCACACCTATGAGCAAGATCTTTCCGTGTCTGTCTCTCTCCTGCTTTATTATGCTCTCAAAATTAGGCCTGTTGAGGTATCGGGTTTATTTTAAACAATGCCAGCACATGATCAAAATTCAATTTAAGTTAAATTAATTTTATTTGACAGGAATACGAATCCAACTACATTTCATGGCCACTTTGCAAACCAATTTTCTTTCTAGATCTAATCTAAACTTTTATTTGGATGCTTGGAGAGAGAGAGTGGAATGTGTGTCTGGATGTGTTCTATTTTTGTCATCCCTTTTGATCAGAGACCAGAGTCAGAAGCAAACACAATCCCCTGCCCCATAAAACTGGCTTGGATGAAGGAAGACTCACCCTGAGAATCACAAGGCTGCCGCATCTCCTTAGAACGCAGTTTCCCTGATCTTTGTCTTCAGTTTTGTGCCAGTGTTCTTGGCTCTTTAGCTGCTCCTTGTCACATTTCTGCTATGATCCATAGAGCTTCCTATCTCTGCTCCTGATCTCCCCACTTTTGGCCTCTCATTCTTCTGTGCGTACGTGTGTCCTGGATTATAATGTCCCTGAAATCTATGACTTGTGGTGATTTTCCTCTTTCTTGTTTGTCTCTTTCTAAATTGGAACCAATTCTCCAACAGAAACTTTCTAGCCATCTTTTATTTTCTCATTTGTTTTCCTGGCAACCCATCCTGAGGCCCATCAAGTTCTCCATGAGAAATGCTGCCCTTTCTCTTCTCTGAAACACAGTTTCTCTTCTGTCTCACTTAAATACTGCGCATGTCCATAATAGACCACATGTGACCAAGAACCACCCAGACAGAAGAAGGCTATTTTTTGGTAGATTCCAGACATGTTTTTCGTGTAGATACATAATAAATGTCTAAAGAGCATTACAAGGAGTTGCTGAATCAGGACATAAGATTGCTAAGAGAGAATAAAGCAATTTCACTGCACTTAACCTTCCTCCATGTATTAGTGTATCGCCCTGGTTCATAAAGCTCTGACAAGCCCTGTGAATGTCCATTCTGAGGATGTCTCCAAGCAGTATCACCACACTGCTCTCCGCACATTCACATTTCTTATACGACGGTGTTACTCTGAGTCTTGAATGGGTCCCCAGTATGAAGGAGACTATTCATATCATCTCAGATGAAGAAAACTAAGTAAAATTTTGCAGAAGGATTCTAGGCTTTTACTGTCGGTCTATAATATTATCACTCCTTTTTCACTCCTAATTCTTTAAATGTGTACTGGAGTGATAGCACAGAGGTTAGGGCTTTTTCCTTGCACATGGCTGACCCGGGTTCGATTCCTCTGTCCCTCTTGGAGAGCCCGTCAAGCTACTGAGAGTATCCTGCCCGCATGGAAGAGCCTGGCAAGCTCTCCATGGCATATTTAATATGCCAAAAACAGTAACAATAAGTCTCACAATGGAGACGTTACTGGTGCCCACTCGAGCAAATTCTTCGATACCTCCTAGTGTTAGTCCATTTAAGATGTCTTCTGAGATTTCACAGTGACCTCCCTAGTCTGAGTTCTCTAATTCCTAATCCCCACAAACCCATCAGACCTGACATCAGAGCAAATCTAGCATCAGAGCCCAGCTCTGGAATCAGAGAATTCTGATTTCAACAGCAATTTCCTTGATATTGATGTGATTCTTGCTACTTTAATCCCACTTTTAAAATTTACTATTCTTTATCATTTCCCCCCCCCCTAAACAGTACTCAGTTTTCATAAACTGTCGTGAAGATACAGTGGAGTGCTTTCAATGGACTTCACTTAATGTCTATGCCCGGAGGTGGGGAGGTTTTATTCTAAGCCAGGAATTTTATTGTTTTAGAATATTTATATACATGCATATACATGTATGCATATGATGCATACATGTATGTGATATGCACACGATGTGCTATGTATCTGTACATACGTATGATTATACATTTACAGAGTTGCATACATGAATGTATAAGTGTATGTATATAGTATGAAGTATGTGCACATTTTATATATGCATATGGTATGAATATATAGAAACACGAAGACATGTGTATGATATGTATAACATGTGTGATACATTATAAGTATATGCAATTACATATTAACATATATATGTCTAGTCTGTAGTATATTTTCACACAAATATATGTATGGATATGCATAAATATGTATATTAGCACACACATATGCATATATGTCGATTTCTTTGCTTGCTATTGTCATCTCTGGCAAAGGTTTTGATTGCTGATTATGCAGATGAGGCTTGTTGATATTGTTTGTGGAAGAGATCCTCTTGTTTCTTGTATCCCCATTGGTACATCTCGTAAAGCTTTGCCGATTTCTCCAATAAAGGAAGCTGTCTCTATTATGTTGTTGTCACACCTAATTTGCATCTTCAAAGTAAAACATGATGTTTTAACGGTGAGTGAGAAAAATTACCACCTTTAGACAGAAAATCATGGAATGGAGAAAGCATTCAGAAACACCTTTGTGAGGGAGAATATTTTCATCACTCTGAGTGCTTGTTTTTAAAGAGAGACGAAGCGTGTTACCTGGAACATCTCTTGTTTCTGGACCCCGAGCTCACAGGTGGGATTCTGAGGTTTTCCAAGCTGTTTCAATAGCCTTTGTGTGAAAGAATTGAATGGGCTTGCAGCTCTTCCATCAAACCTGTCTCAGAGCTCTGCTACGTCCTTTTTCTCCAAACGGCCAGTTTGAAATGCCTCCTGCACACCACAAACGATGCTGGTGGGAGGAGAGCGCATTTCCTTCAGTGCTCTGGCCTGGTCTTAAAAGCCGAACTCTTTCCCCCTTCTTTAGAGTGTATGCGTGCATATTTTCAGGTGTTCCTACTAGTTTCAAGTGACTGCATTGTTGTTTCAAGGTGCACATAAGAGACAGAAAGAGAGATGAATTTCAAAAGCCTGCTTGGAATCAAACTTTTCACTAATTGGTTCTTGGGATTGGAAAATGGGTTCCAGGCTTTGGTGAGACCTCAGTAACCTCTTCCACCATATGTCCAATAGGTGACTTTTCTTATAGCTCCAGGACACCATTGAAAGCCCATGAATTTGAACCAGGGCTTCTCATAGCTTTACGGCTAAGTGTGAAAGCAATATATACAAAAATTACCAAGTGTCAACCATCTGATTGCTCTCACTTAAAATGTCATATGCTATGACTAATAGTTTCATTTTAGAGAGAAAAATTACTGTGTATCATGAATCAATATGGTATTTAAAATATTCCTTTCTCCAGGCTTACACCATACAATATTTATTATCTTTTTATTACCTTTTGTATTTAGCTAAAATGTCAAATAAAGACTACTCTGTTAGTACATGTTTCTATTGTTTATTTACAAGAGATGCAAATATATAGATGACAGGTATCTGTACAAAAATCTTTATTCCAATTTTATTTTATGTTTTAAGTGGTTCACAATAGTGTATTGCATTCAGAGTTCCAACACCAATCTCACCACCACTACATCTTCCTACCGTCATTGTTCCCAACTTGGCCACCCAAGCCTGCCCCAAAGCAGGTCCTAAATAATTTATTTTGTATTACTTGTGGGCTGGAGCGATAGCACAGCGCTTGGGTGTTCGCCTTTCATGCGGCCGACCCGAGTTCAATTCCTCTACCCCTCTCGGAGAGCCCAGCAAGCTACACGAGTATCACGCCCGCATGGCAGAGCCTGGCAAGCTACCCGTGCGTATTTGATATGCCAAAAACAGTAACAATAAGTCTCTCAATGAGAGATGTAACTGGTGCCCGTTCAAACAAATCGATGAGCAACGGGATGACAGTGACAGTTATGAATAATCCACTAAAAGCATTGTAGCACTGTCATCCCATTGTTCATCAATTTGCTCGAGCGGGTACCAGTAATGTCTTTTTTTGTTACTGTTTTTGGCATATCGAATATGTCATGGGGAGCTTGCCAGGCTCTGTTATGTTGGTGGGATACTCTCAGTAGCTTGCCAGGCTCTCTGAGAGGGATGGAGGAATCGAACCCAGGTCAGCTGTGTACAAGGCAAACACCCTACCCGCTGTGCTATCGCTCCACTAAAAATGATCTAAAACTTTCCTTAGAGGAAAGTGTGCTAAGATTGTTCTATCTTACCTTGGAGCCGATAAGCCCATGTATAAGAGATTACTAACATGTTGTCACAGGTCGAAACTTGTATGCTAATGTTCTTTTTTCTTTGATTGAGATCAGTTGCCTTCTACCTTCCATCCCACCAAATGTGGGTGTGCTGCTCTTTTTTTTTTTTTTTTTTTTTTTTTTATTTTTTTTTTTTTGTTTATTTTTATTATTTTTTTTTTTTTTATTGAATCACCAAGTGGAGGGTTACAAAGTTCTCAGGATTATGTCAGTTATACAATATTCAAATACCCCTTCCTTCACCAGTGCCCATCTTACATTCCCAACCCCCCCAGTCTATCTGCCGCCCCCTCCCACCTCCCTAGTCCCCACCCTTATACGTGATAGGTTTCACTTCATTTGCGCTTATCTCGATTACATTCCATGTTTCAACACACAACTCACTACCGTTACTGGGGTTTCCCCCCAAAAAGAAAAAGACAGTCCTATTGCCAATGAGGCATTTGATAATTCTCCATTACTAAGCATATAGAGATATTAAGTCCTGCTGTTTGTTACATAACTTTTCTTTTTCCCCCTTGCCCCGCGCCACCGAGTTCACGCCTGTTTAGTAATCGCCACGCTGTCTGACAAAGGGAAAAAAAACTGAAGAGGATGGTTATTTCCCGTCATCAGCCGGCGTGGGGCTCTGGCTTAGTTGATAGTCTAGTAGAGTGTCTGGAAGCAGTTTCTGGAACCAAAGCTCTTGCGCTGATATCGGCTCCGGCTCGAGATACCACCAGCGTCCCGCTGGTCCATGTACCTAATTTTTCCCCTTATTTCCCATTCCCATGCCACCAGGTCTGTTTGCTTAATGGACATCACACTATGTTTGACACCACGCCACGTTTCTTCCCGAGAAAGAAGGATATTTCTTCTCAGCCAGCGTGGGGATATAGCTTAGTTCAGTCTAGAGAGATGGCTACCATTTTGATTGCCTTCAATATTTCAACAAAATACTTACTATTCTTGTTAGGATCACCCACAAAAGTCCGACCCATTAAGAAGGAACCATTACATACTGCTGATACTAAGATGACATTAAGTCGCGCGGCCGCAGCAGCGGCCGCGCGGTTTTGGGTTTCTGTCTAAAGTCCAGGGAGAAAGTTGAAGGAGAGAGAGAGAGAGATTTCCGCACGGGGGACCTGGCGGAAACTCTCAAGTCACATACTGCAGGTTGCTGGTGGGCTGCCGGTGTCCCAAGCAGCTCCGTCCTCTTCGTCAGTCATTCTGGGGGTGCGGGCGCAGAGAAATGGGAAAGCCCACGTGGCTGCACTCTCTTTAAGTGTCCGATGTGGGCGGAGACCGGTACTTCCCCGCCCTCGATCCCCCGCCAGCCGCGCCGCGCACTTGGGTGCGTCTCTCCATTTTTGTGCTCAGAAGTGGGATAGATGCTGTGCTGTGCCCAGAGGTTGAGGGGAAGAGAGATAGATTAAAGAAAAAAAAAAAAAAAAAAAAGAGAAACGCCAGGCCCCCGCTCGGGGGACCTGGCGGAAACTCTCAAGTCACATACTGCAGGTTGCTGGTGGGCTGCCGGTGTCCCAAGCAGCTCCGTCCTCTTCGTCAGTCATTCTGGGGGTGCGGGCGCAGAGAAATGGGAAAGCCCACGTGGCTGCACTCTCTTTAAGTGTCCGATGTGGGCGGAGACCGGTACTTCCCCGCCCTCGATCCCCCGCCAGCCGCGCCGCGCACTTGGGTGCGTCTCTCCATTTTTGTGCTCAGAAGTGGGATAGATGCTGTGCTGTGCCCAGAGGTTGAGGGGAAGAGAGATAGATTAAAGAAAAAAAAAAAAGAGAAACGCCAGGCCCCCGCTCGGGGGACCTGGCGGAAACTCTCAAGTCACATACTGCAGGTTGCTGGTGGGCTGCCGGTGTCCCAAGCAGCTCCGTCCTCTTCGTCAGTCATTCTGGGGGTGCGGGCGCGGAGAAATGGGAAAGCCCACGTGGCTGCACTCTCTTTAAGTGTCCGATGTGGGCGGAGACAGGTACTTCCCCGCCCTCGATCCCCCGCCAGCCGCGCCGCGCACTTGGGTGCGTCTCTCCATTTTTGTGCTCAGAAGTGGGATAGATGCTGTGCTGTGCCCAGAGGTTGAGGGGAAGAGAGATAGATTAAAGAAAAAAAAAAAAAGAGAAACGCCAGGCCCCCGCTCGGGGGACCTGGCGGAAACTCTCAAGTCACATACTGCAGGTTGCTGGTGGGCTGCCGGTGTCCCAAGCAGCTCCGTCCTCTTCGTCAGTCATTCTGGGGGTGCGGGCGCAGAGAAATGGGAAAGCCCACGTGGCTGCACTCTCTTTAAGTGTCCGATGTGGGCGGAGGGGTGTGCTGCTCTTGCTACAGGAGTGGCGTAGATACAACTGGAGGTGACTTTGGGGTCCTGAGGCGTCCCTGCAGCTTGTAGCTCTCTTCTGAGATTTAGGTGTGAGTCTCTGAATCATGGCCATTAATGAGCCTATATGGCACCAGAGGCAGTTCATGGTGTGGCTGTCAGGGTCCGGGAGAACAGGGATACGGGGGGAGGTCACCCATTCCCAACTTTGTGAGATCCTGGAGATTTTGGTTACAAAAGCTCTATACCTGAGTTTTTCAGCAGATTCATTTTCATGGACAAGATTCATCCCAAGCCTAGAGAGATCGGCCGTGAGCAGGGTGGAGATCGAGTTCTGGAGGTTTACAGCTGCCGGGGTCTGTTGGGGCAGGTGGGTTTTTACAAAATTTTTAGCTCATCAATTTGAAAGACCAAGAGTGTTTCAAAATCACCTGTTGTGAGGCCAGAATCATAGTACAGTGGGTAGGGCATTTGCTTTGCGTTTGGTTCAGTCTCTGGCATCCCCTATGGTCTCCTTAGCACTTCCAGGGATAATTCCTGAGTGCATTTCCAGAAGTAAGCCCAGAGCATCACCAGGTGTGACCCCAAAAGAAAGAAAAATTAAAACCACCTGTTGCCATGGGCGCTTGTGATATTGTACTGAATTCCTTTGTAGGAAAGCTGGGCAGATGGGCTAGTGAAGACCAGGGCAGCTGTTCCATGCTCCTGCTTTTCTCCCTCACTCTGTCTGCAGCCCTCCCTCTCTTCCCCTCCGTAGATTTTCCCCAGGGTTGCCATAACAGAATTCCCCCAACACCACACTCAGGTGAACAGGCTTTTATTCTCTTAAAGTCCCTGGAAAAAGGTCATGATTCTTCTCAAAGGGATGGAAACGTGCCTTTTCTTGCTTCCTGCTAGATTCCCGGTGACTTCAGGCACGCTAAGCATGCCTCAGTGGGTGCCTGCATCACCCGTTTCTACCTCCATCAGCAGACGTTCTCTGGGGGTGTCTCATTGCATCTGGCATGACCTTATCTGAACTTAATGACATCAGCAGGCACTCTACTTCTCAGTAAGATCAGAGTTATGGTGGGGGAGAGGGATGGAATCAGGGGGTCAGGTGTTAAATATAAAGAAATATTTATATTTCTTTAATTTTCTTTGTGTGTATGTATAAAGTAAGCCACTGTCCCCACTCACTCCCAAACCTTCCTTTCTGCCTCAATTTTCCCCCCCCATCAATGTCTTTCTATGTCTTAAGCTATGAAAACTCTGATCTTTTTCTAGATTTTTCTTTATACGCAGAGAGCCCCAAGATAACACCAAGGGACCATGTAAGGACTCAAGCTTCCTGCTTGCCTGGGCTGGTAGCCTAGTGTCAACTTGGAAGGATGATGAGCATGATTTGGGGGTCACAGACTTCGCCCTCTGCATCTCCCTGTGCTCTAAAATCTTAGTTACAGCAGTTTAGCCCTTTTTCTTTTATTCCATGGTGATTATTCCCTGAGCCCCAGAAATTGTCCCATCACACACAACACTACGCAGAACGTAGACATACAATTCAGCTCCAGGGAGAGTCGGTTTCTCTTGGTACACATAGAGGAAGACGGGGTCAACCACGTCAGAGTAGCCGTTGACCCTGGGGTCTGGTGGCCCCTCCTGTTGGATAACACTGGCTTGTTATTGCTGCTTCCGAAGGGAGCTTAGGGTTTATCGAACCAGTCCTACAACAGTGCAACTGAGGCACAACTAGTAATCCCATATTGCTTTTCTCTTTCCTTTATATCATCTGTATGACTTATTTAGCAATGTCCTTTTTGTATAAATACTGGAAGACACTTGATGCTATGCTATGCAACATGGAAGTTAATTGACTTTAAAATGATCTTTACTCCTGGGCATCCACATTTACTTGACGGAAGCCTCAGTTGCACTGTGGTAGGAGTGGCTCAATAAGCTGGAGCTCCCTTCGGCAGCAGCAAAAGCAACCCCGAGTTACCCAACACCCCCCCACCCCTCTCTGCCTGATAAATGCAAAAGTGTCTCCACTTTCACTGCTGGCCTGATGTCACTGCTTTTCTTTTCAGTTCAGTGGCATGTCCATACGTCTCTGCGATGCCGTCACCAGTATAGGCTGGGTGTAGAAACCACAGAAACACGTGCCTGAATTATGATATTTCAGTGGATGAGTTTGGGGTTGGAGCCATAGTACATCCGGTAGGGTATTTGCCTGGCATGAGGCTAACCTGGGTTCGATCCCCGGCATCCCATATGGTCACCCACGTCTGCCAAGAATGATCTACTCCACGCAGAGCCAGAAGTAAGCCCTGCGCATGGCTGCGGGTAGCCCTCCCCTCCCACACAGTTGAACTAGTTTCATCTCTCACTTGCCCTGGTTCTTCAGCAGTTTGCTGCCATCCTGGTCACTCAGTTCCTCACCGACTCAGTACCCAGCCCCCAGCCCTCTCTGGTCGTGACATGCCCCCTCTGTCAAGCAGGACCTGCACCCCTCACGTTCCTTTCCATCTCTCAAGCTCATCTCTTCCCGTTCTTTGAGATCTGCCTGGCCTAGTTAGCGCTGTCAGTTTTTGTCATTTACTTTTTCCTTCACTGTCACCCCCGCTTCCCTGCCTTCCCCAGCCCCCCGCCCCCCCCCCCCCCCACGTCCTGCCATTTCACATTCCCTGCTTTGTTTCTGTAGAGGTAGTGACCAAGGGTTTCTGTGCCACCAAATTCACTCGTAGATTGCCTTTTCAGAGTGGGCCCAGGGGAAATTGCTTCTTTGTCCTCCTTATCTGTAAGACTACCTCCGTATTAATGATTCTCTTAATAACTGAGCTAACTGGCCCAAAGAGATAATTTGAGAGAACCAATAGGTGGCAGACATTTGCTTTCATGAAAGAGAGAAATTGTTTCCCCCAGGAGAACATAGGGTTCTTTCAGAGAAAAAATGGAGTGTAATTTTACTTTGCAAAGGCTAAGCACATGTGTGTTATTCAGACCAATTGAACTTCAAGCTGTGACAGACTCTGCTTCCTTCGTTGTGTTGTCAGTTGAGTTATTCACACTGTCCTTGTTTCTTAAGAAACTCATTTTTTCCTGTGAGTTCTTTCAGTTTATATAAATATACATAGGCATGCACATATACATATATCAACATATATTTACATAGGTATACACATGTACCTGTATATAAGTATAGACATAATTGACGTTGGACTTACATACCTAAATATAAATTTCTTAGATTAATTTTAAATATCTTTTTCTGCTCTTTAAACATTTGAATCAGAGGCACAACTACTAATTATTTTTTTTTGGTGGGGGGTATAAATTCTTTCATGCTGTTCAAGAGAGGGATGGGGTGAGGGCAGGGAAAGGCCTATTGGTGATTCTCATCCAACTGTGCAGCAGTTCAAAGCAAGGGTGAAGGAAGGCGCTGCCCCAGAGCCTATGGACTTTAGAACTCTCCAGATGCCCAGCAGTGCTCAGGGACCTACAGGGCCAGACCACGTGACACCAGGATTTGGACCAGCCTCAGCCGATGAGTATTGCTTCTCTCATGGGCCTCTACCTTCTGAATTTTTGCCCTTTTTTTTTTTTTTTTTTTTGCTTTTTGTGTCACACCCAGCGATGCTCAGGGGTTACTCCTGGCTTTGCACTCAGGAATTACTCCTGGCGGTGCTCGGGGGACCATATGGGATGCCGGGGATCGAACCCGGGTCGGCCATGTGCAAGGCAAATGCCCTCCCCGCTGTGCTATCGCTCCGGCCCCAATTTTTGCCCTCTTGCTCCAGGAGATGGTTCTTCTGTCCTTTCTAAAAGTCCTTGCCTGCCTTTAAGAACACTTGGTTGTTGAAACACGTAGTCTCGCAGCCGTTCTCTTCCCGGCTGGCTTCCGGCTCGCAGGCCTCTGCCTCTCTCTCCGCTCTCCTCTGGAATCCTTCAGTGCTTCCCATGTCTGCCTCCCTTCCCCTCTGCCAGCTGCTTTTCCTCGGAGCGTGCTGGTTTCTGAGCCCTTGCTCTCTTGGCCGCCAGCTGCCGTGCCCGGGGCCTTACAGCAAAATTCTCAACCCCCTTGCAGTCTAGTGGCCGAGTGTTCTCGAAGGCCTCCTGTTCCCCTCGTTCTCAGCTTCTTAAAGGCTTTGTCTGGGGGGTAGTGTTTGCCCTATCTTCAAACTGGCCTGCCCTGAACCTGCCCCCGGGCTCTAAGCTCTGTGTGATCAATGCCCAGGAGAACAGTTTTTTCCTGATGATCTCATCTTACCTTAACCACCGTATTCATTGTCTCTTCTTCCAAAGGCATTTCTGCACTTTGTGTTGTGATGGTTTCCAACAGTCAGTAAGACCATAACCGTGAGGAGCACAGAGGCCTCAGAATCTGGTAGACACATGGGTGCACCCAGTGATGGGGGCTGGTTGGTGACTTGACCTCTCTAAGTCTAAGAATCTTCCCCCGGGAAATGAGTCATTTTTCACTGGGAAATGGTCATTTGGAGCATCTTTTTTTTTTTTTTTTTTGCTTTTTGGGTCACACCCAGCGATGCTCAGGGGTTACTCCTGGCTTTACACTCAGGAATTACTCCTGGTGGTGCTTAGGGGACCATATGGAATGCTGGGGATCGAACCCGGGTCGGCCGTGTGCAAGGCAAACGCCCTACCCGCTGTGCTATCGCTCCGGCCCTCATTTGGAGCATCTTATGTAACTGTGATTGACACATGCGGACTACTCAGTACACAAGTGTGTCTAAAGCCTGCTTCATGTATGTATCATGTGTGAGGGTCCTGCCAGGTTCATGTGTGTGCAAGTACACATGGCATGCCTTTGTACATATGTGCACAAAGACATAGATTTATAATAATGTCAGTGTTACGTTACAATAGTGTGAGTTGTGCTATGTTTTAATGATTCCTTCAATGTCATCTCCACAAGAAAGCAATTAATTCACAATTGATCTGCCCAAGTATTTTGTGTAATAATAAGTGTATAACATTTGTACGCTCACTTTCAGCTTTTAAGTGTATTTCTAGTTCTCCTTTATGTGAATAATTAATGCCGGTTCTTCAGGCAATGTTCCTCTTCCTATTGCTGCTGCTTTTCTACAGGCCTTAGATAAATAATTACAAGAGGTAAAATTAATCACTCAAGATGGGTACATTTCACTTCAAGATTCTGAAACATTTTTCACCGGGGCTCTCTGGGCAGTGCCTGCATCCACTCCATGAAGGGGGGTAACTCTCCCCAAGGAGCAAGCAAAGCCCTGCAGGTCCCCAGGCAGGTGGGTGCAAAGCAGGTTTCAGGCTCCTGACCCCACTCTTGGGTCCTTCCTGAGATAGCCCAGGGACGTCAATTCTGTCTCTTCCTTCCCACAGCCTCAGGAGGAGACTGTCACACCAGCTTTTTATCACTGCCGCCACCTTAGTTTGAAAGTTGTGCTCTTTCACTCTTCAGAGTTTCCCATACATCTCTCCCGTTTCCAAATTCCTTACCCGTATATGTCACTGGAGAATAAGTTCTTGTCCCATTTTCTTGTGCCCAACACTTTCCTCATTCTGTTCACACTCGATCCAGAAGGCGAGACCCTTTGCTTGGTCTGTGCTAGATTCATGCGGGATATAACGAAGCAGTAAAAAGAATAATGGGTACCCAGAAAATAGAGCCTGAAACCTAATCTACGGAACTGAGTTTACCGTGGTTGGCTATGGGGTGAGGGGGTGGGTAGAATGGGAGAGGGACACTGTGGAGGGGTGTTGTTGGGATATCGTCTGTGTGAGCCCCTCTCCCTGACCATACTATAAACCACGAGGCCTAAAATTAAAAAAAAAAAAATTAAAGAGAAACTGGTTTTATGCCTGGTGGAGTTGGACTGATCTAACAGTGCATACGTATGTGGAAGCTTCTCAGGAAACGTCATGCGCAGTCGTGTGGAGGAACTGTGGGTGTGTGCAGTCAGGGACACACATGATCACACATTCCAGATGCAGAAGGGGCTGGAGAGGTGTCATCAGGCAGAGTGGGTGTGGCGTAGTCCCGTGAGGACAGGAGAGCCACTGTGGGCTGAGGAGAGCTCTGCTGGTGTCCCAACACTGTCACAAGGTGGCTTTGTCCAGAGAGGCCTGCTCACAGCCTTCACACTCCCAGCGCTGGGCCAGTCTGGCTTTTTTTTTTTTTTTTTTTTTTTTAACACCAGGAAGTCTATGCTTAGGAGAGAGGCACAAAGTTACGAAAAAGTTTGCTGTTTCGGTAAGTTCCACAGCCTGTCTCTCCTTCCCTTTTCAGCGTTGTTGATGTGCCACCTTCATGCATGCATTACTGCTACCTAGTGGGGGTCCCAGGGACGCGCCCGCAGAGGCAGAAGAGAGGCAGTGGAGAGCACTGGTCAAAGAGCTGGGTTTAATTCCCAACTAGTGCTCCTGCTCCTCGTCTCTCTGCTCTACAGACGCTGGTATCTATTTGGTTTTGATTTGCGGCGCGTCCTAAGCAGGGTTAGGGGCCCCAGGGGTCACTCTCAACTGTACTCTGGCCACCAAGCGGTGCCTGAAATGGAACTAACTAGGGCTTTGTTATGCCAATTTTTGATTCAGTTCTTGAGCTATTTTCCCTGTCTCCCCACCCCCAAATCTATTTTAGGAAAGGATTTGAAGCCACATAAAAATAGAAAAATAGAATAAAAAGAAAATGAATTCATGACTTGTGTCTCTCCAATTCCATATTACATCTGTAGCACTGTTGTCCCGTTGTTCATTGATTTGCTCAAGGGGGCACCAGTAACGTCTTCACTGTGAGACTTGTTACTGTTTTTGGCATATCGAATACACCACGGGGAGCTTGCCAGGCTCTGCTGTGCAGGCAGGATACTCTCGGTAGCTTGCCAGGCTCTCTGAGAGGGACGAAGGAACCAAACCCGGGCCAGCCACGTGCAAGGCAAATACCCTACCCGCTGTGCTATAGCTCCAGCCATATTACATCAGTTTCTATAATATTCCTTTAAAAATGTTTTTACTAAAGCACCACGATTTACAAAGCTTTTCCTCTTTGGGTTTTAGACATATTATATTCCAGCATCAATCCCACCACCAGTGTCTTCTTCCTTCCACCAGGGTTCCCAGGTTCCCTCCCACACCTCCCCCTCCATCCCCCATCTGTCACCTGACAGACACCTTCTTAAGTTTGACTGTAGCACTTCGGATCTCTTCTTTTCAGTGGGACTGACTCTGTGGTTTGGGTATCTAGTTTCATCCTTCCTCACACCATTGATGGACCCAGATCCCCTTGAAAACTGCCCTCCTTTGCTTTACATCTATCTCTTCTCCACCCTCTCTGCCCAGTTTCTTTTCTTTTTCTGTCCTTCTCCTCCCTACAGTCTGGGACCAGGGTGGTCTATGCAGCCGTGCTTTCAACCACTGAATTCCCCTAGCTGCGTTGTTCTCTGTACCACGCACGAGAGAGGTCATCCTGTGTTTGTTCTCTGTCTGGCTTACTTTGCCCAATACGATGTCTATTTGCTTTTAGAATATAGATTTCTTTGCTCCTGTTCTTTGTATTAGGAAACAATATTAAAACTTCTAGATTTATTGAGGCTGTCAATTGCACTTCTCATTTGGGAACCATTATGCTATTTCATTTAGAAACTTTAATTGAGTAAAAAGCTTGGTTTGTAAATTGTCTAATTTGTTTCTTCTAGAAAAAGGATTCTTAATTGGAACATGGGATTCTTCCAATTTTTCATGGGCACCCACAGAACGTCTTCATAAATATTCAGACACTAAATTTGTTGTATATTTTACAAATATTTGCAGATAGAAGTATTTAAAATAATGATGGAAGCTAAAGTGAGGACTCTGCATTCAAATTGTACAAAGGAAATAAAAATGTGCAAAAAATTCTGAAAAAAATCATAAACTTAATACTTAGTAGAAATTATGTATACATGTGTTTCCATAATGTGCTGGCCATAAATATAATCAATAATAATGAATAGTCTTCTTTGAACCAGTTTTTCTAAACTTGGGTTTGAGAACATTAGGAAGATCTGTGTATCCTGGAAATATTCAATATATTTTATGTACATAAAATGATCCTTCAACCCCACCAGGAGTGATCCCAGTGCACAGAACCAGAAATATGCTCTTATCAAAGCCCTGTGTGAGCCAGAAAATAGAGATCTCACTTCTAAAATGTAGATGTTATAGGTTCAAGACAAATCTAATGTTAACAGTAGTCATCTGTTCATAAGTGACACATATGCTTCTACTTATTTTCTAGTTTTAAGGTATGATTTTTAAAGTTTTCTAAATGGCCATGCCTTCTCGTTAAATTAGGAAAATAAATATCTCAAATATTTAAATAAATAATTATGTACTAAAAGATGTCAAGCATGGTTTCTCAATACCATGCTGGATAGCATTGGGTTGTCCTTGCCTCTCCCACAGGGAGCTTAGGTTTATTGGGCTACTCCAACAACAGTGCTCTGAGGGATACCCGGTTCCATCAGGCACTAATAATCCTAAATTGCTTTTCTCTTTCTTTTATGTCATCTGCATGGTTTATTAGCAATGTCCTATTTGTATAGACACAGAAAGACAGTTGATGCTATGCATTTGTAACATGGGAGTTCATTGATTCAAAAAAAATAGTTGCTACCAAGAATCCATCATATTTACTTGACTTAAGCCTCAGTTGCCTTTACTTCCTAGCACTCCAAAACAAGGGTCCCGACAAAGGGACTGGGTGGACCCGTGGCAAACTGTAAGGTAGCCTGGCATTGGAAAGGGGATGAGCTAAGTGCCATAAGGAGTATAATAAGTTAAGAGCACAGTCATGAAAAAAAAACGCTGTCATGACCCAAAAAGAAGTAACTGAAAGGTCTGGAGTAATAGCACAGCAGCTAGTGTTTGCCTTGCAGGTGGTCATCTGAGTTCAATCCTTGGCATCCCATATGGTCCCCCAAACACTTCCAGGAGTAATTTTTTTTTTTTTTTTTTGCTTTTTGGGTCACACCCAGCGATGCTCAGGGGTTACTCCTGGCTTTGCACTCAGGAATTACTCCTGGTAGAGCTTGGGGGACCATATGGGATGCTGGGGATCGAACCCAGGTCAGCCGCATGCAAGGCAAACGTCCTACCCACTGTGCTATCGCTCTGGCCCCTCCAGGAGTAATTCTTGAGTGCAGAGCCAGGAGTAACCCCTGAGCATCTTGCGGTGTGACCCAAAAAGAAAAAAAGAGTAACTGAATAATGACCCTGCTGGGATTGGGAACGACTAACCTGGCCTGAGGACTGGTGGTCTGGGATACATAGGGAAATGTCCCCACGAAGAGTCAACCGTTAAGCTTAGTATATATTTTACTATGTTCATACAAAATGACTAGAAGTATTATAAGTAAATTTACTATGATTGGTTAAATGGATTGCTAGCTGAGAAGAGGAGAAAGCAATACACCCTGCATGGAATCCCACTCTTGAGCGGATCTCCTAGTAATCTGGAGTGCTGAGCTCTCAGGTGAGATTTTGTCCTTGAGTTAATCTCCTAGAACTTCCCCTGAAGGAAGTTTACCTGAAGGCTTTACCTCTGTTTATTGTTACGACAGTGTTCAACCCCACCTTTGTGTATCTCCACCCTCTGTGATTCCCATATAATTATGCTCTAAGGGGAAAAAAAGAGGAACAGATGGAGACTAGAAAGAGGAGGGCTGTGAGGATGAGGATGAGGGAGCTATGATGATTGGGACTACGACCAAAACTATGGCAATGATTGTGCCGTAAGGGGAGAGATCAGACTGTGCTGGGGAGGAGAGAGAAATAAGCTGTCTACCACCAGCCAGGGGCCCAATTCCCATTTCTCCATTCCCAGGGTCCTTCACTGGTCTGCCACTGTGGACCAGCGAGGGGAACGGCTCTCGGCCACCAAAGGCTCAAGTCCTGTACACCCCCACCGCACTTTCTTTGGAAACTCACACACCTGAGACTTTCCTGACAAAAACCGAGTCTCCATTTATCCGACAAATTTTATTTTAACTTAAAATTTCTAATTCTAACTCAGCGATTCTGAACAAGTATCCATTTTTCCCCCTGGTACTGTAAGGAATGCAAATATTCATCATTAACTCTGCTTTAGCTTCAGTCTTTCAATACTTTACAGTTGGGAAAAGTGTTCCTTATGTGTTTAAAGATTTTTTTGCTGAAGGAGAATGTTTATTGTATGTTTTTTATAGTCAATCTGGTCTGTATAATCCAAATTGGATTCCGAAAAACTTTCTCACCTTTGGCATCTCCTATAGGACCCATGGTGGGAGAGGGTGGTTATCCCTTAGTGTGCCGTCTCCTCTGAGCTTTTATACCTTCTTTATAGGTTTCATTTTATTTATACCTATAGATAATTCTGAGAATAATGTCATATATCTGCAATATATCTTCTTAGTATAACAGAGATTGTTTAAATTATGATAATACAGCTTTACAGCCCTGAAGTTTTACACTCATTTTACTTTGGAGGAACACTTTAAAGGTATGTTAGAGCAATTTGACTGACTGTATGTGCAATGATCTTTTAAAATAGCAGAAAAATTGCTTGATCATAAAAAAGTTTGTGGCAACCACAGATGTTTAGACATGAATGAGACCTTGGAGGTGATCTGGTGTATTCCTTCCTCTGAAACCTAAGTCATCACCAAGTTATTCTAATATCTTCTTAGACATTATGAATGATTTAGAACATTTTTTATTTGGCAGAACTTGTCAAATAAATTTAATTTTTAAAACAAGCTTCCCTAGTGAAACTTATCTTTATATTTTATTTGAAAAGGCTAGTAATTCTTTTTTGTTCTGCATTTTAGGGTCAGTCACTCACCAGTCTCTCTAATCCTAGATGGAATGGAATTGCTGTAAACTTTAGTGAGCCTGCAAATTAATTTAGGGGAAAAGGTAACTTACTGGCTCAAGGAAAGGGAATGGAGGCGAGCTGTAGCTATCTCTCTGGTAAATACTTGCAAGATACAATGATAACTATTTAATAAGAAAGTTATACAACATCAACTATTTTATATATTAATTTGGAGTTATTGAATTAACTATCAACTAAAATAATTTTAATGTATTATATCAATTGTATCTTTTGCTTGTAAATTCTCTATTAGAACTAATTTTGGGGATTAACAATTAATTTTTTTGTCTTTTATCAACTATATTATATTATAATATGTCTTCTTGGATTTTCAAGCTGCTGATATATACATTGGCTATGCCTTGATCATCTATCACTTTTTTTTACTTTTTAAAAAAAAATTTATTAGAGAATCACTGTGATGTACAGTTACAAACTTATGAACTTTTGTGTTTACATTTCACTTATATGGTGATTGTTTACCGATCCCTTCACCAGTGCCCATTCACCTCCACCAATAATCCCAGTATCTCTCTCACCACCCCCAGCCCCTCCCCCACCATCCCACCTGCCTCTGCCGCAGGGCATTCCCTTTTGTTCTCTCTCCTTTTGGGTGTTGTAGTTTGCAACAGAGGTACTGAGTGGCCTTCATGTTTGGTCTATAGTCTACTTTCAGTTTGCATCTTCCAACCCGAATGGGTCCTCCCAACATCCTCTACTTGGTGTTTTCTTCTATGTCTGAGCTGCCTTTTCCCCCAGCATGTAAGGCCAGTTTCCAAGCTGTGTGGCAGACCTCCTGGTCCTTATCTCTACTACTTTTTGGTGTCACTTTTATGAATCATCATCATCATCATCATCATCATCATCATCATCATCATCATCATCATCCCGTTGATCATCGAATTTCTTGAGCGGTCTCAGTAACGTCTCCATTCATCCTAGCCCTGAGATTTTAGGAGCCTCTCTTTATTTGGCCTTACCAACAGTGACACATTGGAGGCTCTTTCAGGATCAGGGGAAGGAGACCCAGCTTGTTACTGGTTTTGGCATATGAATATGCCATGGGGAGCTTACCAGGCTCTCCCATGTGGGCAGGAACTCTCGGTAGCTTGCCAGGTTCTCCAAGAGGGAGAGCTAGGCTATAAGATGTCGTGCGGCCACAAAGTGACCATGAGCTTTCAGTAGCTTTGTTTTATAGTCTCTGAATGTTAGCTATTGATGGGATTACACAGCAGGAGGGCGCAGTTTCTGGGTGTGACCGCCTAGTTACTGGAAAATGGGGGATCTGGGCAGAAGAGGCCCAGTCCTGAACCGAGCAGGCTTGGAGATCTCAGCCCCAGGTCCTGCACACCTAGGTTCCTCTCCTGGTTCCTTCATGCATGAGGTTCGTCATCATCATCATCATCATCATCATCATCATCATCATGCCATTTTATGAATATAACAGTCATTTCCTTAGATTATAAGATGTATACAGATCACCTAAAATTTCACCTGTTGCCTAGGAATTTTAAAACAAGCTACACCTTAATCTAATCTGTTGTTAGGTTGATTGAAATAAAGTGCAAGATAAAAGTCTTCTAAAAGGCATTACTCATAAATTGTCAGTGTGACATATCTTTATGCATCTTTGCACATCAACCCTAAGTTGCCACAAGGCTCTTGAAAATTTTTAGTTATTTATTTAAAAATTTTAATATACATTTATTTTTGTTAAGACACTGTGTTGCAAAGTTTTTCAGAACATGATTGTTCCAGGCATATAGTGTTGCTACACCAATCCCACCACCAGCATTCCCTGGGTCCCTGCCATCCCCACCCAGCTCTCTTGGCAGGCATATAGCAAATTGATTGCATATTGCTTTCTCTAATAGAAATGAAAGAAATACGAATGGAATTGTCAGAAAATGAATTAACAAAAGTCAATGTAGTGATTAATTGCTATAAGATTTTAACCTATGTAAATAAGGAAATTCAAGTAATTTAATACAGTATAGTATACTGCCTATTTTCACTTGCCTATTTCAACTTTGGTCTCTAAAACATGTTGCATTATGACAGTGGTGACGGGAAGGGGCCCCTCTGGCTGGGAGGTGTGGAGTGAAGTGGGTAAAGGACCAAACGTGATGGCCCTCAGTATCTGTATCGCAAACCATAAAGCCCAAAAGGAGAAAGAGAGAGAGAGAGAGAGAGAGAGAGAGAGAGAGAGAGAGAGAGAGAGAGAGAGAGAGAGAGAGAGAGAGAGAGAGAGAGAGAGAGAGAGAGAGAGGAAGAAAGAGAGAAAAAAGGAAAAAAATGCCTTCCACGAAGCAGGTTGGGGTGGAGGGTGTCAGGAGGGATATGGGGTTATTGGTGGTGGGAAATGTATACCGGTGGAGAGATGGGTGTGGGAACATTGTATGACTAAAACCAGGTCGTGAAAACCTTGCAACTCTATCTCACGGTAATCTATTAAAAAAGTTTTCTGTGAAAAAATAAATAAAATATGTTACATCAAATTTTATTTTGCATTTGAACCTGACTGCAGTAATCCTATCTTCCCTGTCGTAAAGGAGTCTTCTCTCCTTCTCTCCACCTTTGGCAGGCACATTACAGATTTATTTCAAATTACTTGGTCCAAAAAGCTAAAATAGGACGACCAATAGAATTATAGAAAATAAATAAATAAAAGTCTATTTTATGACTGATTACAATTTTTTGAACACTTCTTAACATAACAGAGACAATCACAGGCACCATCAGTGAGTGCCATACTCACTGCCACATGAAGGGACATTTTTCCTGCCCTTTAAAGGAACTCTTTGAAGACTTCTTGAAAAACTAGTTTCAAGGCTATAAATTCCCTAAGTTGTTGCCTGTTTGTGAAACTCTGTATGGGTCCTTCAAATCTGAATGATAATCTAGCTGAACAGAGGGTTCATGGTGAGGGGTCCAGTTTATTGAGTTTTTGTGATTCCATATTCCATATTCTTCTGACCCGTTAAGTCTCATTTGGTAGATCTGCTATACAACTTATGGATTTTCATTTGTATGTAAGTTCCTTTTCTGATCTTGCTGCTTTTAATATTCTCTGTCTATCTTCGGATTTTGCTATTTTGACTATAATGTGTCTTGGAATTTTCCTAAGACTTTTATTTATTTTTTGGCCAGACTGACATAAGACAAAAGATTTATCAAATTCCTCCTTCTCGTTGCCTTCCTTCCTCCCTCACCCTCATTTATGTGTGAGGAAATATGCATGTATATATGTGCACATACATATTTTCTTCTTCTATGATTATTTTAATTAGAATAGAAAATGTGGTTTATTTTATATTGGGCTTACGATAGCTAATACGCCATTTCTTGTTTGATGCCAGTCAAGCTTCTCAGTCAGAGAAATGGGGCATGATAACATTTTATTTTGCAGTTACACTTTCCATTCTAGGTGCTTAACAAATGCCTCCCGGATACACTGTTTGCTAGAAAATAATGTTTTCTTCCCTGCCTGTGGCTTACAGAATCTTCCTTCTAGACTTAGGCTGACAAACTCTGTAGTATCTCTTTGACTTCCCACGGAGATACAGTCCTCACATTAGTGTTACACCAGTTTACATTGACATTACCCCATGGGACACAGGAGGCTACCCCAGGAATGTCCTCCTCTGAAGAGAGCAGCCTCCCCTCAAAGCCTTGTCATGTTACTTGGGCTTTATCTTTTACTTAGACTTTATCTAGTGACCCTTCAATTCATGAGGACAAAGACACTCTCCCCGCCTCCCGCCCTGTGACATGGGTCCCATTTAGGACTCAGTTCTCCTTGGGATCAACTGAGGTCTTGGCCATAACCACCAGGTAGCCAACCTTTCTCTTTGTAGAGTCCTGTTATTTTCCACTTGCCCTGCTCCCAAGAACACTCCCTAATAATCATTTTTCCTCTTTCTCTCCATCACAGGTAACTTTCTGAGGGATTCAGTATGGATCAGTCACCTTATTCAACCTAGATTTCTCTCCAGGTTTCCAGGCATGACTTAGTCCAAAGAGGCAGAAACCATTCGATCCATTTGCACCTTTGAACTTTTCCTAGTCGTGCTCGAAATTTAATTCTTTTTTTTTTTTTGCTTTTTGGATCACACCTGGTGATGCACAGGGGTTACTCCTGGCTCTGCACTCAGGAATTACTCCTGGCGGTGCTCAGGGGACCATATGGGATGCTGGGAATCGAACCCGGGTCGGCCACGTACAAGGCAAACGCCCTACTTGCTGTGCTATTGCTCCAGCCCCTCGAAATTTAATTCTTACTTAATTTCTTTGCAAATTTTCTGGTTCTCAGCACAAGTGGTTTAAGTGGATCGTACAGATGATCAAAGGAGAAATGTTACCCAGAAACGTGAAGATGTTGTTATCTTAAACTTCAAAGTTTTAGTTAAATGCTAAACGGATCAGTTTAGTGGATGAGGATGAGATACACTGAGATGAGACCATTGTTCCTCGGGTATACTATTTTTAGTGATAGCCATGAATGGTATCAACTCTTATTTCTTTCAAAACTAATGTCATATATTTAGTTAAAAAAAATTAAATGGGGGCTGGAGCGTAGCACAGCCGGTAGGACGTTTGTCTTACATGCAGCCGACCCAGGTTCGATTCCCACCTTCTCAGCATCCTATATGGTCTCGTGAGCACTGCCAGGAGTAATTCCTGAGTCCATGAATCAGGAGTAACCTCTGTGAATCCCCGGGTGTGACCCCAAAAGCAAAAAAAAAAGTTATTAATTCATTAAATAAGATTAATTATTAGAATTAATTAAAACTCCAATAGCAGGCTGATTATGGTAATTTATCATTTTATTCTATATAAACAACAGCCATTTTGAAATGAAAATGGCAAAGTTCTTAGCTAAACTAAGACCCAAATTTAAATCACTAAAAATAAAGATAACAAAAGAATGTAGGGCCTACAAACTCCAAAGTTGTATCAAGTTACATAAAAAATATTTGAAGATGTAAGGAGACAAGAATAGAGTGTGAAGGATTCTACTTTGCAAAGAAATCAATGTCCTCTTTAATCTGTAGCTGAACATTTATCAGATAGTTATGATATTTCATACACATTTTGACAAATTTCTGGTAGATTAGTACCTAGGCAGCAATACTGAAACATCTTCAGAAAAAGAGGAATTATGCATAATTTTAGAAATATATCCTAAAACTTTTGAATTCATTAATAATGTATTGAATCTAGAAACAGATACATTGAAATGACAGCTACTAAAATTATAATGGCTAATACATTCATTATTTTAACTCATAAAGCAAATAAAGTTGGAAAAGATTCATGTACAAAAGGATTCATGTAATATGGAGAAAAATTAAAGCTTAGTACAAATGTTAAAGCTCTAATTTAACAGTAAACCTTAATAAACTTATACATAAATTTCATTTAGTTTGCTTATTCTCCTTTTAAAATGGTAAGAATTTTTAAAAAATACTAAAGGAAATAATTTGGGTATGTATGTTACTTATATAACTAACATATATATAAACTCATCTCTCCCTCGCAGATGACTTTGGGACAACATGGCCACCTGGCGGAATCTGGGTTCTGTCAGCCTCGGGGGCTTGGGACAGGCTTGTGTTGGGCGCCCCACGGTCTCCCAGGAGCAGGGCACAGGGCTTGGGGCATCCCCCTTGCATTGGACTGGACCTGAGCACCAGGGTTTGGTAGTGCTCGGAGGTTCACCGTGACAGCCCCACCTGGAATCAGTCCCTTGATTCACTGCCCCAAACCTTTATTCCCTTTTTTTTTTTTTTTATTCACCAGCATATAATATGCCGCATTCCTTGTTTCGGTGCTCTTTCTGCCCTGCCCACTAGTACGTGAATTCATGGACAAGGATTTTTTTCCTCCTATTTGCTCTTTCATTGCCAGAGAAAATAATGGTACTCATTTTTTGTAAATAGAATCAGTTTGTGGAAGGGAGGAAGGATAGAGAGGACTAAAGGGAGGGAGAGAGGACCGAATGGAGAAGATACAGAAAGGGGGAGGGAGCAAAGGAATTCAACTTGGTGATGCCTGAGAGTAAACCTAGAACAAAACTGAAACAAAAGAGAGGGCCAGAGAGATCACAAAGCAGGAAAGGTGCTTTGGAGGTGGCGCACCCAGTTTGAACCTTGCCGCCAGCAGGATGCACAGGCCCAGGATGAGCACCGGGTCACTGTGGGGTGTGGCCCAAGCTCCCCCCTCACCCCCAACAATGAGGCGGAGAGGAGCCACGGACAGTACAGTGGTCAAGGTGCTTGGATGCAGCCCACCTGGGTTCAATCCCGGCTCCACGTGGTCCCAAGCATCTTCAGGGGTCATTGAGCACAGAACCAAGAATAAGCCTTGAAAACTGTCCAGGTTAGCCCCCAAACCAAATTTGGGGCCGGGGAAATAGCAGGGCGGTTAAGGAGCTTGCCTTGGAGGCAGCTGATCCTGGTGTGATGCCTGGCGCCACACGTGGTTCACCAAACACAGTCAGGAGTGATCCCAGTAAGCCCTGCCCACAAGTACGGTCTAAAAGCAAACAAAATAAATAGCTCAATTCTGGGGCCAGAGAGACAATCCAGTGGATAAGGCACTTGCTTTTCATGCCGCCAACCTGGTGCTTCATAGAATCGTGGAGCACAGAACCAGGAATAAGCCCCGAGCAATGCTGGGTATGACCCGACCCTGCCCCCAATATTGTATTTTTTTTAATGTGCTAAGATTTGTCAATTCACCAGAAACAGGTTCTTTGCCAATCAAGGTAGAATTCAATTCAATGAATTCCAATTATAAAATAATTCACTGTGATTGAAAAAGGGGCTGGAGTGATAGCACAGCAGGTAGGGCGTTTGCCTTGCACGCAGCTGACCCAGGTTCGATTCCTCCATCTCTCTCGGAGAGCCCAGCAAGCTACCAAGAGTATCTTGCCTACATGGCAGAGCATGGCATATTGGATATGCCAAAAACAGTAACAAGTCTCACAATGGAGATGTTATTGGTGCCCACTCGAACAAATCGATGAGCAACAGGATGACAGTGATACAGTGATATGTTAGTTCAGTTGCATCTAATGCTGAACAGAGCATTTAGTTGCACTATGACTTGATACAATGATATTTTATTCTGATATTTTATGTATTTTTCTCATAAATGCAATCTCAAAAAAATTTTTGAAGTTTTTCTTCCTTAATAAATTGACTTGATTAGATGGTATACCATCAGACTGAGTCTATTTGTTATGATAATTTCAGTGAGTTTAGAAGTTTTTAGTCTGCAAATTTTCAAGTTTCTATATTTGATGAATTATTTTTTCCTAAAATAACTTTAACATTGCTAATGTCCAAAAGCAAATTTTATATGTGTAATTTTTCATTGAATAATAAATTATAGCACTGTAGCACTGTCATCCTGTTGTTCATTGGTTTGCTCAAGCAGACACCAGTAACATCTTCATTGTGAGACTTGTTGTTACTGTTTTTGGCATATCGAATATGCCACAGGTAGCTTGCCAGGCTCTGCCATCCGGGTGGGATACTCTTGGTAGCTTTCCAGGCTCTCCAAGAGGGATGGAGGAATTGAACTCGGGTCAGCCGCGTGCAAGACAAATGCCCTACCCGCTGTGCTATTGCTCCAGTAAATTGTAGGCACATATTATTAAATGTATGATTATTTTGCTTATTTGATATTAGTAGGATACAAGTCTCATATTATAACTTTAGATAAATTAATTAATAGCCACTTATATGTCAAGATTCTTTCTTGAATTATATCTATCCTGGCATTATGATATCCAGACTCATTCCCTGAAGTGTATGGTTGAATGTCTCTGTTGGGCATCTAACCCTTATTCTTATGTCAGTTGCTTTTTGATAATTCCTGTCCTAGACTTACACACAAAGGCAATTCTCTAACTCTACCTCATGCAGGATTCTGAATTATGTCTTATCACTGCTTGGTCATTCATACACTCTTATTTTGAACATCTATTACTCTGCGGCACTGTGTTACTGTGGTAAGTCAGAAAAATAAATGCAGAGATGTTCTCTGGCTTCACTGGCAATATTAATAAACTCTTAACATGCGAGTATATAATTGAAGTATGATATAAATTATGACGTATTTGAAATATTAGTATAGAATTCCCTGAGGTAAGAGCAGCTTAGAGTTCACTGGTGATCTGGCACTCATCCTGGATTCTACAGAGGAGCTTTGATTGGAAGGAAAATGGAAGGACTTGGTGGTATACAGGGACAGTTACCCATCTGTAAGTACACGGGTCATATCAATTTTTATCAAATAAAAAAAAAACAAGAAGATTGGCTTCAGGAAATGGCCTCCAGTGTAGGTAAATAAAAGGAAATTGGCAGGAAAATCATGATTATTCAAGCAATAGCTCTAATGTCATTCTTGGTAACTCTTGTTTTCATTTAAGAAATTTTAAGCTGTATATTTTTTGGTCCTGCAGTACCAATATGAGAAATAAATGATACCTTTCTTCTGAAACTATTTATAAAATGTTTTTAAGTTCATGAAATTTTCTTAAATTTTCTTGGAAGAAAATAAATTGCAAGTTCCTCTACTTAGAAAAGTTCATTCTTATTCAAGAACCATCCATGGGAGAGTTTGTTTTTTTCTCTCAAATCAAACATTCCATATACAAATGTGTACTTAGGAATCCAGGGCTCAGAAGGAGGGGCAGAGATGACCTTGAGAAAATTTCCTCTTTCTGTCGGAATCACACTTCTTGGTGAATCCCCGGGCACCGGCCACAATCTGCCTGGATTCAGAAAACAGATTCGTGAGCTCACTTTTATTTTTAAACTTAAAATCTGGTTTCCCAGTGGGTTGACCTTGAGCAAATTATGATCAAGTGCAAAGCATAGGAAGACTTGGACTTGTCATCTCTCAGGTGGAGACATAACCACCCCTACCTAGGAGAAAAATCTAATTAAATCAGATTAAATTGGATTGAATACTTAGAAAGAATGCTTACAGTAGTGCTTCACGCCTCCAGTGTTTATTAAAGATCATTGGCTGCTAGACATAGTCAGGCACCCACGGAAGTGAATGTCCCACCGTGCCCCCTCCCAGCCTAAGCTGCACGCCCCCTACTGGCCTGCTTGCTTCCTATACACAGCCAGGGGTCTCACCCCCCATCAGTCAGACAGGAAGTGACCCCTTTGAAACTCACCAGCCAGCCTTGTCCCCTGCCTCATGGCTTAGGTCAGTGCCCACCCTGGCACTTCCTGTTCTCTCTCGTGTCTGTCCTCAGGGGTGGACGTCTGAGCACCTCTGCTTCCCATCTCAGTATGAGTGCCACCAAGCAACACACAGGATCCGCACAACGGCGGTCTTCATTCCCCATGTCCGGGGGACTGTGTAAAACACAAAAATAAAAAGAAAGGCGCGGGCGAGGGAAAGAGCGCCTCACCGCACCAAGCCAGGCACAGGGCCTAGGGCAGCAGCTGTCTCTCCCGCCACCCGAGTTTGGTAGCCTCCGGCCACTTCCTCCACCCCGGGGAGGTGATGGCGATGATGTGGCAGGCGAAGGAAGGAATGGAGCCAAGATGGTTGGTCTCACTTGCAGTTTATTCCAATCTTCCCTCTATACACTCTCCTCTCTCTCTCTTTCTCCCCGAACCCCTTTTATGGATCATGGCCCTTCCAAAGGGTGCAATACATTGACGTCACCAAAGGCACCAAATGATCTTACAGGAAGAACATTGAGGCAACATAATTCTCTTGTATCTGCAGGCCCTTAATCTAGGCCCCCCCTGGAAAGAAGATACAAAACCAAAACGGAAGCCTTCCTTGGGCTGAAAGCACTCGGATTTACATCCCAAAGACCTGGCTGGGCTACAGCAAGAAATCTACATGTCAATTACAAACTAGACAGCAGCTGAAATTTACATCCCAAAGACTAGGCTGGGCCAGAGCCTGGAATCTACAATGTCAAGTCAGGCCTGGCTAGCACCTAAGATCTGCAGGTCAAAGACCAGCTAGGCTTCTTGTGAGAAAAGGGAAACTGCCTCTGAAATTATCTCCAGAAGGCAGCTGAAAAAGGGAAAATATTCCAACAGGGGACCTTCCCTGGGTGCTGGGGGGCAGGCACTCCAAATACCCCTCCCACTGGGCAGACTGCACCCTCTCCACCAGAGGGGAGGGTGTCATGGGCTTGGTCCGTGCTGCCTCTCACAACCTCCCCGGCAAACACAAGGTCTGCCCTGGTCTGAAAGAGCTCGGCAAGGCCCCAGTTTCCCTCCTCTCGCTAAGAAAATGCTCCGGGTCCAAGGTCTGTTCTCCTGGGGTCACTAGCTGCTCTGCCTCAGAGCAAGATCTGTGCTCGCTGAGATTCTAAGAGATGCACATCCCATCAGTGACCACAGATGGGTGAACGGCATCTACTCCTCACCTCTGTCCTTGGTGATAAAGGTCTGTTTCACATCAAAAGACCAGTTGGCTTTTCTCTGAAAACAAGCTCTGATTATCCCCTCACATAACAGTTTTTCCGGAGTGAGTCCTCTTTTTCCTCTTATGCGCCCTTTTAGCAAAATGCTTTCTCATTTGTCAGGTGAAAAGAGGAAAGTTCTGGAGCAAGAGTCGGTGGATATTAGAGAAAGTCTCTCCGTCTGCCAATCTGTTCGCTATCAGCTTGCTTATATATAAGCTCTAGACCTCAATGTGTGATAGCTGTGGTCCAGTGAATATTCATCCTTTTGTGGGTTCTTAAGTTGTGCGGGGCAAACTCTGCTCAGATAGTGAAATGGTCCAGGTCTCTGAGGTGGTGGATGGAGCTTGCAAGTATGTTTTTCTGTTGTTTCCACACTGAGATCTGAGTACTGGGTGTGTGTTTCCACTTCTGTGCGTGTGACAGGACCTGAGAAGTTATTTGCCACCCATTATTCCCAGCTTCCATTAATAAGAGGCTTGTTGGAAATAGGTTCTGGGGACTCCCAACAGGACGTTAGATGGGACCCAACTTAGATGGGACTCGAAAGCAATTGAATATGTGACATATATTCTTTTGTATACATCCATTATTTAAGTCCTATCCTAATAAAATAAATTGTAGCACTGTCATCCCATTGTTCATCGATTTGCTTGAGTGAGCACCAGTAATGTCTCCATTGTGAGACTTGTTACTGTTTGTGGCATATAAAATATGCCATGGGTAGCTTGCCAGGCTCTGCCGTGATGAGCGGGAGAGACAGGAGGAGACGGGAATGAAGGGCAGAGTGGAACTAGCATGGGGAGCTTAGTGAGACTGGGCAGATGCGTGGGGACAATAGAGTAAACGGTGACTGACCACCAACCAGCCTGGCCCTCCTTCCCTCCTCTGTCCACCCCTGGCATTGGCCGTCCAGGGTGGGGAGCAGCTGAGACCACCTAACGCAGGTGGCAAGAGAGAACCGCAGGCTCCCCCAGTCACTTTGTGATTACACAAAAGATATCTCAATCATTTCTGAATGTATATTCATAAATATGGGCAAATTTTTTTCCATAAATTCTGATATTATCATTGATATCGAACAAGAAATAGCATGACCAATAGCAGTGTCTTTTCGGAAAAAGGGGGAAGTAGGTAGACTTTTATGTAGAAAACTCCCTTTTCCCTGTCTCAAAGCTAACATGAATTTACTAATTTATTTTCAATGCATAACATTGAATAAGTGTGAGTTTTAGTATCTCTGTCCTTGATCCTCTGTTCATGAGAATTTACAGTATATATAAGCATTTATCACAGTTAGGTACAGTGGCCTAGAAATTGTCCTGGGTGAGCTTGCTATTTTGTTTTGTATCAGTTGTACAAGATACACGTCATTCAATGGTGTGAATGTTTATTCTCTCCAAGGAACAAGGCACATAATTTAACTTATGCTCGAGCCTATCTATGAAAATGAAATAAAATGATTTCTCTTGTATTCTTGCCTGTGTATGTGTGTATATTCAGACACATATTTATGAAAGTAAAGAACATGTGCAACTAAATGCTTTGGGTAGGCTAATTATCTCTTTTGTCTTAGCATGCCCAGAGCGTCTTCAAAAACACAGAATTCACATTGTTTGAGTCAATAAATCATTCAGTCTGAGTGCCTTGTTCTACTCATCACACAATATAATTAACAGACTAACCGGGGACGCGGAGCCAGGTGTGAGATGATGTAATCTATGAAAGACTACTACTTCCGGTTGCTTGGAGTTGCAACTCTAAGCACTGTTGAACCCTGACCTCGCTTAGAGGGAGGAGTTCATTTTAGGAACTTAATTTTGCTTTATTGAAAGTGAGTCACGTTAGTTTTGTTCTCTACAAATGGTCTATATTTTTATTTCATCTTTTTTTTGTTGTTGTTCTGAATAGTGTGATTTCCATTTGAAGAGGAAGAAATTGCGGGAGGCATCCTCTGCGTTCTGCAGGTAAGTCTGGCCTATTTTGATGAATGTGCAACAGGCAGTTGTCACGAGGTGGGGAACCATCCAAGTCTCTGGCTACCAACAGCTGGTGACAGGGGTCTCTCTCTGTTGACCTCCCCATAGTCCCCATAAGGGTCCACCAACCCCTGGGGCTGTGAACAACAGAACTCAAAGTGCTTTATCAGCATTTCACAGCTGGGACTTCCTAGCTATGTTATATTCATTCTCTCAAGAGATCCTCACATTAATAAAATTGATTGTACTGTTTTTACTGCTAGGGTCACACAAAGAACATTAAAGAAACACATAATCCCATCCCCAGAATTGCTACCCTACAGCATTTTTTGTTATTTGTTAGATTTTTTAAAAAACAGAAAAGTTTACATCAAGCTAAATTCCTTCTCAAAGTCCCCTAGTTCCTTCCCAACTCTTCCTCAGAGGCAACATCTACATAAATTTGAAAGCTTTAAAATGCACTCTATTCTGGGAATATGGCTCATGGGTAGAACATATACATCATCTGTATGATGCTCTGGGTTCCTTCCCTGGCACAGCAAAAAATTAAATAAATAAGCAAATTGTTTTAAGAACACAGTGTTATTTTTAAAGCATTCTCTTTGTGAAAGTGAAAAACTTTCATGCAGTCCATAAACAGCATTATATAGCATGGATGCTTATGTTTCATCAAACCATATACACTAGCATATATCTTCAATTTTTTGACTTACTATTATTTTGAAGGACCAGGGATGCTTCCCAGGGGTAGAGCATTTGCCTTGCCTGTTGGAGGTACTGGGTTTAGTCTCAAGCACTGCAAAATGTATATAGTATCATATATATTCCTAATAAGATTGCATAATAATATATATACAATGTTTATAAACATGCTACATATGCTATATTTTAAAGATGTGTCTATGCATGTGCACTTTTACATGTGTATATGTATATAATTTCCTCTTTTTCTAAAAAAAAATAGTCTTTGGGCCACCCAGGCAGTGCTCAGAGCTGACTCCTGGCTCTATGCTCACTTCTACTGAGGCTCAGGGGACCATATGTGGTATCAGGGATTGAACCGGGGTCAATCATTTACATGCAAGGCGATTCTTCCTGCTGTACTATCCCTCCACCCCACACCCCCTTTATTTCTTTTGGTGTTTGGGCCATGCCTGACTGTACTCAGGTCTAACTCTTGGCCCTGAGCTCAGGGGTCGCTGCTGGACATTGTCAGGAGACCACGTGGTACTGGGGGTCAAACCCAGGATGGCCGCATGCAAGGCTAATGCTCTACCCACCATGCTGCCTCTCCAGCCCTGACATTTGGATGTGAATGTATCAGTCCTGAGTATTCCACATCTGTCATACTTAGAGAATTGAAAAGTAAATGAGGCTAAAAGCAGATGAATTAATGTAAAAAGAGGAGCTTTTGTGAGAATTTTTAACAACTTAGAAATGTCAAACATTGTTTTGAAAAAAAATGTACTATTACAGACATATCTTAGTTTTAAATTTTATTTCTAAAACTAGTCTTAGTTTTGTTCGGGAACCACAGTTGGTAGTACTCAGGGCTTACTCCTAGCTGTGTGCTCAGGGATCACTCCCGTGGTAATTCTTGGGAAGGGTTCACACATGGTGTCTGGGGTTAAACTGCGGTTGACTGTGTTCAAGGCAAGCACCTTACCTTTGCAATATCTCTCCGGTCCATTATTGCAAATTTTAAGGAAATGAATCAATTGCAAGTTACTACCTGATAAATAACCACACTGACAGTAACAACAAGTCTCACTTGGAGACGTTACTGGTGCCCCCTTGAGCAAATCGATGAGCAATGGGATGACAATGCTACAGTGATCATGGCAACCCCCAAGGAGAAATATAGATGCTTGCCATTTTACAGATCAGAAACTACAACTGAGATCTAAATAATTTGCACCTGGCTCCTGTGTCAGTGCTCCGTTAGCGCAGGGGCTGTGTCTCTCACCCTGGATCCCCCAAATCTTGTTCTGATCCTTCAGGGCTCAGAAGCAAGAGGTTAGAATTGAAGTTGCGGGATCGAAACCAACACTCTGTCTTCCTTCCTGGGCTCACCCAAGGCTCCCCAAGGCCAGCAGAGACCAGGCACAAAAGACTGCTCCGGGGGCAGGAGCTAGTAGGGCATTTTCTTTGCATGAACTGACCCGGGTCCAATCCCCTGAGCACCACCAGGAGTAATTCCTGAGTGCAGAGCCAGGAGTAACCCCTGAGGTATGGCCCCAAACAAACAAACAAAAAGGGTTATAATATTCATATATGCAATATTACCTCAACTGTCTCAAAATCCTTCACTTCCCATGTTTGCGCCTCGTATTTTGTTACATCGGGGGCAAATCAGTTTCAACCTCTAAGCAATGTTACCCACAATCTATTCATTTCTGTGTGTTGGCTCAGACTCACGCACGTGTGCTTTTCCTTCATCTGTATAGCTTGACATGCAAGCAACGTTTATTGGGTTCTTCTAATGCCAAAATAAGGCGAGGAAAGCAAGAGTATGCACACAATAGCTACGAATCAGCCTTGCTCGGGATTGAGTTGACTGGAAGGAAGCTAAACCTCAGATAGCCATCACGTTTTCATCTGTGCTGTGAAATAAAACAGCACCTGTTCCGTCTGAGCACTGGTGTAATTCCACGCTGCGGACTTCAATGACATCTTCAGCTAATAAAGCCGAGTGCTGGCCACAGGAGCCAGGAGTGTGCGCATGGCCCTTCGTGAGACTGTGTCCTCACAGTGCACTGGGGGTGGGCGTGGGGAGTGGAGTGGTCTTCCTTTACGAGGGGCCATGCATGGCTCAGCTGACCCTGGAGGACCCCAGGGGCTTCTTCTCTTCAGGTTTCCATGTCATGACTAGAAAATTTGAAAACTGTGTCTGTATGGTTTCCTGTGACCCAAGGAGCTGGCGGCCGGAATAACCAGGGAGCGACAGCAGGGATGGATTGATCCAGGAAACCTCAGCTGACACCGTGTGGTCGTTTCCCGGACCTCCAGACAGACAAAGTACCGTGTTCAGACCTGAAACCTCAATGCACCCCTCCGGCTTCCTTAGTCTCTAATATTACATTCGCTCTTCTTAGCCCTGATGCTTCAAAACGGCAGCGAGCTTAAAATAGAGGCGTCAGAACAGGGGGGGATCAGAGATTAGAAAGCGTCACCAGGAAATCCCACTCTGTCTGGCAAGTCCTACCAGGCCCTGAGTCACGGATCCAGCCGTGTGCTCAGAGCACAGCAGATTGGAAGCCGGTCCTCGGCTGTTCTGGATACACGGTTTACAGTTGCCAGTTAGACCCCGGGTGTCTGTGGCACTGTGGCTCACCCTCTGGAGGTCAGGGGTCAGGGCCAGGGGGCTGCAGACACATATTGCAGAGTTATCAGTGAGAGGTGGGGAAGTGTTTGCTTCCCACGTGCTCCCTGTGCATAGTCAGGTATGAAAACACAGCGCGGAGGCCACGGAGGGGCCTTCCTGGGGCTTCTTCAAGGCAGCAGGATGCAGAGATTGACCTGAGCGAGCGTGTGGGGCAGGGACTGGCTCAGAGCAGCTCTGCACAGGACCACCTGGTTCCCAGGACTCTGCACCACCAAATTAACCAGTGACCAGCCCTGGAGAGAGAGCACGGGGGTCTGACCTTGCATGCACTAACCCTGGTTCAATACCCGACACCACGCACGCTTCCCAAGCACCGCCAGGGGTGACCCCTGACCCAGAAGGAAGCCTTGCATGCAGTACGGTTTTGGGCCCCAAACCAGTCCAAACCAACCCAAATCCAGAAACCAGTGAGCCACGTGACCACCTCAGAGGCCCTGAAGACTTGACAGGACTGGCACCCAGCTAACACGCAGTCTCCCCGCTGCCTGCCCGCGCCCAGCCGAGCTGGCACCTCCCCGGGCAGCTCAGCCCTGTGCAGGGCAACATCACTGATGCTCCAGTTGTGCCTGCACCTGGGGTCCCCTCTCCCTGCAGGTCCCCTCCTCCTGGCACACCCCAGCTTGCAGCTCCGACCCCCAACACCCTTGGACCCTCAGCAAACACAGCCAAAGAGCACCCCAGCTCTGATCATGCCCGGAGGGTGCGAGCCCCCAAGGTTTCCTTGCAGGCCAGGCCTTGGCCCTGTCTTACTCCTCTCACTGACCCTTTGGGCTCTGCACCGACACCCCGTGACCCAGACCTGCCCACCCGCCCTTAGCCCCAGGGAGCAGATCAGCTGGCCTGAGGTCTGACCACGTCCTAGCACTGGCCTTGTTACCCACGACCCACCCACACCCCTGGGTCAGCGTTCCCCACCCAGCACCGCACCCTAGTCCTCCAGCCCCACTGTGCACCCCAGGCCTAGAGCCTGGACCCACAGCACGGACCCCTGGAGCTACCAGGCATTTCTGCTGGCCCAGATGAGGACCGGAACCTGCCCTACCAGTCCTGTAGCACCCTGCACTGTGGCCATGCCACAGCCTCCACTGGTCCTGGTCACCGGGTCATTGCAGATCAGGACCCCAACGGCTGGCCGGCCACGGCTGCCTCTTACTGGATTCTCTGAGGACTTTGTGTATGTTGGTGCTCAGCACCCCAGAAACTTGAACCCAGGAAACTCCTTGACCCCCATCCTCATGCCAGTTCCTGCCGCAAGTCCGTGCACTGGGCATCCTGCACCCCGGGAGTCCTGCTCAAGGCTTGGCTCAGGCTATCCCGCCCCCAGCGAAAGGCCTTTCCGCACAGCTTCACGTACCGAGAGAACACGCCAGACGCCCGTGACTGGCCCCCTGGGCTCCAGGGCGGAGCCGCCTGGGAGGAAGCTCAGAATCTCTGTTTCAGACAGACACCCAGAGAGCCAAGAAGACACAGAGAAGTAATCAAGGCGGCACCCTGGGTACTTGGGCACCGCACTTTGCTCAGTTCTGTCCATGCTTTCATGCCCTGGTGCTGAGGGCATGTGATCGAAAGTCATCGAAAGAGGCCAGAGAGAGGTCAGGGGTCAAGGTGCTTGTCTTGTACACGGCCTGGTTCAAGGACCCCAGTCTGACCCCGGACGCTGCCTGTGGTTCCCTGAGCACTGCCAAGAGTGATCCCTGAGTACTGAGAGGGGAGCAAGCTCTGAGCACTGCCAAGTCTGACCCGACCCTCGCCCACCCCGAAGTAATTGTTCACCCTACGAAGTCCAGTTCCATACCTTACAGGCGTATGTCATCTATTGTATCTGTCTCCCTCCTCTCCTCTCCCTTCCTTCTGGCAACCACCCAGGGGGTCCTTCTTTTTCTTCTGTGAATCTACTCTAGGTTTTTATTTTGTGGTTGCCTTGAGATTTACTCGAAAGTCAGCAACTGCCAACCAAGGGTGACCCACCGCACCAGGTGACCCTTAGGAATGCAGGTGAGGGTTGAGTCCCCCAGAGAAACAGAAGCCAGTGAGCCCCTCCCCACTCCACCCGCCGGGCACAAGCTGTCACAGGGACCCTCAGGTGGAGAGAGTCGTTCGTTAGAGAGTTGAACATAGATGGAAATGCACAGCTCAGTGCTCCAGCCCAGTCTGGTCATACTTAGCGCTCCCTGACGCTGAAATCGGGTGGTCGGTGTCCATCCCACGCCAGCACAGTGAGGAACAAGCGCTGGAGCACTGGAGCACTCTCGTCCCATGGTTCATCAGTTTTCTCAAGCGGGCACCAGTAACGTCTCCATTGTGAGACTTGTTGTTACTGGTTTTGGCATATCAAGTACGCCACGGGGAGCTTGCCAGGCTCTGCCGTGCGGGCGAGATAATCTCGGTAGCTTGCCGGGCTCTCCGAGAGGGACGGAGGAATCAAACCCGGGTGGGCTGCATGCAAGGCAAACGCCCTACCTGCTGTGCTATCACTCCAGTCTACAGCCGTATCACCCTCCACGTGAGGAACAAAGGCATCAACAATCTAAAGCAAGCTGTTCCCTGACTCCTCCGCTTGGCTCAAGAGACCCCACTGAATCTTCTGAAATCTCCCGTCCAAGTGGTGCCCCTGGGCCAGCCTCATTCTCCGGCTTCCTCAGGACCCCGTTTGTTTCCTCTTATCCTTCCTCCTGGTTCTCTGCTGAGTTCCCGCATGCCCGTGTTGCACTTGGGATCTTAGGTTGTTGGTGTTTGGTTCTTCTCTGACTCCCTGTCTGCTTGCGTGAGGTTTGGGGGCTTTGCTCTGGTGCTCATGACTCACCAGCTTCCTCCTTCACTTCTCTGACTGGATTTAGACGTATACTGCAATTCTAGCTCTCCCAACACCAAACAGGGAATTGGGCTTTATGTAACAGCAGATTCGTTGTCCAACCAGTCTTCTCTGAACCTTCACATTTGTATGTGTTTATACTGCACATAGCATGAAATTGCTCCTGTGTCTCTCTATATTATTCATATCATAGACGCAGCAGCACAAATCAGCTCATACATGTTATACAGGGTCACATAGATGGAGAGGAACATATATGAGCAAAGGGAGCTTAGTAGCACAGACTGAATGTGCAGTGCTAACAATCTTATTTTTAACTGTTTCCTACTTATAACAGTAAGATAGTGAAGGTACTCCAAAATTCACAAATTGCTCCTATTAAGTTGTGTTCATGCCATCAGGGAGAATTTCAGTAGGACGCAGTACTTTTCCACACCTCAAATCATCTGCTTTCTGAACTTAGACCTCTCAGCCCATCTCATTCAGTTTTCATTCTTACTGCCCATCACTCATATCTGTCAGTTAGAGAACTGAACTGTGTCTTCAGCAGTTCCTGTGCCGATGGAAACATTCCAGAAGCTGCTCAGAGTTGGATACGGAGAGTGAAGAAACTCCCTCAGGTATCTGCTAGACCACCAGTCTAGACCTGAATAGACCTTCAGGAGTGCAGAGATAAAAGTCTGAAGAATGCTGGACCACACAATACTCTTTCATCCCAGTTCAAACTATCTCCATGTAGTCCCTCCCATAAAAATAGGTCACCTTCCTTTTGGACTGTGAGTGAAAACTGAGTAACTTTTCACTTTGTGATTTACATTTAGAAGACATTTTTCTTAGGAAGAAACGAAAAGTCAAATTGGATAATTTCTTTTATTGGGTTGATTTTTCAAAGCTCATTTGCTCTCTGGGCTTGCGTTATTGTTGATTATCTTACATTATTATTGATAAGCATATATTTGTCCATTATTATTTCTAATCACAAAATTATAAGCTTAAAAAGCATCTGGAGTATCTCTCACTTTCCCCAGTGCTTAAAAGAAGACAGAGCTCACAATGCACATAAAAAATTCGCTGAACAAAAACCATACTATATTGGTGAACCTGTTTTTAATGGTATTTCTTTCTATGTGTTTAATGTACTTTAATACATTTAAAGTTTAATATAGTTTAAAATGTTTAAGTAAGAAACATTTATTCTTTTTAAAAAATTTTTTATTAAATCACCATAAGATAGTTACAAGCTTTCATGTTTGAGTTACAATCTTACAATGATCAAACACCCATCCCTCCACCAGTGCACATTCCCCACCACCGATATCCCCAGTATACCCCTGACCCCTTCCCACTCTCCCCCTGCCTCCATGGCAGGCAATATTCCCCATACTCTCTCTCTGCTTTAGGACATTATGGCTTGCAACGCAGACACTGAGAGGTCATCATGTTTGGTCCATTATCTACTTTCGGCACACATCTCCCATCCCAACTGGTTCCTCCAGCCATCATTTTCTTAGTGATCCCTTCTCTATTCCATCTGCCTTCTCCCCTCTGTTCATGAAGCAGGCTTCCAGCTATGGGGAAATCCCCCTGGCCCTTGTATCTACCATCCTTGGATGTCAGCCTCATGTGATGTAAATCTATACTCCACAAATGAGTGCAGTCCCTCTATGTCTGTCCCTCTCTTTCTGACTCATTTCACTTAGCAGAAACATTTATTCTTACTGTAAAAAAAGAACCTATATCCTAAGATACAGGAAGTGTGGCCTAAAAGGGTCTTTTTCAGTTTAACACTCACCATCCCCCAAGGAAAATAATAAATAAAAGAACCATATGAATATAAAGATCTCATTAAGGCCGTATGCCATTGTTTCTGGCTGTCAGGTTTATTAATGTCAAATTTGAATCAGCTACCATGAGTAATATGGGAACAAAATTCACATTAAGAACAGTATGACTGATAGTTGAAAGGAAACAGAAACCATAATCAAGTCTTTCTTCCTTCCCGATCTACGCCAGAGCTATGTAGAGCAGGCTTGCTGCATACAGCGTGCCTTAATTCACAAAGCCTGACATAATTCATCTACTTGCTTTCAAAGAAAATATCTTTGGGTTTGGTACTTTGCCAAAGCTTCCTGGGTGCAGAGAACTGCAGAGCACAGCTGGGGGCGGGGCGGGGGGGTGCCCTGAAGCCCCAGCTCTGACCCCCTGGACACTCAGCCTTTATAGCTTAGGCTCTTTGGCTGAGCTGGGGCAGAGAGCGCCCCTGCTGGCCTTGCTTGAAATGACAGCTAGATGGCAATTAGTATCTTGTTGTTATTCTTATTTGTGAGTTTCAAAAGAAAGGCATGGGGCGTGTGTGACGAGAGCATTCAGTGGCCGAGAACTGTTCCCTGGGCTGGCTCATGGTGACAGACAGATGAAGGACTGGGGATTGGGGTAACAGGGCCCCGGGCTGGTTGGTAGTTTATTTCTCTCTCCTCCTCAGCGAGGTCCAGTCTCTCCCCTTACTGCAGAATCGCAGTTGTGGTTTTGGTCGTAGTCCCAATCATCATAGCTTCCTCATCCTTATCCTCGTAGTCCTCCTCTTTTCATTCTCTGTCTATTCCTCTTTTTACCCTTACAGTATAGTTAATAGAAACCATGAAAAGTGGGGGTACACACAGGTGGGGTTGAACATCGTCATACAACAAACAGAGGTAAAGCCCCTCCTTCAGGGGAAGTTCTAGGAGATTAACTCAAGGACAAAATCTCATCTGAGGGCTCCGCACTCCAGATTACTAGGAGATCCGCTCAAGGTTGGGATTCCATCCAGGGTGTATTGCTTTCTCCTCTCCTCAGCTAGTAATCCCATTTAAACCATTATAGTAGACTTCCTTCTTAGGATATTTCTAGTTGTTTTGTCTGAACATAGTAAGAGCTATATTAAACTCAAAGTTTGCTCTTCCTGGAGACATCTGGCTATCTATTCCAGACCATAGTCCTCAGGTCAGGTTAGTCTTTCCCAACCCCAACACGGTCCTTATTCAATTACGTCTTTTGGGGTCATGACAGAGTTTGTTCCATCACCATGCTCTTAACTTATTATACTTATGGTGCTTAGCTTGTCCCCTTTTGATGCCAGGGTAGCTTACAGCTTGTCCAGGGTCCATCCACTCCCATCATCAGAACTCTCCTTTTAAGGGTGTTAGGAAGTAAGGGCAACTGAGGCTTAAATCAGGTAAATGTGATGGATGCCCAGGTGTAAATATTATTTGGAGTCAATTAATTCCTATGTTATAAAGCATAACCTGAACGGTCTTCCTGTGTCCACACAAAAATGACATTGCTAAATAAGCCATTTTGCAAATGACTTAAAGGAAAGAGAAAAGCAATATAGGATTTTTAGTGCCTGATGGAATCGGGAACAGGAGCACTGTTGTGGGAGTAACTCAACAAACCTAAGCTCCCTGCGGGAAGAGCAAGGACAACCAATATTATCCAACAATTATTATTATTGTACTATTTTCATTATTATTGCCTCAGGGTTTGGGCTTGGAGACTGTATGTTGGTGGAAATGCCGTGAATAAATAAGGTGATCAGAGGACCTCTACTGCGGGCGGTCAGGGTTCAGATCTGGACTCCCTTATGGACTAATCACAGTCCCTGAAAAATGACCTACTCGCATTTTATGGAGAGGTCGAGTCTTCCTCCTAAGATTTCTATGAGGAATAATGACATAGTGGCCCAACCAACCGTAGCAAGATGACTGACTTCCCCTTAGTCTTAAGTCAGTCACTGTGGGGCGGGGGGGCGGGGGGCGGGAAGCACGTGTGGAACCAGTTTCTACTTTGTCCCGCCCTGTCAAAGCCCAGGCGAGTGGCAAAGGACGACCAACTCAGAAGTTTCTTGCATTCTCCTTCTGGGGGCGACGGTGAGAGAAAGAGGAGACCTTCTGCGACTCTTACCGAAGTCCCTAGCACGCCTTTCTCGCCAAAGACCTCGGTACACAGGACAATGCACCAAGGACAATGAACTTCCAGATGTTTTCAAAACCAGTGACTCAAGCTCCGATCACTTCCCGGCCCAACCCCTTAACAGTCCAGCGCTGCACCTCGGGGTCTACTTCTGGGAATATTTGGCTCAGGAACCCGGAGTACAGTCCCTTGTCTCTAATAAAGCCTTTCTTGGTTTCATAATAGCCTGAGGATTTCTCAGTCCACATCACCAAGCAGAGGAGTGAGTGTTAAGCATGAGTAGTGTGTTAACTGACGTTTTGCCGTGACTGCTTGATGGTTTTCCCATTGATAACTATTTGATGCACAAAAAGTATGAATTTTCCTAATTGATTTTTTTAAAAGAATCTTTAGGAAGTATGGTGATTGTTTTTGAATCCAGAAATCTTAAATATAAGGATTTTTATTTTTAAATCTTACAACATAGGGGTTTTAAATTATTCTATAGCATTTTTTTCTATAACTGAAGACAGGACTTCCCACGGTGCATGAACTAGATAGGTTCCCTGTTTTCCTTTGATGCAAGTCTCTTTTCATTTATTAGTCCTCCTCTTTTAAATATCGCCAAACCTTATTTATCTGCAGTGAGTATAACCGTTTCTAGTAGAGCAAGCATATAAAATTTGGTGATAAAAATGAATGAAACTATCAAAGAGAGATGAAATATCAGTCACTCCCGGGGAAGTCTCATGACCTAAGGATGGGAAGTTGGGGGCTTCGGGCTGCTTTTTATTGCAGAATATCTCAGGGTGCTGCTGCAAAGGAGGTGCTTCTTCACGCCAGTGCTCCTTGACCCTGTTTCTATGGCTTATTTTTGCCATTGTCATTAGTAGAGTTGACATGTGGAAAATGAGATAAAGCCAGAGGTGCACGGAGGTGGACCTCTCACTGTAGCAAGGCCACATGACTGAGAGTGAAGAGTCTATTTCTGTCCTAATCCCCAGTGCTCTGGGCTGACCGGGCTGGGCACACACAGGATTGCTGAGTCCCGAGTGTTCCTTATCTCATTTGACAAGTGCAGTTTCACTCACAGGCCATGGTTGAAGCCACATGACTTTGCCAACGTGTGACAATGGTCCAGCCACTTCATAATTGACCCCCTACTCTGATTATGCCACAAAAAGTTCATTAAAAAATCTTAAAAATCATTATTCTGATGAATAAAGTGATATCCTTATTAGATACAGCCTCTTTTAAAGCTAGTTGAGAGTTGTTCCCAAACTTCTAAGCATTTCCTGCTAGGTACAAGGCATCCAACTTCTCATTTAATTATTCGGCACATCCAGGCAGTGATGATTCCCACTCCCCCTTTCTCAGGAGGAGCCAGTATCAAAAAGAGGTGAAGTGACTTTGTTTCCTTAGCTCTGGCGAGAGAGAGACCCAGAAAGCATGGAGTCCCAGGTCTGTGATTTGGTCCAAATACAGTCTTTTCTCTGCTCTTTTTAAAGCAGAGAAACATACCAGAAAACTTAGGCATACAATCAATGTTTTAGTGTAAATATTAAATATTGAACAAGGTTCCAAAGCTTAGAGAAAAATAGTCTTAACCTTCTTAAAAACTGTGACTCTACTGATGCAATCTGAAAGGCTGTAATTTTTGGACAGTTCAAGTCAGAAGGCCTGGAGGGCTGAGGTGTTGGGGGGTACCTCGAGACTTCCCGAGGGGCGGCAGTGTGTTCGCCAGTTAATCTCCCACATCGTATCCCACTAGAACCATAAAATACCTTCTTATTTAGAACTCACAAGGGCAGCTTGGCCACCCCAACCATATTTGGCAAAAGTCCGTTATCCCTACTCCTCCAAACAACATTTCTCCAAAGACACAAAAGCACTGTAGGGCACAAGAACCCAAACTGCAAGGGTTATGATGGCAAAGCAACACAAAAATCCACCAGACTTAGTGAGCGAAGATGATATCCCAAATGACCCAACCAGTGAACTATAATGAGCGATACAAACTCTCTGAAAAGGGACCTTGAAGAAATCGATCAATTCCTGGATTCCTATAACCTCCCAAGGCAGAGCTAAGAAGATTTGGAACACCTAAACAGATCTATCACCATCAGGAAAATTGAAATGGTAATCAAGTCTTCCCCAAAGCAAAAGCCCAGGCCCACATGGATTCACTGGTGAATTCTTTCAAACCTTTAAGGAGGACATATTGCCAATCTTTTTCAAGCTTTTCCAGGAAATTGAAGGAACAGAAATACTCACTGTTTCCATTAGGCAAATATTACCCAAAGCAAACACAGACACAACAAAAACAGAATATTACAGGCCAATAACCCTAATGAATACAAATGCAAATATCCTCAACAAAATACTAGCAAGTAGAATCCAATGTCTCATCTAAAAGATCATACACCATGACCTGGAAGGTTTCATTCTGGGGATACATGGATGGCTTGACACTCACCAGTCAATCAACATAATACAAAATATCAATAAAAGAAAAGATAAAACCATATGCTCATGTCAGTAAACACAGAGAAAGCATTTGACAGTATCCAGCATCCATTCATGATAAAAACTCTCAATGAAATGGGAGTTGAAGGAACCTTCCTCAATATAGTCAAAGCCGTCTACCATAAGTCCACAGAAAGCAATATTATCAATTGGAAAAACTGAAGGCTTTGCCCCTAAAATCAGGCACCCATGCAAAAAGAAGGTTGCTGACTCTTACCACTCCTATTCAATGTAGTACTGGAAGTAATTGCCACAGCAATTAGGGAGGAAAAGATATCAAAGGCATCCAGATAGGAAAGGCAGAAGTCAAGTTTTCACTATTTACAGATGACACAATACTATACTTAGAAAATCCTAAAGAATCTGTGAAAACGCTACTAGAAACAATAGATTCATAAAGTGGCAGGTTAGAAAATCAATACCCAAAAGTTCCTGGCTTTCCTAAATATAACTAATGAAGGAGGAGAGAGAGATACTATAAAAACAATCCCATTCACAATTGTGCCTCAGAAACCCAAGTACCTTGAAATCAGTTTGACTAAAGAGGTAAAGGACCTATACAAAGAAAACTACAAAACGCTACTTCAAGAAATAAAAGAAGACAGTAGAGAGTGGAAATACATCCCCTGCTCATGGACTGGGAGGGACTAACATCGTCAAAATGGCAATAGTCCCCAGTGAATTATATAGATTCAATGCAGTCCCTAGAAGGATACCCGTGACATTTTTCAAAGAATAGATCAAACACTCCTGAAATTTATATGGAATAACAAACTCGCACAAATAGCTCAAGCAATCCTTGGGAAAAAGAAGTTGGTAGACATCACCTTCCTCCACTTCAAACTGATAATTACAAAGTGGTGGTAATTACACCAACATAGAATTAAAATACAGACAGACTCACAGATCAATGGAACAGAGTTGAATATCCTGACACAGACCCGCAGATATATGATCACTTAATCTTTGGTAAAGGAGCAAGAAATATGAAGTAGAGCAAGAAAAGCCACTAACAAGTGATGCTGGGAAAACTGGACAGTTACATGCAAATAAAAGAACTCAGACCTCTGTCTAATGCCAAGCACAAAAGTCAGATCAAAATGGATTAAATATCCCAATATATCATATATTATATCAGTTAATATGTAATACCTGAATCTATAAGGTACGTGAGGAAAACATATGCAGGACCCTCCATGACACTGACACTAAAGGCATCTTCAAAGATGAAACTCTACTTATTAAGCAAGTAGAAGCAAAGATAAACAAATGGGATTACATTAAACTAAGAAAGTTCTGCACCTCAAAAGATATGCTGACCAAGGTATAAAGATAGCCCACAGAATGGAAAAATTTATTGCCCAGTACCCTTCTGATAAGGGGTTAGCACCAAAGATATATAAGCACTGGTAGAATTTTACAAGAAGAAAACATCCAACCCCATCAAGAAATGGAGATAAGAAATGAACAGAAACTATCTCAAAGAAGAAATGCAAATGGTCAAAACACACATAAAAAATGCTCTATGTAGCTAATCATCAGATATATGCAAATCAAAACAATAATGAGGTATCATCTCACACCACAGAAACTGGCACACATCAAAAAGAACAAGAGCACCTCAACATCAGACCACAAACCATAAGGTACATTGAAGACAAGGTCGGCAAAACCCTCCAGGATATTGAAGATAAAGGTATCTTCAAAGATGACACGGAACTAAGCAATCTAGTAAAAACAGAGATCAACAAATGGGACTACATTAAACTAAAAAGCTTCTGCACCGCAAAAGATACAGTGACCAGAATACAAAGACTATCTACAGAATGGGAAAGGATATTTACACAATACCCATCAGATAAGGGGTTGATATCAAGGGTATATAAAGCACTGGTTGAACTCTACAAGAAGAAAACATCCAACCCCATCAAAAAATGGGGCGAATAAATGAACAGGAACTTTACCAAGGAAGAGATACGAATGGCCAAAAGGCACATGAAAAAGTGCTCTACATCACTAGTCGTCAGAGAGATGCAGATCAAAACAACCATGAGATACCACCTCACACCACAGAGACTAGCACACATCCAAAAGAACAAAAGCAACCGCTGTTGGAGAGGATGTGGGGAGAAAGGGACCCTTCTACACTGCTGGTGGGAATGCCGGCTAGTTCAGCCCTTTTGGAAAACAGTATGTACGATTCTCAAAAAACTAGAGGTTGAGCTCCCATTTGACCCAGCAATACCACTGCTGGGAATATATCCCAGAAAATCCAAAAAGTATAGTCGAAGTGACATATGCACTTATATGTTCACCGCAGCACTGTTTACAATAGCCAGAATCTGGAAAAAACCCGAGTGCCCTAGAACAGATGACTGGTTGAGGAAACTCTGGTACATCTATACAATGGAATACTATGCAGCTGTTAGAAAAAATGAGGTCATGACGTTTGCATATAAGTGGATCAACATGGAAAGTATCATGCTAAGTGAAATGAGTCAGAAAGAGAGAGACAGACATAGAAAGATTGCACTCATCTGTGGAATATAGAATAATAGACTATAAGACTAACGCCCAAGAATAGTAGAAATAAGTACCAGGAGATAGTTTCCATGGCTTGGATGCTGGTCTCTCATTCTGGGTAACTCAGGGAAGGGGCCACCAAGTAAAATGTGGTTGGAGGTCATGTGGGGGAAGGGTGAGGCGGGAGGAATACAGACCAGAGACTGAACACAATGGCCACTCAACATCTTTATTGCAAACCACAACACCTAATCAGAGAGAGAGAACAAAAGGGAATTCCCTGCCATAGTGGCAGGGTGGGGTGGGGGAGGGATGTTGGGTTTACGGGTGGTGGAGAATGGGCACTGGTGAAGGGTTATCGAACTTTGTATGGGGGAAGCATGAGCACAAAGATGTATGGATCTGTAACTGTACCCTCACGATGACTCTCTAATTAAAAATAAACTAAAAAAAAAATTCTTGTGAAAAAAGAAAAAGAACAAGAGCAACCAGTGCTGGTGTTGATGCAGTGAGAAAGGGAGTCTTCTTCAGTGTTGATGGGAATGCTGACTGGTCCAGTTACTTGTGTTTGTTTGTTTGTTTGTTTGTTTGTTTGTTTGTTTGTTTTGAGAACAATATGGGCATTCCTCAAAAAGATATAAATTGATCTTCTATATGACCCAGCAATATCACTTCTGGGAATATACCCCAGGGCCTAAAAACACACACTAAATATGCTATTTGCATTTCTATGTTTATTATAGAACTATTCAAAATAGCCAGAATCTGGAAACAACCCAAGAGTTTGAGAATAGATGACTGGTTTAGAGAAACTATGGTATATTTACACAACGAAATACTATACAGCTGTTAGGAAAATTAAATCATGAAATTTGCTTATAAATGGATAGACATGGAGTATATCATGCTGAGTAAAATGGGTTAGAAGGAGAGGGAAAGACATAGAATGATTGTACTCATTCGTGGGATATAAAAAACTAAAACATATGAGACTAATACCCAAGGACAGTGAAAACAAAGGCCAGGAGTATCTGTCCATGGTTGGAAGAAAAGGCAGGTGCGATACAGAAGAAACCACTATGATAAAGATAGTTAGAAATGATCACTCTGGATAAGAATCGTGTACTGGGGGCTGGAGCAATAGCACAGCTGGTAGGGTATTTGCCTTGCACATAGCCAACCTGGGTTCGATTCCCAGAATCCCATATGGTTCCCTGAGCACCCTCAGGAGTAAATCCTGAGTGCACAAGCCAGGAGTAACCCCTGTGCATTGCCCGGTGTGATCCAAAAAGCCAAAAAAAAAAAAAATCACGTACTGAAAGTAGGTAAAGGAACAAACAGGGTAATTCCTCAGTATCTGTATTGCAAACCAAAATACCCAAAAGTAGAAAAGTAGAGGGAGGAGAGAGAGAGAGAGAGAGAGAGAGAGAGAGAGAGAGAGAGAGAGAGAGAGAGAGAGAGAGAGAGAGAGAGAGAAAGAGAGACAGACAGACAGACAGACAGACAGACAGAGACAGAAAGACACAGACAGAGAGACAGGGAGAAAGAGAGACAGAGTCAGAGAGAAGGAAAGTACCTGCCACAGAGAATGGCTGAGGCGGGGGTAGTGGGGAGGGTGGCAGAAGGGAAACAGGGGACACTGGTGTTGGTAAATGTACACTGGTGTTGGGACATTGACTTAAACCTGACCATGACAGGCTTGTAACTGTGTATCTCACATTATTCAATTAAATAAAAAAAACTGTGACTATTGCATGCCAGGTACTTTGCAGTGTAGCTTCAAAGACACCTCATACTCTCAGTCTAAAAAATATAAGTCCATAAATAAAAATTATACTAATGCAGCCAGCTCAGTACACGCATAATTGATATTTGATATGTTTTACACAAATATTAATTTGATGTAACATAATTTTGAAATTATATTGGTTCCAGGCATGCAAACATATATCAACATCAATACAGATTGTCATTTATAACATTATTATGCCACTGATAGAATGATATGATAAGTATCATTATGCATACGTATTCTGGTTTTGAGAATGGTTTACTAATTTTTTGGTTATGTATCTCTGCAGTTATATTTCTCTACCTAGTACTTATCCCCCAAATTTAGCATCTGAGAACAACATTCACTTCTCAGTGACCCCTGTCTGGGTGAGGAATCAGAACCATTTAACTGGGTCCCCTTGGTTCCAGGGGCTATTGCAGACAAACCCTTCCAGCTCCCTGTGGACCCCCGCTAAGCTGGACTGTAGGTTCGAGTTCTCACCCTGTAGGTTGGAGCTGGTTGAGTCCCTGGCACACCGTTGGCATAAATGTCTCCCTGCACGGGTGTCTCCACAGGGCAGCTCATGCAAGGCTGCTGAACTGTGTCAAGGACAGCGAAAGAGGGAGCAAGTCCACAGCCCCCGTTTAACGTAGTATGATCACACATTGAATTTATGGAAATCTACTTAGGGCTGCATGAATTTTATAAGGCACAGAAATCAAAATGTTTGCATTTGAAGGAACATTCTCAGGAGTATCTGAATTACATGTAAATCTCCAATGCAATTATTTTTGTACTCTTGTTTTTTTTTTTCAAGAGGTTCACATACAAGAACTATGCTGTGGTGTTTGAGAAGTTAAAAAATTCCTTATAAGGGCCGGAGTGATGGTACAGCTGGTAGGCACTTGCCTTGCATGCGGCTGACCCCAGTGTGATGCCCAGAATGCAATGTGGTCTTCCATGCATTGCCAAGAGTAATTCCTGAGTGCAGACCCAGGAGTAAACCCTGAGCACCACTGGGTTTGGATATCCCCCTGCCCTTCCCCCTACTACCTCCCCCCTCCACCAAGAAAAGAAAAAAACAAATGTTTTTTCAAAATACCTTTCTTTATAGGAAGTGTTTTAACTATCATCATGCCTGCTTAAATTAAACTCAGAAAGGTTTATAAATTTGTTGGAAGAAAAATATTTAAAAAGGAGTGCTTCTATATTTTTACCTCCAGGCTAAAACTTTGCCATGCTAGAGTCTGAACATCAGAATAACAGAGTTATCAAGTTGGTAGGAAATGGCCAATAATTCTTATCGTGGGGCCTGATCTGCTGCAGTTTGGTTACTTTTGATTGCTGAAATGATACTCAATCAAATACCCAAGTTTCTGCCTATTTTATTAAGATTGGCCGTATAGGAACAGGATGAGGGCTGGGGAGATAATACAGCGTGTAGGATGCTTGCTTTGCACGTGGATGACCTGGGTTTGGTCCCTGGCACCCAATATGGTCCTATGAAGCCACCACGTGTGATCCCTGCGTGCAGAGTCAGGAGTGAGCCCTGAACCCTGCCGGGTGTAAACCCCCCCCCCCCCACACACACACAAAGCAACAACAAAAAGATGACGTTTTTCTAAGCACTTCCACTGGATGAAAATGAATTTCTTACGCAGTTTGTTCATTAGGCCAAATGGAAATGATTCGCCTACAGTTTGGGCTTGTGAGGGTTTCTAGCCAAACACAGTGAGTCCAGGAGGGATGACCAGGACGAGGCGTCAGGGAATGTGGGTTCTGAGCGCTGAGCCCCTCAGCACCAACCGAGGCTGGCAGCCCGTCCTCTCTCCCGGGCCCGTGTGCAGGAAAACGCCTGCGTCTCATGGCCCGTTCCAGCTCAGTCCACACCGTCTGAAGTCCTGATCCTCGCCGACTCGTTAGAAACATATATCAAGAAATTATGTGGCCACAACAGGTTTTGACACAAAATATTTCAACTGGAGCCTTTTTCATGTTTTATTGATTTCCTGTCCACATTCCTAGATTTTTAAACTGGTTTCTTTAATATGTGTGGACGTGTCTCCTCGGCAGTTGAAAATAATTGCTCTTTCCCACCCTGTACCTTTCTTGAACTTTCCGGTTTCCACTTGATGTTGAATATTTATTCCAGTGTTGGAGATCTCCCAGCTCCCCACACCAGTCGGGTACATGTGCTTTGCGTTGTTCTTCTCTGACAGATCCCCTCCTTGCACCCGACCGAGACCCCATGCTCATGTCTCCTTCCAATCTCCAACTAGTCCAAAATTTTCCATTGAAAATATGGTACCTGGCATATAGGAGGCATCTGCTTAAATGTTGCGAAAGAAATAAGTAATAAATTAAGTATCTGGCCAATTGATGATTCCTTTAATATTGCGAGGAACTCCTGGCCATAGAGGTGTTTTGATGGATTATTTTCTTCATGTTATGCTTACAGGGTAAAGTATTACAGCAATTTTAAATGAAACTCTGGATTTTTGGATTCATATAACTCATTTTATTTATTTATGTATTTTTTAAATGTTTAGTTTTTTGCCTTTTGAATCACATCCGGAGATTAACAGGGGTTACTCCTGTATCTGCACTCAGGAATTACTCCTGGCGGTGCTCAGGGGACCATATGGGATGCTGGGAATAGAACTTGGGTTGGCTGCATGAAGGGCAAACACCCTATTCACTGTGCTATCACTCCAGCCCCACTCATTTTATCTTAATTTCAAAAATAATTTGTTTTTCTAAGTATGTTTCTAAGGGAGCAAGGATTGACTCTTTTTCTTTAAACCATCATCTGTCTTACTTGAGGTCTGCGGTACTGTTGAAGATCCTAGATATTAAATTGTTTGGGCCCTGATTCTTATCCCTCCCCTTACCTTCAAATGACGTGCTTGGTGAAATAACTTCTGTCTGTCTCTGCCACTCAAAGCAGAACAAGGTTTCCCATCTGTAGTCTTCAACCACGGAGTATTTGTAGTAAAGCTGCAAATAGGTGTCCATCTAAAATATGTAGATGTAGTTCAGCAAGCTTCATCCTCTTTCTTTCCCCCACTGTCATTGGAATATGACATGCCCAAGGGGTCCAGTGGTCTGCAGGGAGGGCAGGAGGTCACTAGAACAGCCATTGCAGCAAGAGGGTTATAAACTCCAGCCACCCGACCACAACCCAGCACACAGTAGGTAGCAGAAACACCCCATCCAGCCTCCATTTTTTCAGCAAGAAATAAATGAAGGTCACTGCATGCCAAGTAGATTCTGTAGTCGCTTGTTATGCAATAGCAAAGACTAGTAGGGAAAGGAAGGACGAGCACTGAGTCACTGCATTAGTAGTCCAAAAGCTCCCGAGAAAATTGGTAATAAAGACAATCATGATAAGAATCACCACTTATTAGTGCCTATCAAATGCCAGCAATAACTAGATGCTTTGCACGTTGTAATCCCATTTCATGCTAAGAAGACAACAACTCTATGAAATGGGTAATATTATCTCTGTTTCATTTTCAGGAAATTAGGACTCAGAAATGGTGTATAGCTTGCGAGAAGCCATAAAGGTAAGAAGCCGTGATTCTAAGCTTACAATCCAGTGACTCTACAAAATGCCTTCCTTATATTTTGTGCCAAGGTGGCAAATTGCCTTCCATGCTTTCAGCCTTTCTTTTGTTACTTCATTCTCCTCTAGCAATCTCATCTTCTGCTTTCAGAGTGTGAATTTCTGATTGAAGTCGGCACCTTCGTGTTCCTTTATCCCTAGACTTTTGGGGTCTCCACATTTAGGTTGTCTTCTCAAACCACCTATTATTTAGTAGTGAGGAATGGGTAGGGTTCGATGTGGGGAGAAAAGATTTTCATGTAATTTTTGGAGAGTGTATAGCCAGAAAGCAAAGTAAAACAATACATACAAATAAAACAACCTGAAAGTTATTATCTGAATAGATTATTCTGTCAAATAAAAACTTAAGTGAATCACTCAGCTTTATTGGATTGGATTTGTGCGCAAGGTAATTGAAAATAAAATCAAGGGTTGAATAATAAACAAAAACCAAGGAACAATGGGGACATCTATTTCCAATCTCAGCATTGTAGAATTTTAATGTCACTTGATTAGAGAAGAGAGCGGAGGAGCCACAGCAGCCAGATAATTACTTTAAAAATGCAAAAATAATGATGTAATCTACTTCCTAGCATGTTGAGACAGTAATTCCCCGAGAGTGTGTACTGAAAAAAAAATGGAATGCATTTTTGGCAAGAGAGTAAAGTAGCATAAGCGAGAGCAAATATTCTGTTCACAATCTTTGGAGGGTCCCTACATGCAAAGGTGACATAAGGTGAGTGTGTCTCATGTATTCTAACATTCAGAAGCCTAGAATGTCTGAGGACTGAGCAGGAAGGGGGTAGTGGATGATGAGGTAAAAAAGGTATGAAACAGTAAGCCCCCATGAGGGTTTGTAGGTTGTGGTAAGAACTTTTCCTTTCTTACGTGAAATGAGAGTTCTTGAAAGTTTATGCATGCAAGTAAATTGGTGGAAGGATGTCTGTATCACTATCACTGTATCACTGTTATCCCGTTGTTCATCGATTTGCTCAAGCGGGCACCAGTAACGTCTCCATTGTGAGATTTGTTGTTACTGTTTTTGGCATATCGAATACGCCATGGGGAGCTTGCCAGGCTCTGCTGTGCAGGGGGGATACTCTTGGTAGCTTGCTGGGCTCTCGTTAGTTTGCCATGCAAGACAAATGCCCTACCTGCTGTCAGGGGAGGAATGATAAGAAGCAAGGAATCAAGTTACAAGATTATTGTAGGATTCCAGACAAGAGATGATGAGGGCTAAAACTAGGGACTTAGCAAAGGAAGTGAGAAGAGGTGGTTGGAGTTTTGACATTCTTTGTGTGGAGCACCCACATCATTTCCAAATCAATGAACAGTGGGGATGATGATGGAAAGAGAGAGAGAGACAGAGAGACAGAGAGAGACAGAGAGAAAGAAAAAGAGAGGGAGGGAGAGAGAGAGCCAGAGAGAAAGAGAAAGAGAAGGGAAGAGAGAGATAGTCAGAGAGAGAGAATGACTGCATAGTTCTCCGCCTGGGAAATTGGTTTTTTTTTTGCTTGGGTTTTGTTGGGGGCCACACCCAGCAGTGCTAAGGGGTTACTCCTGGCTCTGAGCTCATGAATCACTCCTGAGAATGCTCAGGGAAACATCTGTGGTGTTGTGGATCGAACCTGGGTTCACGACATGCAAGGCAAACAGTTTGCTCCCTGTCTGTCTCTGGGCCCCTAGCCTGGGAAATTGGGAGACTGAAATTACCAGTTATGTTGGGAAAAGTTAAAGAGGAACAGATTTGAGGAGGGAAATATTAGAAGTATAGTTTGGGCTGTGTTTATTCTGCATTGTAAGTAGAGGTTCAATAAGGGGGATGCATTTACTAATTTAAACATAGTAAGAGGTGTTTAATTAGTGAAAAAGATATTGATTTGGAAGTTAACTGAATTTTAACTTTTAATCTCATTTTAATCTAGGAGATGCCTACAGAAGTCAATGTAGAGGAATAAGCTCCTAGATGTCCATTTTAACAAGGTGAATACCGGATTAGATGGAGAAGAGAATGCATGGCCAATGATGTGATAGGAAGACCAGACTTTGATGCCTTTAGGTCAAAGAGGCAGTGTGTAGAAGAGAGGAATTGATGAACCTATTTTCAGAGGTCAAGTGAGATGGACATGGAACAGAGAAAATTATGATTTTGGAGCACAGTGGTCATTAGTCTAAGAGAAGTGGTGATATGGAGGAAGCCTGATGAAAAAAGAGGGATTGGAAACCACAGATTTGGACAACTTTTGCAGGAGTTAGGCAGTGCAGAGCAGTGAAGGGAAGGAGTAATATTGATGGGGAAGGAGGATTAAGGAAAACAATTCCACTGGTGATGCAATAATCCTTTGTGGCTGAGGGGCAGGACCAACCCCTGGGACTGTTTGCTCCTTTAAAGAAGGAATACAGGGGAATCTCAAAGAGAGCTGGAAGAATTTCTCCTGTGGCAGTCTCTAACAGAGAGCACTGTTGGCGATTTTATTTTTAATTCATGGGCATCTTTTCATTTTTTTAATTAATTTTTTTTATTAATGAATCACCATAGGGGTACAGAATACAGATTTACATATTCTCGTGCTTGTGTTTCAGTCATACACAGCTTGAGTATCCATCCCTCCACCAATGCCCGTTCTCCACTTCTCGGAATATATCCTGGAGAGGCAAAAAGGTATAGTCGAAATGACATCTGCACTTGTATGTTCATCACAGCACTGTTTACAATAGCCAAAACCTGTAAAAAACTCGAATGCCCAAGAACAGATGACTGGCTAAAGAAACTTTGGTACATCTACACAATGGAATACTATGCAGCTATCAGAAAAGACAAAGTCATGAACTTTGCGTACAAGTGGATCAACATGGAAAGTATCGTGCTAAATGAAATGAGTCAGAAAGAGAGAGACAGACATAGAAGAATTGCACTCATCTGCAGAATATAAAACAACAGAATGGGAGACTAACACCCAAGAATAGCAGAAATAAGTACCAGATTTGCTCCATGGCTTGGAAGCCGGCCTCACATGCTGGGGGAAAAGGCAGCTCAGATAGAGAAGGGACCACCAAGTAAAAATGTGGTGGGAGGACCCACTCGGGATGGGAAAGGCGTGCTCAGAGCAGACTCTAGACAGAACACGATAGCCACCCAATACCTCCATTACTAATCAGCAATTTTCTTAAGAACCAGTCCTTAACTAAGAGAAATGGAAGCTCATGCGTAAGTGGAGAATTTGGCTGTGGACGGAAGCACAGAAAACCTGTCTCTGATAACTTCTCTGTCATTTGTTTAAGGTGCTTTATTCACAAAACTGTGAGGTCTTGGAGGACATCCTTGTCTTAATCTCCATTCTATGTCTATTGTTTGCACACTTTCTGGCCATTGTAGGGACCCAAGACATAATTGTTAAAGATTTGTCCAGGTAAAAAGTGAAAGACTTCCGCGTAACTGAGGATTCTCTTCTCACTTTTAGTAGCACTGGAGCACTGTCATCTCATGGTTCATCAATTTGTTCGAGCGGGCACCAGTAGTGTCTCCATTGTGAGACTTATTGTTACTGTTTTGGGCATATTGACTACACCACAGGTAGCTTGCCAGGCTCTGCCATGCGGATGGGATACTCTCGGTAGTTTACCGGGCTCTCTGAGAGGGATGGAGGAATCGAACCTGGGTCCGCCGTGTGCAAGGCAAATGCCCTACCAGCTGCGATATCACTATAGTCCAATTTTAGTATATATATATATATATATATGTGTGTGTGTGTGTGTGTGTATGTATGTATATATATGCATATATGTGCCAATAGCATACTCTGGAACTTTAGAAGTATTATTCAAAACTTATTTCAATAAACTAAATATATAACTAATCAATGGAAAAGAAAAGCAATGGCATGCTCGCAAACTATAATAAAGGACAGTATAGGAATAGCTTTAGTCTGATATAACCATTATCATTTCTAAATTTTAGTAAATCATGGTCCTTTTGTGCACAATTTATAATTATTATTTATAATTAATATAATTTACAATAAAATATCAATAATTAATCATTAATATGCTTATGGAGTTCCTTAAGAAGCATAAGTTAACTATGGGCAGAATATTTCTACATTTGAAAGTTTTGCATCTGTTATTTAAAAACTGCATTTTTTAGTGGCATTTTGAGTATTGTTTTAAGAAGTAAGATAAATGCCCATTAATCTATTAGGGAAAAAAAAGAGATTCTTTTTTGTGTATTCTTTCTTGTTAGATATGAATAAAATTAGAGAAACACGAGGCTGTACTAAAATATTAACTCTTTTCTTTTAGCAAGAAGTCACTTTTGCATTGAAATTGCAATTTAAATATAAGGATATATGCACATACAAGCCTGTATACATACACCAAGCAAAAACTGCACTCCTGAGCACCCCCACGCTCACAATGCTAATTTTTACCCCACAGCTCGAGAGAGTTTATAAATCACTGAAGAGAGTTCAGCGAAATTAGGGAGAAGTGGAAGAAACCAAAAATTAGTATAGCAAATCAATCAACATAGAGAGCTTCTCAACTCTGTTTATTATTTTGTTAAGAGGGGGAGAAATTAACCTGTTTCCTGGCAAAAGAAATATCTGGTTGACTGTTGATCAATATCTCCACTTTAATTTTCTTTCATCGTTACAGTTTGATTAAAGTATTTCTGGGGATAAAAAAGAAAAATCAATGCAAAGATTATCACACAAATTCTTCCCTTCTTAAATGCTTCATGATTTTTCATGAGTTGCTAAAAGTCATATAATGTGATAAATATATGGTTTTGCAGGTGGCCCTTAGGAATTCAAACTAGAGAAGATAGCATTTATTAAAGACAGAGATTTACTGCACTATAAAACATGTTTGACACCAAACTCCGTTCTGCTCTTTGAAAGTAAGGTTTTTCATGTTACTCACCTGGAGAAGTACATATTGACCAATATATTACATGTATACTTATAAAAAATGTTTTCCCAACCTCTGTTTTGGAGGGTGGAGGTCGTACCTTGAAGTAGTGGGGGATTGCTGCTGAGTCTGCACCCAGACATCCTGGTGGGCTCAGGGGACCACGTGTGGTGCCGGGATTGAAACTGTGTCCGCTACACTCAAGGCAACTTACCCCCATACTCTCTCTCAGAATCCTTATTCTATTTTCTTCAGTGAATGTGGTAGTATTACAACATTTAAAGTTATGGAATAAATAAGATATAAGATTTACTTATTATATATATGCTTTAAAATGTCCCTGGTTTAAAATATATGTCAAATATTTTCTTAAAAGAGAAAATATTCTCAAATACACTAGGTTGTGAGTCAGTCTGATCCATCGTCACATTCTTCCTATTTTACCTCACCATGGATAATCCACCATTTGCTTGTTTTTAATAAATTCTTTTACAAATGACTTAGATTTAATGTGGACACATCATCCATGCTGCCATTTTTACAGTGTCCAACAGACAGAGATACAGATGTTTACCTCTTCCTCCTGGAGCACTGGCCCGGACGGAGGTCAGAGTTCATCTGGAGTTTGTCTGTCAGATACTGTTTACAGATGTGCATGTCTTTGTTAGGATAAAACTAGTTGAGCTCTGCTGGTTCATATGTGAACAAATTCTGGGACACCTGTGAGTTGCTGCACCCTCAGTTGAACATTTAGAATGTTGTTTGAACCAAATTAAGGTATTCGCACAACTTCATAAATTAAATGATATTATGGGATAATATATGGTGTTTATTAAATCCAAGGTAAGCACTGTACCAAAAAAAAAGAGATATTCTGAGTTTTGTCTTAAATATGCTTTTTATTTTTTCTGTCAACTTTAAATAAGATTTTGTGTCAAGAGCAAAATCTGACCCTAATTTTAAATAAAATTTGAGTAGAGAGCAGTAGCTTTGGATTTAACTTCTAAGTTTTAACAGTAGGATTTACATTAAAGACATTTTAAGAAATCCTATTTAGAGGATTCAATAAAAACTTAGTTATCACTTAGGACAGCCTGTAATTTATATAACATTTAGAGCTATTAATCCCCAAATGTAAAAATGCCAAAGAAGAGCTTTAGACATAGATTTTTCTTTTTAATTCCTTCCTTTTGTTACAAGCTAGCAATGTCAGGAAATACTAATGTTTCCCTGTTGAATCACGGACAGACTTCATAGAGTTTTGAAGGATGTTAAACTAAGAAGAATACAGTGATTGTATTTTATCCTATCTGCATAACTCTGTAGAGCACATTTCCACTCGGAATAATTTAGTGTATGTGCTTTATGTGGCCCTGGCGACATCTACCAAAGGAAATTGCTCACTTCCTTAGCTTGCTCATCATTGCTTCATTACTCAGCGTTGAGAGTCCACCGTAGAACAACTTAAAACAGGGCCCAGAGTGAGGACCCTACCAGGATCTACAGCCCAATTCACTCCCTTGCTGTGCCTTTGGCAAACTGTGATTATTGCTGTTCCAGTCGGAAAATGCGGGTCACTGGCCTTTCGGCAAACTCCTCATCAGCAGTCATCATGCTTTTTCTTTTGAACAAAAATGAAAGACAAGAGACAGTGGAAGTTTGGTCTATAAACCGGCAGACAGGTTATTTATTCAGACAATTGTCGAAAAGAAACAGGGGAAATTTTGATAAGAGAAAAGAGATCAAAGCAAAGGAAAGTCACTTGGGGGTGAAAACTTGTGTGTAATAAGTTAATGACGGGGTCAGAAGCTAGAATGGAAGGGCAAGCGTTATCAGGTCCCATAAGGCTTCATACAATTGAGACCGGGGATAGATTTTGAGGACTATAGGTAACGTGGTCTGTGATTCAGGCTTACTAGATCTCAGTTCATAGCTTACTTTCACAAAGGGAAAAAAAAAGAAAATCTTTCTCTTGCAAAACACTCTCTCATATCTGTTTTCCTTAGGTGTCTACCACTGAAGAGCATGTAAGCCCCAGCACGGCAAATGGTTCCCGGAGCACAGAGCCGCGAGTAAACTGTTAGCACCGCAGGATATGGCCCCTAAACAAACAAACCAAAAGAAAAACACAAATGCACGTGTGCATGCGCATACACACGCTGTTACAAGATCCCTGAATGGAAGGATCCGGAATTATTTTTGTCTTGTATGGTGCAATGCCAAGGTAGAACTTTCATGTAAAGAGCATGGGGTTCGTGTCTGGGTTTTATATTTCCTGCCCTAATGCTCTGGGATCAATGATTTAAAGCCTGCTGACGTGCCATTTCTCTTCATGTGTAAATGGGGATTGTAATTTCCACTTCATGGCTGTGTAAGGCCTAATTTGAAGTGACGAACAAATGCTAAACTCTGAGCAAAGCACTTTGTCCCCAGAAAACGCTCCAGACAATAAATGATGTGTTTGATGCTGGAGAAAGACAGACATCACATCTCCTTCCCAACCGGTGGCTGGTTACTAACTAGGAACTGCTCTTCTCCGGATTTGGAGGAATGCCATATCAGTGAAGCTACAATGGCCTCAACATTTTTTTTGCCTCACATTTCCCAACGGAACATGAGTTTTGTGCTGAAGTTTTTAGTCAGTCTAGGGCCCAGAGCCATAGTACAGTGGGTAGGGTGCTTGTTTGCACGTGGCTGACCCATGTTCAGTCCTCAGTATCCCAGATGGTCCCCTGAGCCCCGTCAAGAACGATGTCTTGAGTGCAGAGCCAGGAGTAGTCCCTGAGCACATCTAGGTTGTGGTTCAATTCAAAACAAACAAAAAAGAATTTGGCTTGTCTTACATTCATTAAAATTACATTATTCACTGGGGATGGTGCATTGATCGTGCTCATGTCTGTTCCCTGAGGCTTTCTCTCAGGCTCGCCTCCCCAGAGCCAATAAAAACTCTATTCTCTCTTCTTCCTTCCTTGTGATCGAGGTCTCTGGCTACTCCCCACCATTTTGACCGTAGGAACTGTTTCAGTTTCTCTATTATTGAAAACTTCAGAGTAAACATTGTGTTCAGCTACTCCAGGCAGAACAACTGGTTCTAAATTTCAGAATCTTAAAACATCCCCACTTGCTCTGTTCTGAGGACTCACACCCCAGACACACGCAAAAGCCCACAAGACAAAGGCACCTGCTTTTTGAGCCAAGAACACTGGATTGTGAGTGGAGACAATCGACAGTATGGACCATACTGCACGCCTTGCTGGTGGGTTTCCTTAGGGCCAGGTGCAACAAGAAATATGGGAGGTGAGGGTGAGGAGGATGAAGCTGATTGCTGGGGCTCTTAGGGAAGGAAGCAAGCATGGGGTAAGGCAATCCTGGAGAAAACCTGGATTGGTGGATTTGACTCAGTCCGCATAACGGCTTCTCCACTTGACCATAAACTCCCGGTATGGTCCTATTTCCAGCTTCTTGGTTTCACAAATCAGTGGATGTATTTTGCTGAGATTCTGGTTACTCAGAAGCAGAGGGCAAGGTTCTATCCCCTGTGCAAGTGCTCTGGCCTGTGGAGAAACAGTGGTAGTTTCAGGGAGTATTTTTGGTTTTGAGTTTTCTTCTTTGGGTTTGGTTGTGGTTTGGGGGCCACATCCACTGATGCTCAGAGCTTCCTCCTGGATCTGTGCTAAGAAGTAGCACTGTAGCACTGTGGCACTGTTGTCCCGTTGTTCATTGATTTGCTCGACCGGGCACCAGTAACTTCTCCACTGTGAGACTTGTTGTTACTGTTTTTGGCATATCGAATATGCCATAGGTAGCTTGCCAGGCTCTGCCGTGCGGGCGGGATACTCTCCGTAGCTGCCGGGCTCTCCGAGAGGGACAGAGGAATCAAACCTGGGTTGGCTGCGTGCAAGGCAAATGCCCTGCCCACTGTGCTATCGCGCATTGGACTTCTAATTCAAAGAACAGTAACAACAAAAATTTTGGTAGACTCTACTGGGTTCTCTGTAGCGTTGAGACCATGATCTTTTTCACTTCCACTTGTACATGTGAAAAATTGCAACACACGCCTATATATATATATATATATACACATACACACACACACACACACACACACACACATATATATATATATATATATATATATATATATATATATATATATATGGCATTGACAGGGACAGGAAAGTGGCCTCCCAGGAGCAGAATCTGTGGAAGTTTCCCCATAGTCCCCCACACTTGGGTTTCACTGCTATACCCCTGCAGTTAGCCTACAACAAGCCTGGTATCAGAGCTCTCCTCCGCTGCAGGCCCAGGACTGTCTCTTAACCACTCAACCGCGGAAAGTCCTATAGCTGCTTAGTTGCTCAGCATAATAAGATGAGCATTGCCATTTGGGTTTGTGTGGGGTAGGTTTGGGGCCATATCCCATGGTGCTCCGTGGCTATTCCCGGCTCTGTTCAAGACTCATTCCTGAGGGAGCTAAAATGTTTTAGCTTGAAAACTGTAGAGTCGCTAATAGCAAGAATCATACATTATTTAAACAAACTTCTAAGAAGTAGGTGAAGAGTCCACATCTACCCCCCACCCCCCCACCCCAGGACTCTCCAGAGGCTGCCCGGATACACAGATTATTTTGAAAGAAGAGCAATGAAGGCCTGGTGGGCTGAGGCAATTCTTGCTCTGGCCTTAGTTCTTTGGTCCTTCCCTAGTCAGAGAAGCTCCGGCCCTTTTCCTAATGACAGAAGCAATCACTGACCCTTTTCATGACCTAAAAGAATGTCACCTGGGAGGGTCGCATCTATGAGTTTGTGAGGTCACACCTCCATGCACAGAAGGTTCTTTCACCACTGCGCTTGTCTCAGACCCTCTGAAAGGGATTTACGTGCCTCTCTTTGGCCGACTTGGGGTAATCTGTGTAATCATGGTAGCTTCCCCAAGCATGCTATTACACTGGTTTCCTTTGCTGACCCTGTACCCCAACAGAGGCGACAATGTGAAGAGGACATTGGGCATTTATAGAGCGGCACTTCAAACCAGAAGGTACCACTAGATGCCATCGTGGGGTATATCCTCAAGCTTTGGGCTTCAGGCCTCTCCTGACTCTCAGATGTATCAGTGGAAAGCAAGGTGAATTCTGTTATGTTTTATTCATGTTGATACACTATCAAAGATATGTCTCCCTTATAAATATCTGGCAAAACATGGGCACAAATTAGATTCTCAGTTTAGAACTGCTGCTCAACCCCTTCTATTGTTACCTAATAAAATTAGAAATGCTCAGTTCTTTATCAGGCACTAGAATAAATTCCCAAACTAAGAAGCTGAATAACATAGCAGGCCCTACCCTTGGGTGGCTTAGTGGAAAAAGCAGAAGCGAAAGACACGGGTGAATAGCCAGTGGTCAGTGTCTTGGGCCCATGCTCACCCTGAGTTGTTAGGGAAAGCTCAGAACTCCATTAAATCCTAAAGTATGATCAAATATTACTCTAGGGGCAAAAACTGGGGGACACATTGGGTTTGCAGAAGAGACGTCAGATGGATAGACCTACTGGCTGCAAAGAGGGGTGACTGGAGTAAAAGGTGGGAAAGGGGGCACAAGAAAGAGAGGAGACACCAGAGATAGGCAGGCAGCACTCAAGGATCGTGAAATCCGGGAGTTTGATACCCCAAGGTCATATAAGCAGCAACTGGAAGAGTCGGATATGGACCACGAGATGATTGAATTTTTTGCTTTAGAAAGGTCACTGGAAATCAGAGAGGAGAGAGAAGTTGGAGGATGTTTGTTTCAGTAATGATGTGGGATGTGACATAAATAGCATAAGTGGCATATATTGGCTGTGAGCACTAAGTGGATGGATTTCAAGAGTGTTGGGGACATGGTTCCTTGTTAAGATTGAGTCAGTGAGTGTGGGCGACAGTTCCATGGGATTATCATGCATTTCCAGCTATGCTAAGTGGTTATTTGGGGTTTTGATCCCGAATCTCTCTCTCTCTTATCAACCAAAAATTGAAAGGAAAAGAAATAAATCTTATCTGTCTTTGTCTTTTTATTTCCACATGAAGTAAAATTTGAAATGGGCTCTTATATAATTTCCACCATTATCTTCCAGTTAATTTCCGTGGCTAAGCAAATTAATTCTATCTCATTTCTTCATGTCAACCATATTGGCATGGTTCATAGGTAATTGTATGGTGTCATCTTTGCCTTCAGCCTCACTGCTAATATCGCTTTTGTAGATGTTAGCATGCCGATTATCTAGTAGGAAGATACAATTTTCTTTTATTATTTTGTTTAATCTTGAAGAACTCTCGCTGACCTAATTTCCTTCATGCGTCCCATTTTCATTTGATGTGTTATTAAGTCTACCATTCCATCCAACAAGCATGATTATGAATGAATAGCTTGATCCAGTGGGACCATTTGAACTAAATTCTATCATAATTTTACATCTACTCAATCCACAGAGCTGCAATTTCTCTCCTCTGCTTACCTGTAAAGTTCTTCTTAACACACTCCGTCCCCTTGACTTTGGCTTCATGTTTCCTGTTCTCAGATGCCTCTAACTTGGCAACTTTAGTGCATTATTTAATATTTACTCAGCCAGTAGCATCTTATCCTGCACTACTGTTGTTTAGATTGTTACTGTTTTTTCTTATTATTTTTCCTGGAACACCAATACAGGAAGGCTCCATGAACATACCTGGCAATGATTTCTGGAGGACCTACTTGATACAGATATAAAAGCAATATGAAAGCAAATATGGCAACTTTTGCCATGGCCATGTGAGATAGACAGTTTTATTGGGAAAAGTAATATATACATACAAATGCATGTTCATATGCCTGCATAGATGTACAAGATGCACAGGAAAAGGTTGAAAAGAGTTCTATGAAAAAAGAGTAAAGTATTAGTGTGACAAGAACTTACAAGATGAATTTGAGAGAAGAAATTTCCTTTGGAAATATTGAAATACATACCAGATGCTTATAGTTCTAGAATCAATTAATTTAAAGTTTGAAAAAAATGCGGTAAATGCTCTGAAAAAGTAGTACATAGTGTCATTAGAGTAAATACCAGAGGAATCAGATTTAATTTATGGAATTACCCAAATTAATCCTACCAGCAGGAGCTGGTAGATCATGCTGTGTATTTCGCATTTATTTTTTGTTGTAAATGCAGACAGGGTATTTTGAGCAGAGAAAGGACAAAAGTCTGCCATTTGGAAGAGTGAATTTTCTCAGGTCAGCATTCATCTAAATAATCAGTATTTCATATAATCACTGTTATGACAACTAGAATAACAAAAAGTAAAAACAATAAAAGGATACAGGTTTTGAGAGTTTGTTGAGAGGGAGGGGCCTAGGGGTAGAGTAGAGGAGATGTTTAGCAGAGGGCAGTGTCCCTGCAGGACTGTGAGAGAGGAGGTCTGGCAGTATGAGTTGTCAGAACCCCGGGCAGAGAACTGGCCAATTGGAAGAGTTCATGCTAATGTAACCTTTGGAACCGTAATCAATAAAAATATGTCGATATTGACAAATGTCCCACAGCTATGCAAGATGATTATTGTAAGGGAAAAACGGTGTCTGGGGAGAAGGGGATAAAAGAACTCTTCATCCTGTGTGTTTCTTCTTTCAGCCTCGTATTGTTCGTGATAGTAACAACAACGAAAACAGAATACAAGAAGCCAGAGTTGTGGAAGGAAAAGCAGAAATGAAGGATACATGTCATAGAAGAGAAAATACGGGTGTTTCCTGTAGGAATTAGTCATTAGATACAGTAAGTACTGCTAAAAGATTAAGTGAGGTGGTGCAGGATTCCATAGGGTTTTACAGCGTGGCATTTCTTTGTGACTTGGGGTGGAGCTGTTCAGGGACACACTCAGAAGTGCTCAGGGGTCACTCGTGGCAGGCTCAGGGGACCATGCAGGGTGCCAGAGACCAAACACACATCAGCTGAATGCAAGGCAAGTGCTCTACTCACTGTGCTGCCTCTCTGGTCTCTATTTGTGATTTTTGACAAGAGTTGTTTCAGTAAGTGCAATTGGAGGCGGGAATCGAATGAGATAAACACTAAATGGACACCATAGAGAATTAACAAAATTGAAAGTATCTATATATTAAAGAATACTGTGACAAAAAACAGCATACTGTCAGCAATAGCATTATTATTACCATTATTGTAGTAGGGGGAGGGGAATACTTAAATAGCTTTTTAAAAACTGGACCTGTTGGAAGCAGGTATACCTTTCCGCACTGAGCCAAGAGTATGTGTGTGCACACTTGTTGTGTATCATATTATGTTATACTTATTACGCAGAGGCACCTTGAGAAAAATCTAGTTTGACAAATGAGCGCTGCTGGAGTGATAGCACAGCGGGTAGGGTGTTTGCCTTGCACGCAGCCAACCCGGGTTCGATTCCTCCGTCCCTCTTGGAGAGCCCGGCAAGCTACCAAGAGTATCCCACCCGCATGGCAGAGCCTGGCAAGCTCCCCGTGGCATATTCAATATGCCAAAAATAGTAACAAGTCTCACAATGGAGACGTTACTGGTGCCCGCTTGAGCAAATCGATGAATGGGACGACAGACAAATGAGCTAAATTATCTCTATTAATTTGAATAAATTTAAAATCTTATTGTTGATACCATCCAGGTGGGGTGGGGAGATGGTAGAGTGGTTAGGGCAATGCCCAGCAAGTGCCCTGCCTGTGTTCAATCCCCGTCACCACACGGGTCCCCGAGCATCGCAGGGGACATCCCTGGAGACCTTCAGCCCCAGCCAGGGAGGCCTGGGTATCTCCAGGACTGCAGGGTCCAAGCCGACTAGTAGCCTGGAGCTCCTGCACGCCATCGCTGTGGGCCAAGATGTCCCGTGAGGCTGCTGGACCTTTAAGGTAGTTCCAAAACACCCATCTCAAAAAACAAATATGGGAAACCACTAGCAGAGGTTATGTTCACCAACAGAGATAACGACAGACTTGACTCAGCATCTGATTTAGCTTTTCTTGCCTCTCAATATAAAAATACATATCTTCTTGGAATATAAAAATGGTACAAACTTTGGCACATTTAACATCGTTAAAGGAAAATGACAGTGAACTTGTGGTTATAGAATAAGTTTAGCAAAAATTCTTATTTACAATTTAACGGTAGTAGGGGAAAAAGTGAAAACTTTAATGAAATGGAAAATGTCCCAGAGTATAAAGAACACTACAGGATAAAGTTGGAGGGGACTTTTGTTCCTGACCACGACAAGATAAGTGCAAGGAATTTTACCTCTTCACAAGAAATCACTTTCAAAAAAAAAAAAAAGCTGCAACAACCAAAACAAAAGGTCGGAAAGATAGGAAGTACCATGGTTAAGGCGCTGGCCTTGCGTCCCGCCGACCCCTGTTGGATCCCCAGCGGCACATACAGTCCCTCGAACACCCCCAGGAATGAATTCTCAGCTAAGCCATCTGCAGCCCCCACATGCCCAATGCAGCAGTTTGGAGCGATTGCAAATCAAGCTGGGAGTCAGAGATCTCCCAAGTGATGGCTCAGGAAGGAGATGAGTGTCACGATTCCCCAGACTCCCAACGTGGAAGGAGTCTGTGGACTGAGAGGCAGAGGAAAGGGACCCAGTACAACCAAGCCTCTTGCCGGTCGGGCTGACAGATGTGTCATCCAGTGTGTCTGTGGCTAGGATGTGCCAAGCAGAGAGCTGGGGAAGGAGCAGCTGCAGGGGCCGCTGGAGACTGGCCATGTCCTGCCTGACCTACAGCTGTGTTTGTGGCACAGACCTGAGAGGAACTGCCCGAGGTCAGGGAACAACCTCACAAGCACACTGTTGACTGGCCAGAGTAGGAAATGTCCATCACCCGATCCACGTAGATTGCCAGGAAGTGTTAACCCTGCACAGAGGAAGGTGTCCGCTAGACACAGATGCAGGATTGACTGTTTCCCAGTGACTTCGACTCAAACGACAAAGCATCCAGCCCCTGAAAGGTAAATTTCATAGTTCTGACCTCCGATGGGAAGTCAAAGCGTTATTATGCTTCTGAATAAAAGTTAGGAAAATATAGTCCATCATGAACAATCACACCTAGCTTAAAACACTGTCAGAGACGGTAGCCTTAATAGACAAAAGCATTTAATCACTGTATCACTGTCATCCCATTGTTCATCAATTTACTTGAGCGGGCGCCAGTAATGTCTCCATTCGTCCCAGCCCTGAGGTTTTAGCAGCCTCTCCTTACTCGATTTTTCCCAACGATTGTAGGTTCTTTTTAGGGTCAGGGGAATGAGGCCAGTTTTTTGTTACTGTATTTGGCACATGAATACGCCACAGAGAGCTTGCCAGGCTCCTCCATGCAGGCAGGATACTCTTGGTAGCTTGACAGGCTCTCCGAGAGGTGTATACATATGTGTATATATGTATATATATATGTATGTATATACATATATATACATGGGTGTATATATATGTATATGCATATACATATACATATATTTATTTCCCTTTATGACGATGTGTCCCAGGAATATGTTCGCTCATTGTGAGACTTGGCCCAAGCATGTGGAAAGTGTCCTGGATCATGGTGGCAGTGGGGTAGTGGAGGTTGGCTGCTGGGCTTGGGTCCCCTGGGGCAGGGAGGGCTCTCACCCGCCCCCCTCTGGGGCACCCCTGGTGTGGAGTCCAGTGGCATGGTTATGGGGGCCTCATTTTATGCTCCAAAAGCATTTAATGGGGCATTAAAACTTTATTCCTTATATTTAATAAAGTAGAGAAGATTGAATGGAATAATTAAACATATAAAAGACAAAATTAATCCTCAGCGTTAAAAATGACAATGGATAGCATGCTAAATGAAGCCAGTCAGAAGGAGAGGAATGGGTGTAAGATGCTTTTCCTCTCTTGTGGGACTTAAAGATACACCGCCAGGTAGGAACAAAGGGTCAAATGCAGCACAACGGGAGAAAGGAACCAGGTCATTGAATTGGGCAGAGAGAGAAAACTGAAAAGGAGGAGCCTTGGGGCTCTTGGGGGAGGGGATTTGTACAATGGTGATTGGGTGCGGTGTTGAAGTTAGATGCTTGAGAAACCATTATTAACAGTATTGAAAACCACAGAACCTCAATTCAAAATATGACAATATTTGGTGAGTGAGAGCATCAATAATATCACGGGTGAGGTCATGTCCTGACCTGAGCTAGATGTCTGGCCCCACATCTGGTTCCTTTATGCCAGAAATGGTCTCTGAGTCCCACCAGGAGTGACCACTGCGCACAAAGCCAGGAGTAAACCCAGAGCACTTCTAGGTGTGGCCCCCAGACAAACCCCAAATGACAATATCCTAGTTGAAAAATGCTCTTGAAAGAGAGTACAGGGAGATTATAGGTTGCAGATAAAATATTAGTGGTCTTAAAGACAAAGCAGTAGAATCTACTCAAGATGAAACAAAATGCAAGATCAAGATAAAAACTAAAAGTAAGTACAACATTTATACTGTGCAGAATCACAACTCTAAATCCCTGGGTATGTGTGCAATTGAATCCTGAATTAGGAGAGAGATGGATAAAGAAAAACTATCTAGAGAAAATAATAACTTTCTACTAGACGCACTTCCAAGATGCTCAGTGAACTCCAATCCCAGAAATGTGAAGGGAACCACACAGAGGCCCATCCTAATGAAATGGCTTAAAATGATGGAAAAGAGACACAGCTCAGAGCCAGACATCATCTGAGCAAAAGACTCAGGGGAAGTGTCGGTTTCTTTCAGATCCAGTAGAAGCCAGAACACAGTGAAGCATCTTTATTTACTAAAAAACCCTCTTTCCAGAAACTATAGTTGAAATTCAGGAGTGAAAAGAATTCATTGATTCCTATTCCTGGTGAAAAAGCAAAATGAACCTTTAATGGAAAAGGAAATGATCACGAATCACGAAATCCCGTTGATCATCGAGTGACTCAAGCGGTCTCAGTAACCTCTACATTCATCCTATCCCCGAGATCTTAGAAGCCTCTCTCTACTCGGCCATCCCATCATGCGGCATTGGAGGCTCCTTCAGGGTCAGGGGAATGAGACCCAGCTGGTTACTGGGTTTGGCTTATAGATACACCATGGGAAGCTTGCAAGGCTGTCCCATGTGGGCAGGAAGCTCTCAGTACCTTGAGAGTTTCTCCCAGAGGGAAAAGTAGGTCATAAGATATCGCTTCTGGGAGCTAACTTTTAAGTCTCTGGATCTTGGCTGTTGATGGGATTACACACACCTGGGTTCCTCTGCCCGTACCTTCATGCATGAGGCCTGTCTGAACATGTGGAGAGGGGCCTTGAGCATGGCTGTGACTGGGTTCCGGTGGTCTTCGGCCACCCGGAGCTCTGTTCGGGGCAGGGAGGGCAGCTGGAGCCCATCCCCTTCGAGGGGCCCCGGGGAAGACAGCCAGGCGTGCGGGCAAGAGACTCTCCCCTCCCTCCAAGGAAATGATAATAATGAAAATATGGATCCTAAAAAATGAAGGGCACTAGGAAGGGGGTTCTCTATCACTAATAAAAATGATTTTTCTTTTTACATACCTTTGAAAAATACGATTCTTTAAAGCAAAAATTAGAACAGCTTATGGTGTAGTAATATATGTAGCAGTAAAACATATGGCTCCAAGAAAGCCAGGAGGGAAAAGTGGGGTTTTACTGTAATACATTTTAAAAATATACATGGTATGATACAATCAAAAAACCAACATGGGCCAGAAAAAGAGGGGAGAGTATTTGCCTTCCAGGAAACGAACCTGGTTGGATTCCCGGCACCCGTGTGGTCCACTGAGCCTGCCAGAGTAATCCCAGAGTGCAGAGCCAGGAGTAAGCCCTGAGCACTGCCGGGTGTGGCCAAAATAAATACATTAAGATGGGCAGGGCATTTTCCATCTGGTGAAAAGATCAGATGCGGGTCTATATGTATTTGTCAACGCCTATAGAAATTTGTCACATAATATATGGATCCTGGGGCTGGAGCAATAGCACAGCGGGGAGGGCGTTTGCCTTGCACGCGGCCGACCCGGGTTCGGTCCCCGGCATCCCATATGGTCCCCCGAGCACCGCCAGGAGTAATTCCTGAGTGCAGAGCCAGGAGTAACCCCTGAGCATCGCTGGGTGTGACCCAAAAAGCAAAAAAAAATAATAATAATATATGGATCCTGTTGTAAACTATGAATTTTCATTTATATTAAAATAGTAATATCAGTTTAGCACTTGTCAGAAGTGTACAAACCTAGTGTAAAATAGGAAGAATAGGGTCACATATGTGTAGGAGACAAGAGAGGAGGTACCCAGGGACTCTAGTTTGCGTGCATTTCTACAAACCAGAAATGTTAAAAAATATTGGTCTGTAGTAGATAAATACCTCTCTTTAAAAAAATAAACACACTTCTAAAAATAATTTATTTCTACGGCCGGAGAAAGAGTGCAGAGGATGAGGTTGCCTGCCTTGCATGCATTTCCATTGTCTTCAAGAAAAAACTTTCCCTTTTTATGCATTTCACATACACTTAATGCTCCCTTTAAATATATTTTCAGCTACTTAGGTTGAGTTGAACTTAAAAAAATTTAAAAAACCTCAGCAGTTTACTGACTCAATTAGAATAAATATGCAAATAATTTAAAGTCCCTTTAAGATTACATTTTTTTGCTCTTGGTTGGTGTTCTGGTAGGCAAACTATTTATCTTTTTATTCTTTGTATTCAGTACCTGGCACAGTAGAATCTTAACCAATAGATTTTAAGTGATTACATAAATAATATTATGCTAAGTGGCCAATAGCAGCTGATACGATGGCTTTAGGCTCTCTGCTTACTGAGAAATCAAAGCTGCAGAGGTTGAGGGAGTGCAGATAGACCTGCACTGCAATGCACAAGATCTGTGTACACTGTTCAATTAATTCACAAATAAAATTGCACATAAATCACATACAAGCACTAACGCCAAAATAACACAAACTAAAACAAAGTCCAGCATTTTTTGTTCTCAGGGCTTATCTTCAGATAAATGAGGACTTCAATTTCTTGTTTTCAAATATGTTCCATGAGTAACTACAGGGTATGAAAGACCATACTAGTGTCTTCAATTTTTGTCCCCCGAAATGCCTGCCTGTTTTTTTCTCTATCACCTTGACTCTGTAAAGGAATTGTTTAGTATTAAGTTTATGACTGGCACTCAAATTTAAAAGTCACAGTAATGATTTTTATATTTCAAACATCAGAGTTAAAGGAAGAAGTTTTGAGGGTGATTTTGTTATTTTTGCCCTTTCCAAGATTATGGAAATTTAGTACAGCTTCCATTCCAATTGACATTACCAACCATGGAGATTTGATAGGCACTTTTTTACATTTTCTTTGACAAATAAGAACATGCCAAATTTCTTAATTCCAGTTCTTATTGTGTGGCAATTATTTATGTGATTTACATATTTTTATCAAGGTTATATGAGTTGTTGATAATTTTACTTAAAACAAAAAAAAATCTTTGCAAGGCCAGAGACATAGTTCAGTAGCTAAACTCGCATGTGCTGACCCGGGTTCCATCCCTGGCACCAATTTGTTCCCTGAGCATTGCCAGGACTGACCCCTGAGCACAGCCAGGTGTGGAAAACCCCCTCCCCCCAAAAAAAGCAACAAAAATATTTAACATATGGAATTTTTGACAAGTTATAATATTTTAGTAAAAAAGAAAATGGATGGGATACATAAAAATAACAAATACAAACTGAATGGCATCCCAACTTCCTGCAGGAAAAGGTTTCACCAAGTTCTACTCTCCTTAGTAAGAGCTTTTCTAGAAAAGTCTTATTCTGGGGCTAGAGTAATAGCACAGCAGGGAGGGTGTTTGCCTTGCATGCAGCAGACCCGGGTTCAATTCCCAGCATCCCATATGTTCCCCTGAGCACCGCTAGGGGTGATTCCTGAATGCAGAGCCAGGAGTAACCCCTGTGCATCACCAGGTGTGACCCAAAAAGCAAAAAGAAAAAAGAAAAAAAAAAGAAAAGTCTTATTCTCTGCAGTGGTTTTTAACTTTCCGTACTGTAATAACCATACAAAGAAAATTGAGGATGTGTGTAATATTTATTTCTCAAAGCTAGGGTCATCTAACAGCCAAGATTTTAATGTGTATACTGTGTCTTTATGTGTATGTGTATTTGCAAGCTGTTTTTGTTTGGTGGTCTGCGGTGGTGGTGGTGGTGGTTGTCGTCGTCGTGGTGGGGGGTGTGTGTGTGTGTGTGTGTGTGTGTGTGTGTGTGTGTGTGTGTTGCCTTCTTGTAATGCTAATACCACCATCAGTAGCTATGCCCCCCACAAGAATATGAAAATTGGAGGCTGGAGAGATAGGATACTGGGTAAAACATTTGCATAGTATAAAGCTGATCAGGACCCCTGCATGGCATATGATCCCCTGGGCACCACTGGAAGTGATCCCCTAGCACAGAGACAAGAGTAAGCCCTGAGCAGGGGCAGAAGTGGTCCCAAACCATAATTATACGTATATAATGAAATTTCTACTTTTACAAGATCTGGGTTAAAACAACATATAAACCACATGCTACAATCCTAATTCAATATGTTTCGGTGATCTGGGTCTAGTAAGAAAATTCTAGGTTCCTAGCACATACCTGATGAAATAAATATCAAAACCTGGAATAATTTCTTAGACATTTTCCAAACCCTGAAAGGCTGCAGCCTGGAGCGCCTGCGAGGCTGGGTCTGTTGGCAGGACGAGCTCTGTGTGGTCTGAACGGGGTCACGGCCACCTGGACCAGCTCACATACGGGTCTGTGATGGACTGGAGAGGGGAAGAAACGGAATCTGGCCCCAGAAGGCAGGAGGAACGCCGAGGAAGGCTGTATCACGTCTGCTGCGGAGTCCTGGGGCTTTGACAATGGAAAGCATCCCACAGTCATTTCCATGGAAACGGACAAATGCAGCCCAGGTCTTTGTGACTGTGAGAAAGGAAGGGGAGCGTCGTGTGACACGAGGCAGATAGTACCGTGGCTGGGCGGGGGGCCGGAGGGGGGTGTCAAAAATGAGCCTCAAATGAAAGTTAGGGTGACTCCGTGAGTGGCAGCTGTTAGTTTCTTCCTCAGCTGTGGCTGCAGCCCATTCTGGTGTCCAAGGCGCCTGGCTCCGGTGGCACGTGGCATCTCTCGTCGTTCCTTGCTCGCACCCGGACCCAGCATCCTGGACTCCGTCTCAGAAACAGACTCTGCTTGCACCGAGGAGAGTCCGTCAGGTCCAGCTGCCTTGCTACTACTCTCAAAACGGAACAGCTCCATTTTCCGTCTTGCTTCTTGCTTCTTTCCCCCCAAATCCAAGAGCCAGAAATGCTGAGTCTCCAAACACGCAGGATCAACCCAAACTGACCCCTGGGCAGGGCCAATCGGCCTGAGCGAGTGGGGAGAAGGGGCCTGGCTGCTGCTGTTGCTGCTGTTTTCCAATCTCTTCCACAGTTCTGTTTTTCACAGCGGGAGGAGACAACTTCTCCCCTGCAGAGTCCATTTCAGACCCACCATGCTCACTGCTGCCTCATCTCACCAGGTCAAATGCAGACCCCAGAGAGGGGCGAGAAGCAAAGACCGAATAGGTAAAATCAGTCACCTCAGGGTGGCCAGGGAAAGAATGTTATCATTTGGTTAATGGGGTAGTTATTTTCTTTGAGCCCGAGTCCATTTAAATGCGAGTGGAGTACTAATTGGATGCTTTCCTTCGAAACCAAATTAATTGCCCCATAATTGGCGTGCTCGGCGTGCTCTCTCTCCCAGGAACAGGCTCAGACCCATACTTGCACCCTCTGCTTATCAACTTGTTTTGAAAACTAGTGCAAGAGGTTTAATGGCATCTTAATTTAAAATAACACTCTGTTTGCTTTTATTTCTGCTGCTTCTCTTTGTGTTCCTCGGAAGCATTCTGCAAAGAAAATACTCCGCTCACAGTGTTTACGCTGGGAACGCCCTGGAAGTTTGTCTTGCCACCAGCCTTGTTGGCCAGGATGAAGGATTCGGGATTTGGAGACAAATTCTCTTCCATTGTCCATGTCTGTTCTTTATTATTTGGGAGTAATTGGCTTAATATGAGATTTGTTTTTGTGTCACCGCTAAGTAAAGTGGATAAATAAGATTTCTGTGTTTGGGTTTGGTGTGAAATGCCCTGAATTGATCCCAAGGCATCACACACTCATGGTCACTGCTCAGCTAACGGGCTACATCACCCGCCCAAGGTTTCCTTTCTATTCTATGTCTGTTGTTGTGTCCTTGGTGTCTTAAAAGGCAATGTGGAAAGTCGGGAGGTGAATCTGCAGTGCTCTCTTTGAGCACAGTCTCAAGCAAGGATTCTTTTAAAAATCCTAAAAGGTAATATGTTGACATTGCCAACTGAAGTCAGCGAGAAGAACAGATTTGATAAACTTGTGTAAGACATGGTAAGAACTACATAAAGACAGTGGCTACTCATGGTTCATTTTCAACATACCCCTTCCCCCCTCCAACAAATGATACCTTCTACCCCCCAGAGTTGTTGATTCTGCTTATTGTGCTTAGAGCTTCTTGCTTAAATCTCTCTCTACTGGAAGAATTATCCCAATATTTCTCCACCTTGCCTCAGAGATGGCTTCAATGAAGAATTTCATTATTTTTACATTAAAAGGGAGATAGGATCCGTGAGATTTGAAGAATGCTTGCCCCAGTCTCATATTTCCTATGGAGTATTTACCTGGATTAAGGATTCAATGTGGATTAAGGATTTGGAACATTCTGAGATGATGGATAGAATCAGAAAGTACAGCAGTTTGTCTCACTGTGGTTACATTAAGTGTTATAACAACTGCAAACAAAATCAGCTCCCAGTCAATTAAACCATCTGAAATTTACTTGTTACTCATGTCAAATACCATGGCTGTGGTGGGGATGAGGATTCAGAGAAATATTTGCATGCCTTCTCTGTCCAGATTCAGCACTTCCATCTTCAACATGTCGATTTTAGTTTCTTCCACATAAGAAGTCCAGTCTGTACATGGAAAAAGGAACAAGTGGAGAAGGAGCTTATCCTTTAACCATTATTTATCCAGCCAGGAGACATACCGCTCTTGGCCTAGTCCATGGACAAGAACTGGTCACTGGCTTTACCAGAAACTAATGGAGGAAGGGAGAACTATTCTCTAGTTGTTCACTATGGATCACTTGTATCACTTGTCTTTCCATTGCTCATCAATTTGCTCAAGCGGGTGCCAATAATGTCTCCACTTGTCCTTGTCACGTGCTAGTGTAACCCAATGGCTCCATTTGTTCCTGTCGCATGCTAGTATAGCCTAATGGTGTCTGCTCGCTCCAGGAACACAAAGAGCCTCAAACCATTCATTAAGGGTCTTGACGAAGAAGTCTGACCATCTCATAGGTGGGCGGTCAGGCGTTCTTTTGAGGTCCCATGGAATCCAGTCGACAACAGCTCTAGTCCAACAGTTATCTCTAAATCGCATTGTGTGTCCAGCCCATCTGATTTTTGACGCCTTGGCAAACGAGACAGAGTCTCTGATTCTTGATCGTTGACGGAGGTCAGAACTTTGGATTCCTTCTCTCACTTGAATGAAACGTGATACTCCAAGTATAGCTCTTTCAATTCCTCTTTGGGAAACCCGAATAGCATTCTTATCCTGTTTTAGTAGGGCCCAGGTCTCTGAGGCATATGTTAGTGCAGGAAGAACGGTGGAGTCGAAAAGATGTGCGTGGAGCTGGAGGTTCTTTGTCCTCTTAACCACTTCTTTGACACTCTTGAAGGTGTTCCACGCTGCTCTCCTCCTCCTGCACAGCTCAGGTGCCAGGTTGTTTGTCATGTTGGGTTCTCGACCCAGGTACACATAGCTGCTGCATTTGGAGATGGATAGAAAACTAAAATTTGGGGGGACTATAAAGATAGGACAGCAGGTAGGGAGCTTGGCTTGCTCTTTGTCAACCTGGGTTTGATCCTTGGCACCCCATAGGGTCACCCAAACTCCTCAAGGAATGAACCCTGAATGCAGAGCCAGGAATAAGTCCTGAGCAGAGTCAGGTGTACCCCCAAAACCAAGAAAAGAAGTTAAATTCTTTGCTTGTCAAGTCAGCTTGCCAGTACCATAAATCACACTTATTTTTTAACATTATTGATTGCTACAATAAATACACTTTACCAAAGCTTTTAAAGTCAAGTGCAATAAGTTCTTGATTAACCTCTCTTCAAATACCTATTCCCTTCCTCAGTGCACTATAATTAAATTTAGTTATTTTCAGAAATAATAGAGAGCACATTTGACATCTTTTATTCCTAACTATAATGCTTTCAATTGATTTTCAAAAAATAAATAGGAAAAGAAATATACTGTCAATTTATCAATTAAAAATGTATTTGAACAGGCCATATTCACAGAGAATAGGTAAAAAGGGGATTATGTTAAAAAATTGATTGAGCTATGAAGAATTACAGTGTTTAGTGATGATAAGATAATAGTCTTTCGTGAACCAAAAGCTCTACCAGGAGTGGTCCTTGGGTAGAGAACCAGGTATAAGCCCTGAGCACAGCCACAGATTTTTGGTTCTAGAGAAATGCTCATCTTTTCCTTTTTCTTTTTTTCATTTGGATTGCTAGTTCAATTAATTAAAAGCTAACATGTTTCAATAAATAACTATAAAAATTTCAATAAATTTTAAAATGTATCACTGAACATACTTTGTAGATAACTGAATTTATATACATGCCTAGTGAAAAAGAATTTAAATCCAGTACTCTAATCCATGGACTGGAAGATGGCACAATGGGTAGGGCATTTGCCTTGCACACGGCCAACCTGGGTACAATACCTCCATCCCTCTCAGAGAAACTTGCAAGCTACTAAGAGTATCCCGCCCACATGGCAGAGCCTGGCAAACTACCCGTGGCGTATTCGACATGCCAAAAACAGTAACAAGTCTCATCATGGAGATACTACTGGTGCCTGCTGGAGCAAATTGATGAACAGCCGGATGACAGTGCTACTCTAATCCAAAACTTATTCTTAGGAGAAATGTTCATCTTTTCATAGTTGAAACCTTGTATCCTGGAATCCTTTCCTTTCTACAGGAATAGTGGTATTGATTGCTTACGCCATTCATCCGTAGTCAGAAGTAAGGAATAAGCTCATCTTAAGAGAGAACCAGTGGGGGCCGGAGCGAGAATACAGCAGACATGGCTGACTCATGTTCAATCCCTGGCATCCCATATGGTTCCCAAGCACAGCCAGAAGTAACTCCTGAGGGAAGAGCCAGGAGTAACCCCTGAGCATCGCCAGGTGTGACCCAAAAAGCAAAAATGAAGAGAGAGAGAGAGAGAGAGAGAGAGAGAGAGAGAGAGAGAGAGAGAGAGAGAGAGAGAGAGCCAGTGGAGGTGAAGAATGATCAATGAGCATAACTGTCAAGATTTGTCATTGTTCAGGCATCACATCTGACAGTGCTTAAGGAGGGGTCCTGGCTCAGAGTTACTGGTGAGGTTTGGGGGTCCATACACAGTGCTGGGATGGAACTAATATCGTCCTCATGCAAGGCAGTGCTTTAGCCCCTACCCTATCTCTCCAGTACTCTACCAAGTCTGTGACTTAAGTTAGCTGTCAGGCAACTGGAAGAAGAATCGCCCACTTGGAACCATTACAATATGGTTATGGACAACTCCAATCCGAAGGTCTATGAGTTGACCGGCCTAAGCTGGCTCAGTCCTGCTGCATTGCCTTTTGCTAGTCTGCAGTTATTTGTAAATATCAGCCTATTGTATAATATTCTTAATTTAAACACTTCGAGGTTCTCAGCACATAACCGAGTTATAGGTTATGGTTTCACTGGGAACCATAAATGATGATGGATGGTGCCTCAGCTTTGCAAAAGTTGAGATGACACCTTAAAACGGAGGTTCAGCATGGCAGGTTCAGACTATTGAATCCAGAACCAGAGACGGTGGGATGCAGGGAATACTGAGAATCTCAAGGCTTCCCATCTCTATCTTGAAAGCTTTGGCATCTCAGACTGTAGTGTGCTAATGAAACAAAGGTTTTGGTTATAGTTGTTGCCATCCTTGATGGTGTTCTGTTTTTTTTTTTAATTTTAAAAGTTTAGTTACCTAATTGGCTTACCTAGGAAAACCTACCAGAAGCACTTCTAATTCATATATGCGCAGCAAGTAAGAACAGCTAGATACAGCCGCATGCAGAAACACAGGACAACGGGACAATCCTGAAGTTGGGGGTCTGTGGCTTTGTGGGCATTCTTGCTCATTGACACCAAACAATGTAAATTGTACAGTAATTATTTTCTACATTAGAGAGAAACATCTTGAAGGTGACATATTTGTTTTTTTTATTTTCTTGTTTCTAAAGAGAACTTTCCCCACTGTAGGGTATAGCTGGACATTAGATTTATGTCAAGTAAATATTAATTAGCTATAAATTATCTAGAACCGTTGACACAGTCCAAAGACTAGAAAGAGAACAAAAAGTACTGAAGAGAAAGAAGAGAAAGGCTCCAAGCCCAGGCTATGTTCTGGCTTCATTTGAAACCCCAGGAACCCCTTAGGGGATTACAGCTGTGTCCCATATCGGCACAGGGGACAATTCTTGAGAAATAGAAGTGGGCATTAACCCCATGGCTGCCTCAATGCCAGGTTAACTTCCTTCTTCCAGAAATGCGCTCTGTGAACAGAGAGAGGGCTTTGTCAGAGAGAGAGCCGTTGGATTTGGGCGAGCCTTTGGCTGTGAATCATGGGGGTGTGGGAACTACAAATCCGTTAAAATTTCCTTGGAATGGACTTGCTATTTTTAGGTGTTTAATGGTAATGGTCGCAAAGAGGGAGCTCCAGAAATGGCAGATTTCACAGCCCTTTGCTTTCAGGGAAGCAATTTGTATATCCCATTATCTGTTGGAAATACGTGAGTTCAGCACTTATGTGATTTCAAATGAAAGATTAATGGCGGCTCCATTCTGGTCCTCTGTGTAAACATCTTCCTCTCCAGAAACCACTCAGCTCACTTGAGAATGAACAATCCCTCACAGGTCCCCAGGGCCCGACAAGTTCCCTCATTAAGATGGTTTCTTTTTATTTCACCTTAACCTCCCACACAATGTAGCCTAGCCTTGCAGGACCTCCAGGTTGTTTCTTCCATTTATTGATGTTTTTCAGATGAAAAGCCCCTCCAGTTATTTTGTTGAGGGCACATTCCATGTTGAGTTGGAGAACAGTACCTGGGGGCACGCTCCAGGGATGGAATTAATCATCAGTGCTATTGGGTGTGAAAGCACTCAATTGGAATAGTGAGAAGTGTCTTGAAGGTTAAAAACAAAAAAACGGTAATCAGGGTGTCTCAGCCTTGGTTATTTTAATCAACATTTGGGGGAAGCTTGTTCTTTTTTAAATTAAAATATATATATATATATATATATATATATATATTTAAATTTTAGTGAATCACTGTGAGATGCAGTTACAGACTTACAAACTTGCATGATTACATTTCGGTCATACAGTGTTCAAGTACTCATCCCTCCCTCCACCCATGCCTGTTCTCCACCAGTGTTTCCAGTATCCCTCACGACACCCAGCCCCTCACCCCACCTCTGTGCCAGGCACATTCCCTATTACTCACTCTCTCCTTCTCAGTGTTATGGTTTGCAATACAGGTCGTAAGTGATCCATGTTTGGTCCATAATCTACTTTCAGCACACATGTACCATCCCAAGCAAGCACTCTAACCATCATTTACTTAGTGCAACCTTCTCTGCACTCATATGTTTTTTGCAGCACTATTTACAATAACCAGAATCTGAAAAAAAAAAGAATGGCTGAGAACAGATTACTGGTTAAAGAAACTTTGGTATATCTACACAATGGAATACTATGCAGCCGTTAGAAAAGATGAAATCATGAAATTTGCATACAAGTGGATAGACATGGAGAGTATCATGCTAAGTGAAATGAGTCAGAGACAAGGGGACAAACATAGAATGACTGCACTCATATGTGGAATATAAAGTAACATAGTAGGAGACTAACACCTAAGGATAGCAGAGATAAGGGCCAGGAGGATTGCTCCGTGGCTTGGAAGCCGATCTCATGTGCGATGGGAAAATGCAGCTGGGATAAACAAACTTTCTTTGAAGTGAGACTGTCCGTTCACTGTCCTTTCACTGTCCTTTCATGGTATGTCACAGTCTCTTTTTCTCCTCTGCTCATTAGTGTTAGTCTCGAGATATCTCCTCTCCGGGAGCACTGACCACAGTCTCCAAAAACCTAACACACACCTTCATGTACTCATTATGAACCATTGAGCTAAGGAAGAACAACAGGAATAATAAAATTTAAAAAATATATATATAGCCCCACCAGCTTTTAAATACTGGTAGCACATCAACTAATTACAGTTTATGGATTCAGTTCAGAGGATTTAGGTTTTTATACCAGTATTATCTTCTTGGACCATTACCTACGGTAGCAAGTCGACTACAGATTACTTAGTATGCCATAGTAAGAATGTGTTTTAAGCCGATGTGACAGAACTAACAGATATTAAGTTCATGGTTTCTGTTGTAAATTTCTATAACTTTTCTAAGAAGCATCCTTATACCAGCTGTGTGAGAATTTGGCCAGCCCACGTAATGCTGCGTGGCTGACACCTGAAAATCTTGTCTTCTAAATATTTAGCCACACCCATGTTGTTGATCGAGAAGGGATGACATTGTAGACCACCGTAGACCACAGTGCCTGGTGTTACACACCTGTGGCCGTGGTTTCCCTTACTCAGCTACTGTGCAGGGAGGCGGAAGTATCCGGAAAAGAGAGATGGAAGCCCAGGATGTGAAAACTGGGAGTTCTTAGACATATTAGGAGATTGTAACTGCTTCATCTCCTGGGCGTTCTTTCTTAGAGATAATAACACTTTTCTTCCCCTAAGAAATATCTCATCACTCTCAGTCAGCACGTTAAGATCAATTCCTTGCCCCATCCATCTCCAGGAAAATGCAGGGCAAAGGCCATGGAAACTGCATCTAGAATCTCCCTGGCTACCAAGATTGGTGCAGGTACGGGCTCATGAATCAAGTAGTGTTTGATGTGAAATGACATCAGGCCGTTTGTGCAAGAAGCCGAACTATCTTTTCGGTAGGACTGGGAAGTCAGTTAGTCTGGCAGGACCAGAGCTGGTACAGTGGGCTTTGGAGAGAACAGAAATTGAGTCTGAGGGGTGGGACTGATTCTTCACAAAACGATTCAGTCTCTGGAACCAAGTGAGTCTGAGAGAAGTTGGTACCTGGAGTGTTCTGTTCAAAAAAGTAATTGAGTCTCCTCTGTAACAACCAGTGCAAGTCTGTTTTTTTGAGTTGTTGGCCACCCAGAATCCTCACTAATAAAAATAGATCTACTCTCATCCCGGCCGTTCCACTTTACAAATGGAGGAACCAAGTTCTAATGAGTATAATTGATTCACCCAAGACCAGGCTCTTGTGACAGTCTTCTAAAACTTGGACTGCATATTTGCTTTAATTTAATTGGTTTCTTTAATGTCCACCTGTAAAGTGACTACACCTCTCTTGCTTAATGCCAAACAGTTGTCATTAGTCAGTTTTCATTTACTAATAATCCTATTGCTCAAATGCACAGACCCTCTGAAATTCTCACCTACATTATTTGTCCGTCACTTCAGTATTAAATTTTTTGTTTGCCCATCAATATGTGAAATAATAATCTACCTAAATTGTGAATTATTTATTCCTGATCCCATTGAGTCATGATTTTAAATTATATGCTGATTATACCATTTCGAACTACTTAAATGTCTATTGTGGTTCTAAATTTTGTGTCAAGTGGATATACACAATGCCATCTTTCTCGAATGATTCATGTACAATCTGTGATTTTTAATTTTTAAGTTAATTGCCTTTTCATTTTATCTTTTCATAAACACATAAGGCATAGTTTATAAGACACATGCATCATTTCTCTTATGACAAATGAAAAACTCAGCTGTAATCAGAATATAATAGCATCAATATGTTGATACAGATGTTGAAGTAAATTCATCAGCACTCAATACATATGTCTGCTATCTTGCTTTTTCTCTTGTCAAACCAAGGAATTTTTAGTTAGGGTCTGTTTTACTAGTGCCTTTTTTGCTTCTATATACTGACATTTAAGACAATAAGGTACTTTGTCATTGAAATTAATGGGTATACGATTAGAAATTTGGTTACTATGAAATGCTAAAGACAGAAATCTGTAACACAGTCTGAGAATTTGTTTATTGGTTTGTAATAGGCCAGATTTCTAATGGGAGTGCTTTCCTGTGTCCCTATAGTACTTCTGCAAAATTCTGGTTCTATACAGAAAACTTTGGGGGAAGCAGTGAGAGCTAAACCCAAATGAGTGTATGTGGCATTTCCTATACTGTATGGATGTCTGGGAAACCTTTGATTTTTGGCTAAGTAAAAGAAAATAGGGATTTCTGTTTTGTTTTGTTTGGGGGCCACATCTGACAATGATCAGGGATTGCCAGGCTCTGCACTCAGGAATTCTCCTGAATTATCCTCAGGATGGTGCTCAGGGGACCATGTCAGTACTGGGAGCAAACCCAAGTTGGCTACATGCAAGACAAGTATCTACCTGCTGCTGTATCAGTCTGGCCCCAGAAAACAGTTGTGTTTTTTTTTTTTTTTAAGATGAGACCAATACAAGTTTCATAAAATAAAGCATCTGCTGGCCTTTGGAAATATCAGACAGCATCATAAAGACTGGATATATCCAGATATATCCAGATCTGATCATATATCCAGATCATTAACCGGCTTGGTTCTTTTTTAAGATTTCTAGACTATTCTCAGTATTTTCATTTCTATATGTTTTAAAATAATGTGTCAATTTCTTTTACAATCCTCAAATTTAAGAAGCAGCCAATAGAAGCCCTCCTAATGCTTAGTAGGGAAAATAGAAACAGAAACTTTTAGCCTTCCTAAAACAAGAAATTACTGGATAAAGCAAAATTCAGATTTTAGTTTCCAGAGCAATCTAATATACAAGACTAAAGAACCGTACAAGAATTAAATCCCAGGGATCATCTCTAAGTGATTAAGGAAGGAGGAAGCTATATTCTATGCAAATTGTGCATCACGTCTCAGAGAAGAAGAAATTGGTCATACAAGGACACCATGGACCGGGTACAGGGAAGCCAAATATTTTGATGGGTTGTTGGTATATCATCTTGAACGTGAAAGCAATTCAAACACCGCCAGTGCAAAACCTCACTGCCCAGCAATTCTCTTACCTGTCTGTTTTCCTGGGTGAGCAGAGACTGAGCACTTGCCTATCTCCTTCAATCCGAAGGTCGCCATGGATCAGTTAGCCAACCCCAGAGATTGTGGAGGGTCACCCCACTGTGATCAAGGCTTGGGCCATGGGCTGGTGTGGTAGCTGTGAGCACCTTGACGTAGGAAATTCAACGCCACAATCTGAGTGATGCCATCCCTGGTTCCCATTAAAATTGTGTAGGCAGTTTATGCCATTTCTGGCCAATAGGAAGAGTCACTCTGGGATGCTCCAGGCTGGTGCGCCCAAATCTAAGTCTTAGGTGAAGGGAGATTGTCTAGACATCCCTGAACGACCTAATTAGAGGGAGGCTGAGAAAGCTGTACAAAATAAATCCACTCTTATCTTCTCAGTTTCTCTGTCTTTGGGAATAAAACTAATTCAAGCAGTTCAGTTTCACGGAGGGTATGACAACCGTGAATCACGTTTTCGAAAGAGCAACTCTCACCACTGGGTGTGGCAACTCACAGTGGGTATGAAAATCTCCATTTAGCACACAGATACCAATCAATCCAGCGGGACCTTGTAACATCCCTTCCACCTGGTACAACGTCCTCAAATAGGATTCCCTGAGTATCTTCCAGGTTGTTGTAAAGTTGCAAAATCTTGTCTGCTTTTGGAAACAATTTGTCTCCAATTCCCTCAGGACGTCTAGGAGTTCAGTATGATCATGGGGGGTGTTGGAGGTGGGCGTGGGGGGAGGGGCAGTGACAGGGAATTAACAATTTGAAAAGAATAAACCTTGCCATGCAACTCTGTTGGGGAGACCTTTATCCTTTATCCTATCACTGTCACTGTTACTGTCATCCTGTTGCTCATCAGTTTTCTTGAGCAGACACCAGTAACGTCTCCTTTGTGAGACTTGTTACTGTTTTTGGCATATAGAATATGCCACAGGGAGCTTGCCAGGCTCTGCCGTGCGGGCGGGATACTCTCAGTAGCCTGCCGGGCTCTCCAAGTGGGACGGAGGAATCGAACCTGGGTCGGCTGAGTACAAGGCAAACGCCCTACCCGCTGTGCTATCGCTCCAGTCCAACAAAAGAAAATTGATGAGACTTAGCTATACATGGTCCTTAGCTTGTGTGAATCCACCCATCATCTTTACTCCAGTATTCAAGGCACTGCTTCTCTCTATTCTTTACCCTTATTTGAATGAGAGACCCCATGAGGTCTTCAGGCATAATATAATTTATCTTCATCAGGGTAAGACCTTAGCTTGTACTTCTGTTGTTTTGCTTTGTGTGGGAGCCACGCACGACTGTGCTCTGGCGTCACTGCTGTTGACCCCTGGCTCTGCTCTCAGGTGGCATTCCTGACCTGCACTGGAGGACGAGATGGCATTGCCGGGATCAAACCAGGGTCTGCCATATATCTCTCTGACTTATCTCTTCAACTAAAATCTCAGTAATTCTTTTATTTTAGAGTAATCCCAGATACTTTTTATTTTGTATTGTTTTGGTTTAGGGTCCATACCTGGCGATTCTCAGGAGGTTACTCCTGGGTCTGCACTCAAGAATCCCTTCTGATGGTGCTTAGGGGACTTTATGGGATGCCAGGGATTGAACCTAGATTGGCCGTATTAAAGGCAAGTGCCCTACTCACTGTACTATCACTCCAGCCCCAATCACAGATGTGTTTCATCCTGGTTAGACTTCTGAATTTGGCATATACAATTCTAAACTTATTCTTTCTATGCCCATTACGGAAAATTTAGAAATTTACAATTAATCCCATTAAAATGTTCCCTTAAACTTAAATTAATCTATGGTATCATGAACTTTATTCTTCTAAATCACATGATTTGGGGCATGGAGAGAGAGTACAGCAGGCGAAGTACTTACCTTGCATATAGCCAATCTGAATTCAATCTTGGCACCAAATAGGATCTCACCAGATCCTAGGAATCAGAATTGATTCCCAAGCACAGAGGAAAGAATAAGCCCTGTGCACAGACATCACCACAAAACCATATAGAGGACTTGATTTTGAATGCTGATAAAAATAAGCATTCTTTAACTTTGCACCATGACCTACCAGCATTTCCTTTTCTATCATTAATGAGGTGATTCGTATTTTTAAATCTTTAATCAGATCAAATAGATATATCTAGCTTCTCATCCTTTTAGATTTTTGGCTACAGAACGCTTTTTATAGCAGTACATATGCTGGTCATCCTTCAATCAAAAGAGCAAAACTCTACTGACTGTTAATAGACTCCGGAATGTACTGGAATTGTGACCTTACATAATTCTAAGAGGATGAAAGAGCCCAAAGCAGGAATTGAAGGATCAGAAATAAATCACTGTCCAGCCTGAACAGATCAGAGATGGCAGAGATATCTGGAAAGAGTGAACATCCAAGCTGTTGGAAGGAGGTTCTGAAAAGCAATGGCTGACGGGTCTGGCAGGGTCAGCTGGCATCTTTCCAGGGGAGGGGGCCAGTGCCAAGGGCAGGAGGGGCTTTCCACAGAGAATGGTCATTCTTTAGAGTCCGCTGGTACTGATGCACTGTCTGTCAAAAGTAAAGCAGTCTTTTGAAGATCACATTTAGCAAGTATTAATTTAGGGCGAGCTTGGATGTGTCTGTTGCTTGGTTCTGTAAGTTAAAAACTGGGAATGAAAAGAAAACCTATCTACTGAAAGGAACTTTTCTGGTGAAGAAAAGAAAACCTACCAGAACTTTTCCGGAGGGCAAGACTGCAAAAATACTTTGTGGTATTTTCAGCCGCAAGAGGTGAAGTTCGTACAAGCTATCACCTCCATTCCAACAATAAGCAAAAAGCGAAACAAACTGAAAATTGATTACTTTTCTTATTTCCAACAGAAAATTGAGGTGGCAGCTCAACCAGCACCCCAGAATCTGAAGAAACAGGTACATACAGAGCAGCACAAAGCCAGTTTGGGGAAGAGAAAAGAAAAATGGCTATTGACGATGGCTTAGTATAGAATCGAAACAGAACGGGCAGGACACAGGGCTGGGATCTCTGGGAAACAAGCTGGTGTGGGAAGATCCTGAGGCAGGGGGAGGCTTGGTCTGCAGGCACCTAGGAAAGTCCTCCAGACCCCAAGATGAGACTTTTCCGAATAAAAGGTCCGAATAAAAGTGCCTCTGCTGTGAGGCCACTGTTCTTGCCTAGCAGGACAGCCCACCAGCTGGTGTCAATAAACACTCTTCCAAATCCTGGTTTTTGGTCTCTTGAGGTGACACCCCGTAACACCCAAAATGAATGGCCATAGAGGGTCAGGCAGCAAGCCAACGGTAGTCTCAGCAACAGCAAACTTCAAACATAACCTGAGTCCTACTAGCTAAATAAAAATGAAATCTCAAAACAAGACAGCTTAGCTCATTTACTATTACTTGATGCTTCGTGCCCAGGTCAATAACAAAGAATGAAAAGACATGCTAGAAGTCAAGTGAAAAATGGCCTGGTGTGATAAAAACAACCATCAGAAACCATCAGAAAGTCCAGTCGGTCACAAATTTTCAAAGTATCAGAAAAAAATCAATTTTATATAAATGTTATTAAACTGTTAGTAATTCTAATGAAAAAAGTTGCAGGATATAAGCAAAAGGTGAATAATACTAAAGATGAAAATGCTAAGAAAATGTGAAAAGAAAAGTACTATAAATCAAACATTCCCAAGCATTAGTGAAAGTGCCTTTGATGTAGAATTGATTGGATATAATCAAGGAAAGAATTAGTGAGCTAGAAGATGTGTTCACCTAAATTCTCCAAACTAAAATGCAAAAGGAAATAAAAATAGAAAAATCAAATATTCAAGAGCTTTAGGGCATTTGGAAGGATGTAACACATGAGTAGAATGATAAAATGCATAAAATTATCAAAAACAAAAGCTTAAAAGATCCATACAACTGATAAAACTAAAGCACTATAGCACTGTCATCCCGTTGTTCATCGATTTGCTCTAGCAGGCACCAGTAACATCTTCATTGTGAGACTTGTTGGGACTGTTTTTGGCATATCAAATATGCACGGGTAGCTTACCAGCCTCTGCCGTGCGGGTGGGATATTCTCGGTAGCTTGCGGGGCTCTCCGAGAGGGGTGGAGGAATCAAACCCAGGTAGGCTGCATGCAAGGCAAACACCCTACCTCTGTGCTATCTCTCCAGCCCAAAACTCTAAAGAAGAAAGAGAAAACATTATTCTGAAAAGGTCTATAGATGAAAAATTATTAAATTTTCCTTTCCCCTTTGTGTCCTTATAGGTGGATTCAGTGAAAAGTATTAAGGAGACATGTTGCTGACTTTTTAGATTCTCTTCCAGGGACAAAGGGAATATTTCCTCACTCATTGTGGGAAGACAAAAACCACCACCAAGAGAGATTTGTTCCTAGCCTGCAAAGTACTTTTGATATCTGGAAATAAGCTCCATTAAATCTATCAAATCTAGATAAAAGAAAAAAATCAGAATTCATACAAAATTTCTTTTAAATTTTAAATATGTCAGGGCTGGAGCAATAGCACAGCAGGTAGGGTGTTTGCCTTTCATGCGGCCAACCCAGGTTCGATTCCCAGCATCCCATATGGTCCCCTGAGCACCGCCAGGAGTAATTCCTGAGTGTATGAGCCAGGAGTAACCCCTGTGCATCACTGGGTGTGACCCAAAAAGAAAAAATAAACAGCTAAATTTTAAATATAAAACTCTCAGCAAATTAGAAATTGACAGGAACTCCTGTAATTTGATAAAAGGTATACAGAAAATGCTTTGCATCTTACTGGAGAAAATTGATTCTTTTCCCATGGTACAATGCAAAGACATGCCTTCCCATCACTTCAGGAGAACCTCAGGTATAAGAAAAACATTTTACAGGAAGACACAAGTAATTAATGATAGATTGATAAAGAATAAATAAAGCTGTAGTAGCTTACAGATTATGTGATTTGTTGTATAAGAATGTTTCAAAAATTGACAGAAATATAACTCAAAACTTTGAATCAATGTAATTTTAGAAAGTCACGCTACAAGGTTACGATATAAAACTAAATTGTGTTACTATCTACTGGTAATGAACAATTAGAGTTGGAAATCTGAAGCAATATCATTTTATTATTACTAAAAATGCTAAATGCTGGGACCAGACATACGGTACAGTGAAGAAGGCACTTTTCTTTCATGGAGTCAGCCTGGGTTCAATCCTGGCATCACAAAGAGTCCCCTGAGCACTGTCAAGAGTGATCCCTAAGCACAGGGACAGGAGTAAGACCTGTCTTACTATACACGGAGGTGTTTCCCCAAAACTAAAACAGATAAATAGATGCTTTTGTATAAATCTAACAAAGTAAATGCAATTTATTTGAAAAAAACCTATCAAATAGTTGAAAAAGCACAAAGATGTGAGTCAATGGAGAGATTCACCAAGCTCTCACTCAGGAAGACAAGTATCATTAGGATGCGATTTCTTCCTGAATTAATCTATAGAATCCATTAATTTCACTTAAATCTCAACAAATGATTTTGTTGATTTTAAAAACATATCCTGAAGTGTCAAGGCAAGACATAAGACCCAGAATAGCCACACAATAATAAACAAGAATAAAATTGTAAGACTGATACTGTTATACTACAAGTTTTATTAAAAACTGTTATCAAGACACCCTCAACCCACCCTCGACACCATCTTGCCACAATCAACAGAGAAGCGGCAGGCATTCTGGTGAGCAACGCGGCCCGGAAAATGCTCCGGACCCGAATTGGGGCCAACAACACCAGGGAGCCAGAAGGAAGAGGTGCAACCAGCACACCTTCTCCAGATGGAGCCCTGGCGACACTGAGCAGCAACTAACACGGCTCCGGGATTTGGGACTGGGACACATCCGAGCCGCGTGGCCGCTAAAGCAGGCGCGCGACCTTTTCTAAAACCTGAAAACATACAATCTTTTAATGGAAAACTAATTATCAAATGCCTCCTTAATAGGGTTTTCTTGTTTGGGGGTATAACTCCCACAACAATAGTGAGTTTTGTGTTGAAATATGGAACGTAATCAAGGTGAAGAGAAAATTAAGTGAAATTCATCAGTTATACAGTTGGGGTGGGGGGCGGGGGGTATACCGGGGATTTTGGTGGTGGAATATGGGCACTGGTGAAGGGATGGTGTTTGAATACGGTATAACTGAGACATAAACCTGAGAACTCTGTAACTTTCCACATGGTGATAAAATAAAAAAAATTAAAAAAATAAAATTCCCTTTTAAGAAAAAAAATAAAAAAATATTCTGAAAGGAAAAAAAAAACTGTTATCAAAATGACATCATACTGTTGAAGAATTTATAAACAGATCAAAGGAACATCATCAACATCTCAGATACATCCCAACACCCAACTCATCTTTGACAAAGAGGTGAAGATGTTTCAATGAGAAAGGGATTACTTTTTAAATAAATTTCTCTGACTACATACTTGCATAAAGACATAAATTAATTCATATATGCATGACCCCACACACTTTTCAAAAGAGTTAATTCAAAACATAACAAAGACCAGCATGTGAAATGTAAAACTAGAACATTTCTAACGAATGACAGGATCTAGATGACCTTGAGTGGTAGATTTTTATATCCAGGAATGTAAGTATTTTAATTAAAACAAAACAACTTTAATTAAACTTCACAAATTAAAAAAATAATTCTACTTTACAAAAGACACTGTTAATAGAATGAAAGATATGTTCACACACCAGGAGACTACATTTTCAAAGCACACCTGACAAACAACTTGCATGCCAGATATACAAAGAATGTTTGAAATTCAATAATCAGGGGACCAAGAGAGTACAGCAGATAAAGCTCTGTACTCTGCATGCAGCTGAGTTCAATCCCAGGCACCCCAAGGGTCCCCCAAGCAACACCGGAAGAGATCCTTATGCACGGAGCTAGGAGTAAGCCTTGAGCATAGACGAGTGTGGCCCCCAAACAAAAATAAATAAATACATAAAATTAAACCAACCCAGGGCCGGAGCGATAGCACAGAGGGTAGGGCGTTTGCCTTGCATGCGGCCGACCCGGGTTCGATCCCCGGCATCCCATATGGTCCCCCAAGCACCGCCAGGAGTAATTCCTGAGTGCAAAGCCAGGAGTAACCCCTGAGCATCGCTGGGTGTGACCCAAAAAAAAGCAAAAAAAGAAAAATAAAAAAATAAACCAACCCAATAAATGTAAAACAAATCAAACTCTAAGAAGATGGCCCTGTTAAAAAGTTGGCAATCTCTACAGATATCTCACCAAGTGAAGATACAGATGACATATGAGTATATGAAAACATGTTGGATTCAAATGCTATTAAAAATTATCAACTAAAATGATATACTGTTGTAATTGCACACCAAAAAAAAAAAAACACATTGAAACATTACCAAATTCTGATGTTCAGAGTAACTGGATCTCTCTTCCAGGGCTGGTTAGAAGAAAATAGTATCACTATTTTAAAAACAATTTGATCACTTCTTACAAGGACAAGCAGAGTTTCACCATACAATTCAGTAATAATGTTATTACTGAATTATACTATAACAATTATATATAATGTTATTATATTATAACAATATGATATTTACCCAACTGATCTGAAATTGTATATATAAACAAAGTCTGAACAAGGAGTTCAGAGCAGTTATAATTGCTAAAACTAGACATAATCAAGAGTCCTTTGATGAAAGAAATGAGATATCAAATGCTAAATGACATTGAAGAACATTAAATTAAAACTGTTAAGGAAAATAGTCTTCAAAGACTACCTATTATATATGATTGCAATAGTACAACATCTGGAAAAAGCAAAACACTGAAAACAGTACCAAAAAATCAGTTGTCTGGAGCTTCCAAGGGGAAAAATGAATGGATGAAAAAGAGGGATTTTTTTGTGTGACTGTTCCAGGAATTGAGCCCAGGGCTTCACCTATGTAAGGCAGGACAGAGGTTAGACCCCAGCCGAATACATGGAAGGCAGTACAGGTAATATTTAAGGCAGTGAATCATTACTTGTGGTTCTGTACTGGTGCTAAGGTGGCATCAAGCATTCTCAAAACCCTAAAACTATAATAACAAGTGTGAAGTGGGCCTTTTAGTTAATAATGACATGTCAGAGTTTGGTCCTTTGTTGTAGCAAGGTGCAGTTGTGGAATGAGCATGTCAAGATTGTCCCTTTAGGGGGAACAAATCTGGATGTAAATGAGAAGGGAGAGACACACATGTAAGGTAACATCTCTACTATTTTGCTTAATTTTTCTGTAATGGTAAAACTTCTAAGAAATGAATTCTAGTACCTCATTAATATATATGTGAAATATTTGGAATGTTTTCTACTGCTCATCTGTAATAGTTCCTACTGCTTAACACAATAAAAGTTCAATTCTATTGTCATTATTATTATTTTACTACCATTTATGTAGAAGTGGTGATGGATGTATTAACAAAACTGAAAGTAGTGCTGTTTTTCTTTAACACAGTTGTAAAGTCAAAAAATGACAAGTGAAGATAAAAATAAGAAAATGTCATTGCTTATCCTGAAGAAATATGTTTTCCTATACAATTAAATACAATGGGAAAATAACTTTCAGTCACTGACACATAAATTGACAATTCTATGAAATTTTATTGTAGCAATTACTTTGTTGTACAAATGTATCACTTACATCACTTGTCATCCCTTTGATCTTTGATTTACTCGAGGGGGCGCCAGTAACATCTCAATTCCTCCTTGTCGCATGCTAGTGTAGCCCAATGGTATCTGCTCAACCAGGAATACAAAGAGCCTCAAACCGTTCATTCATGGTTTTGACGAAGAAGTCTGACAGTCTCGTAGGTGGGCAGCCACGTGGTCTTTTGATGTTCCGTGGAATCCAGTTGGCAACAACTCTAGTCAAGTGGTCATCTCTAAACTAAATCGCATTATGTGTCCGGCCCATCTGAATTTTGACGCCTGATTCTTGATCATTAACGGAGGTCAGAACTTTGGATTCCTTCTCTCACTTGAATGAAACGTGATACTCGAAGCATAGCTCTTCCGATTCCTCTTTGGAGTACCTGAATAGCGTTCTCATCCTGTTTTCCTAGCGCCCAGGTCTCTGAGGCGTATGTTAGTGCAAGAAGAACAGTGGAGTCAAAAAGATGTGCCTGAAGCCGGAGGTTCTTCATCCTCTTAACCACTTCTTTTACACTCTTGAAGGCGTTCCATGCTGCTCTCTTCCTCCTGTGCAGTTCTGGTGCCAAGTCGTTCCTCATGTTGATTTCTCAACCCAGGTACACATAGCTGCTGCATTTGGAGATGTTCGTTCCATTGAGAGCAAACGGAACTTCAGGGACTCTTTCGTTTTTCATTAACATTGTTTTTCTGAGATTCAGCTGCAGTCCGACCTTTCCACACTCGCGGTTGAAGTGGGCCAGCATTAGTGCCACTTGGCTAATGTTTGGTGTTATTAGGTATCATTAGATGTTATTTGATGTTATTAGAATGATGTCATCAGCGAAGCAGAGGTGGTGCAGTTGCCGACCGTCTATCTTCACTCCCATTCCTTCCCATTCCAGTCATTGCATGACGTTCTCAAGGGTGGCACTGAAGAGTTTCAGTGAAATGCAGATCCTTCAGGCGTCCAGGTCTAACCTTGTCTGGACTGGGTGCTGTACACGTCTTTAACGACAAAGTGGCGTGTTGGATTTCAGAAGGGAGGACGTTGGGAATGACATATCCATCCAGGGAATTTGGTATGTGGGCAGGTGGACGTGGCTATCGAAGACATCTGAGTAGAAATCATGAATAATCCTCTCCATTGCCCTTCTGGAAGAGGTGATAGATCCATCGGGATGTTGGAGGGCAGTCATCTTGGTCTTGTAGTTGGTGAAGGACAGGCAAGTGTTGTGAATACTTTTCCCAGCTTCTGCCGCATTGGCTAATACTACTGCTCTTCTCTCTTTGAGGTCTTCCTTTATCACATCTCTGCACAGCTTTGCCAGCTCAGATGTTAGCTTGTGGTTGCCTGAGGCTTGCGCCAAACCACATTGGCAAATGAGCTCGAGAGTTTCCGAAGACAGACGTCTGTTTGTGGCTGTCCCACTCTCGGCATTCCTTGTGCAGTCATGGAGGTACTGAACCAGTTGATCGTATTCCTTGTTGATGTTGTCAATGACAGCATCATCCCACGTTGCCACAATAGTGCCAAAGAGCTCCCAGTTTATGGTCATTCCAGGAGTTCTCTTCTTAAACTTAAGCTTTGTAGCCCTTTCTCCCCACTCTGTGAAGTAGAATTTTGCACGAAGGAGATGGTGGTCCAATCCCGTTTGGAATTTTGGAACAACAGTGACATCGGTCAGGAAAACCTTCGATTGAATATGATGTGGTCAGTTTTGTTGTGGAACTGTCCACAGGGAGACTCCCATGTCCAATGTTTAGATTCGGCCTTCTGGAACTGTGAGTTACCATGGATGGTCTTGTGAAGGAAAACATTTGGGTTTGTCCTGTTAGCCTTGCTGCAGGGAACTTAGTTTACCTTAAAGCAATGTCCTTTCTGTATGGACACAAGAAAACAGTTAATATTATGCTTTGTAACCTGGGAGCTGATTGACTCCAATAATATTTACTCCTGGTATCTGGTATCTGCTTTCTTGACTCAGTTGCCCTTTAGTTCCTAACCCGAAAAGCAGGGTTCTGATGAGAGACTGAATGGATCCAGGGAAAGCCATGAGCTACGCTGGCATTGAAATGGGCCAGGCCAAAGCGCCACAATACTCAACTATCAGTTGAAGGCATGGTCATAGACAAATGCTGTCATGATCCAAAAGTAACGATGAGACTAGGACCCTGCTGGGGTTAAGAAGACTAACCTGACCTGATTACTGTGGTCTAGAAAATATAGTGATATGTCCTCAGGAAGAACCAAACTTTAAGTCTGATATGTCTATTACTGTGCTTATGCAGAATGACATTGCTAGAAATATTAAAAGTAAATTTGCTACAACTATTTAAGTGTAGATTACTAGCTGAGGAAGGAAGAAAGCGACACACCCTTGTTTGGATCCCACCCTTGAGCGGATCTCCTAGTAACCTGGAGAAATCTCCTTAGATGAGATTTTGTTAATCTCCTGGAGAAATGGTCTTATCCCTCTTTGTTGATTTGTTAATGTTCAACCCACCTTTGTGTCACCACCCTATGTGATTGCTATATAAACACAGAAGTGAGGGAGAAGAGACAGAAGCAAGACAGAAGACACAGAAGAAGACCACAGAAGTGAAGAGAGGTAACACAGAAGCAAGGGAGAAGACACAGAAGTAAAAGGGCTCCGGAGAGAGAGATTGGAAGAAAAGAGATCTGAAGAGACCAGAGGAGAGATGGCAGAGACAGAGACAGAGATAGAGAGACAGAAGAGAGCACAGCAGCACACACAGAAGCAGAGAACAAGGAGGAGCCATCTCAATCCAGTCCATACACAGCAGCTTGAGAGCACCAAATGTGAGCGGTGAGAGATAGAGATAGATAGATAGATAGATAGAGAGAGAGAGAGAGAGAGAGAGAGAGAGAGAGAGAGAGAGAGAGAGACAGCTGCTCTGAGATCCTTCGAACAACATAACATACACATCACATCGACCCTCCCACACATGCATGCCTTTGTATTTTTTACATCTTGGTTGACATGATGAACTCAGGCAGTCTCTCACCCTGTTCAGCCCGAGTATCCGGAAATCATCCTGGATCATGGCGGTGGCTGGGTAGTGGAGGTTGTACAACTGCAAAGAATTATTTATTCAAAATCACACACTTAATATATTACATTCTTACATTTGTTCACGTGCTGAAAAATATCAACACAGCTTAAAGATGCTATGAAGAACCTTTGTAAAAGGTATTTTCTCTTAAAATATATCCTTCATATGGACATGGGGGAAAAAGTCTAGAAGATTAAAGGTTTTATCCCTTTTCTTCTAATAAAAACACTCAGGAAGCAATTCCATGTTATTCATAAATCATTTTCTTGCTTATTTTTCTAGACCTAAAATATATGTTAAATGTCTTTATATCCAATGTGTTTGGGGAGATATGAAAGATGTATAATTTATTATGTGACAATAGAGATCTCAAAATGATCAGATTTGGATACTTTTTAATGTGTGTGAACTTTGCTCTCGTCTCTGCTTTAAAATCTTGGCAAATATTCATTGCAGAGCAGAGAATCCATCATTTCAACAGTATTCACTTCTAGGCCCAGGAAAGGTTTATTTGCACCGTAAATACAAACATTAATTCAAGCGATTTATTTATGAATTATTCTAGGTAAAATACATAGACTTGTTTAATTATTTGATGATAGCAGGGGAAATGCTGTCTTGGGACATTCATCTTGCCTTGCCCATTCCTACCATATGAGCAACTTCTTTTTTAAGCAAGCAAAAACTGGATATTTTTAGAAAACATTTACAGTGGGTCAGGGAAATAACTAGAACACATCCTGGCATGCGTGAGGCTGGGAGCTGGGTCCACAGCACTGCAGGGGCCCTGAGGCAGGTAGTCCAGCCCTGGGGCTACTGAGCACTGACCAGATCACCCCACGGTGTTGGGCACCACTGGGCCTGAGCAGTAGCTCACTGACCATCATGTATTGGACCATCTGGCTTGGTTGACTGATGTGACTCAGAATGGCCCAGGACTCCCTGAGCACTGCCTATGAGAAGCCCCCCACCCCCCACCTCTCCATAAAAATCCCTCATTTACTGCAGTGACAAAACCCAATGTATTTTGAACCTCTTCTGCTGCTTTTGTGATGGGTTGAGGGGGGAGGGGGAGGGTGTGTCACAAACACACACTTTCTTTTTTTAATTTTTATTTATTTTTACTTTATTTATTGAATCACCACTATCGGGTAGGGCGTTTGCCTTGCAGGCAGCCGACCCTGGTTCAATTCCTCCATCCCTCTCAGAGAATCTGGCAAGCTACTGAGAGTATCTGCCCGCACGGTAGAGCCTGGCAAGCTACCTGTGGTGCATTTGATATGCCAAAACCAGTAACAACAAGTCTCACAATGGAGATGTTACTGGTGCCGGCTTGAGCAAATCGATGAACAATGGGATGACAGACAGTGCTTATTGAATCACCTTGAGCTACAGTTACAAAACTTTCATGTTTGAGTTTCAGCCACACAATGATTGGACACCCATCCCTCCACCAGTGCACATTTTCCATCACCAATGACCCCAGTATTTCTCCCCCCAGTACCACCCCTCCCCCTGCCTCTGTGGCAGATGATTTCCCTCTTACTGTCTCTCTACTTGCAGGCATTATGGTTTGCAATATAGATACTTAGGAACCATCATGTTTGGCCCATTCTCTACTTTAAGCACATATTTCCTATCCCAAAGGATCCCTCCAACTTTCTTGTATATGGTATGTGGTGCACGAACATGTTAGTGGTGGGGGCACATCCGGTTGTGGTGCTAGTGCACATGTTCTACCTGGCCATGCTGACAAGGCCATACTCCTAGCTGTCATGCTGCAGGCCCTTTTAGCTGTGGTACTCCCCAGGGCCGCCCCCATTCTTGTGGTGCCCGCACAACCCTGACCATAGTTTGGCTAAAAATGACTGGTGGCACCCAGAGTCACACACAGCAGAGAAGTCAGGATCACAAGTGACGTATCTGTCAGCATTGAGGATTGAATTTAACACTGTGAGCTTACTGGGCAGGTGTTCTCAGCCCCTGAGCCATCCTTCCGGGCCCAGAACAATGCACCATTTAATGTTCTTTGTGCTCAGACTCAAAAATAGACCATTCATCAACAGACCCAGGAGAGTCTTCCTGGAACAACATCTATGATATACAAAGATGATTCCAAGAATTCCTTTAGTTGGTTTTGGTTTTGGTTTTTGAGCCACCCCAGTCGTTTTCAGGGCTTACTCCTGGATCTGCACGCAGGGATCACTTCTGGTGGTGTTCAGGGGACCCTATGTGGTAACAGGGATGGAAGGAACCCGGTCAGCCAAGTGGAGGGCAAGTTATCTAACCCCTGTCCTATTTCTCCAGCCCTTTAACTGACTTGTAAGCTAGTTTTTCTGTGTCCATAAGGAGGAGGCCTACATGTCATGTACTTTCTAGAGACGCCTGGTGAAACTCAAGCTTCTGCATTTTTTTCCCCTTGGATTTCACACAAATCTTTATCCCAAACTGACTTGTTAATCTAAAACTCATAAAATGATTAAAAATTTCCACCAGAAGACTTCCAGATAGAGTAGAACTCAAAACCAGAGCAATCTGTGTATCTCAGTGATGTTGAAGCTTAGAGCTCTGAAAATATCTTTAAGCATGATTAAGACCTATAGGCTTACACACTCTCAAAGCATTGGGAAGGTCAAGGTTTATCTATAGACTCCAGATTTATTCCTGTGCAAGGCCGGGTCAGAACAGAGAGCAGGACTGACATAGACCTGGCGATTTTAGTGAAAGGAGGGTGACTGTGACTGTGAACTGGCCTGAGTCTTTTGAATGTACCGAGGTTATCATTGTTGCATTGAGGATTTTGTGTGGAGACTGGATTTCTGAACTACCTTGCAGAATTGTTCTATAAACAACTTGTCTGAGCACACATGAGCAGGTGGGGTTTCAGATTAATTCATCTGCTTCCTGTCTCTAAGCCTCCTGGTCCTATTAGACATGATGCCTCGTGTCTAATATCACTCATGTTTTTCATCTTTCCAGCTCTCCCTATTGATGGATATTATGGACTGAAGAGTGATGATTGACAAGCATGTGAATCTTGTTAAATGACTATTGAAGTAGCACAGGTAAGTGAGAATACATCCATCACCTCACCTAGGATTTCTTTCATTTTAATTTTTTAAATAAATCTTTGTCATTGTATCACTGTCATCCTGCTGTTCATTGGCTTGCTCTAGTGGGCACCATAATGTTTCCATTCATCCCTGTTACGTGCTAGTGTAGCCCAATGGCGTATTTGGGGCTCTTTCAGAAGCAGGGGAATGAGGATTGTCATTTGTTACTGTTTTTGGCATATCTAATGTGCCACGGGTAGCTTGTCAGGCTCTGCTGTTCAGGCGGGATACTCTTGGTAGCTTGCTGGGCTCTCTGAGAGGAATGGAGGAAATTGAACCTGGGTCGGCTATGTGCAAGGCAAACACCTTACCCTCTGTGCTATCGCTCCAGTCCCTCCTTAATGTGTTCATTGGAAAGGGAAAAGAGGAATGGGGAGAATGAGCACCCACTGCTAAGTACCAGCAAGTTGCAGTCCACTACGTTTGTAAACAAAATCCTATCAGAATGTAGCCTATTTTTGAAACAACATTGAATAACATTACATCAGGGAACACCACTATCTATGGCATATGGGTGTTTTTGTGGCACAGCATCAAAATCTTCTATCATATGGTGCAGAGTACAAAATACCTACTTTCTGGCTCCATACGGAATGTTTGCTGACTCCTATTACTACAGAATCCTGACTGAAAGGAAAATGCAAATATATACACATGTGACAATTGAAACTCTGAATGGGCTTAAAATCTGATAGGGATTAGTATCAGGTGTAAATATGCTATGCTATAGACATCAAAACAGATTTCACCATTTTCCATGGTGAAATCTCCTGCTCTCCTGCTTTCACAAGAATAACTGGTCCATACGGTCCAATGAAGTCAAGTGGACCACTCCAAAATGGTGCATCATCATCATCCTGTTGATCGTTGAATTTCTTGAGCGGTCTCAGTAATGTCTCCATTTGTCCAAGCCCTGAGATTTTAGAAGCCTCTCTCTACTTGTCTTTCCCAATGATGCTGCATTGGAGGCTCTTTCAGGGCCAGGGGAATGAGACCCAGCTTGTTACTGGTTTTGGCATATTAATGCACCATGGGGACCTTGCGAGGCTCTCCCATGTGGGCAGGAAATTCCCAGGAGTTTTCCAGGCTCCCAAAGGGAAAAGTAGGCTATAAGACATTGCTTCTGGGAGCTTGCTTTTAAGTCTCTGGATGCTGGCCGTTGACGGGATTACATGTCAATGTGTACATATGTAAATATGCAATGTGTAAATATGCTATGCTATAAACATCAAAATGGATTTCACCATTTTCCATAATCCAACTCTTCTGCTTTCACAAGAATAACTGGTCCCCACGGTCCAATGAAGTCAAGTGCACCACTCCAAATTTGTGCATACTTATAGCATACCAAATATATGTTATACATATAGAAGAAATTGTGCAATAAGAAAATTTCATAATTAATTAGGCAGCCAGATAGGCTGTCATCTAATACCATGGAAATTATATCTCTTAGCATAAGCCTGTAGATCACTTCTGAGGGTTCATACTGCAGAAGGTTTATAAATTATTTACAACCATATGCCCAAATCTAGTACTGCTCATTTATCTGAGCAATGGGTCTCGGCATTGTTGGAGTAAAAATAATCATTAGGGCACTGATTTACAAAGTTACTCATGGTTGAGTTTTAAGCATGCTTGTGAAAGTTGTAAGATTTACTGTCTCAACAACTTGCAAGTTTAAAATACAGTCTTGTTAACTGTCAACACGCATTGTACAGAGGGTCCCCAGAGCCTGCTCATCTCATACCTGCAAGTTTGTATGCTCTGACCACCTGAGTGCCACTGAGACAACCGCACATGTGCCCTGTTGGTGTGAGTTCTGTATTCTTAGATTTCCCCTCAAATGTGACTGTGCAATATTCTGCTCTATTCAACAAAGTATATCTGTGATGCACTTTGCATCACAACTTCAAGGAGCATCCATGATGTCACAAACAGCAGAATGTCCTTGATCCTCATGTCTGATATCACTAATATTCCGCCAACATAATGCAATACAATATATATATGTGTGTATATGCATATGTCTAATTAATCTACATGATGAATAATCTTTATATGTCACATTATTATCCTTCACCTGTTGTTACTTAAAACTATAAGATATCCTACTAAATGGGAAAAAATAATCACACCATACATCTGACAAAGAGAAAGTATTCAAGACTTTAAAACACATAACAACAAAAAAGGCATTTTGATTAAAGAAATGTGGAGAAGAACTAAATATATGCTTCCTCAAAAAAGATCTACAAATGGCCAGCAGCCATATGAAAAAGTGTTGATTATCACTGATTAGGTTGCTTTTATATTTTTGTTATGATTAATGCTTCAATGAGTATGATTGTATAGATATTTCTTTCAGAGAGTGATTTATTCTCCTTCAAATGGATAAATACATATATCTATAGATATGTGCATATGCACTTACATACATACCCAGAAGTGGAATTGCTGAATTATAAGGTAATTCTTTGAACTATTTTTTACTTTTTGGGTCACACTCGGTGATGCAGTGATGCTCAGGGGTTACTCTTGGCTCTTCACACAGGAATTACTCTTGATGGTGCTTAGGGGAACATACAGGACGCCGAGGGTGGAACCTGCATCAGCTCTGTGCAAGACAAATGCCCTAACCACTGTACTATCACTCTGGCCCCTCTCCTTTTAACTTTTCGAGGACTCCCCATACTGTTTTCTATAGGACTTCCTCAGTACTAAAAACACATCCCCTTTCCTGGGCACTCTCAACTGCACTTGTTACATCTTTATAAATCTATAAATATGTGTGTATGTATGTACATAAAAAATAGCCTCTCTAACATATGAAATGATATTGTGGCTCTAACTTGTGGTTCCTTGTTCCCAGTGCTGCTGTTTCTTTCCATGCACCTGTTGTCCATAGTGTGCTGACTTTAGAACAGGTTGAAATACATGTGGGGGTGGCATGAACGCCTTATCTGACATATATGCTGCTACTCTTTCCTCGTCTTCGTCTTCAGTAGCCTGCTTTCTCATTCTGTTGATTGCTTCTTTTGCTGAGAGAAACATTTTAGGTGATGTAATACACTTACTTGTATTTGCTATTGTTTTTTGTGTTCTCAGTGTTATATGCAAATGCATCTTTGCAAAACCAATATCATGGAGCTATTTTCCTATATTTTCTCTAAGAGTTTATGGTTTCAGGTTTGGTTTTAATCTACTTTGACTTAATCTTTGTGAGCAGTGAAAGGGAGAAGTCTAATTTCATTATTTTGAGCATGAATATCCAGTTTATCCAACATCATTTATTGAAAAGACTGTCATTTTCCTACTGAGGATTCGTGGTCCCCTTGTCAAATATTGGTTTATCATGAAAGCATGAGTTTATCTCTGCGCTCTCTATTCTGTTCCATTGATTTATGTGTCTGTTTTAATGTCATTACCAACAAAACAATGTGTTTTTTATTTATAAAACTTTGTAATACAGTTTTGAAATCAGGAAGTGTGATGTGTCTACCTTTGTTTTTTCTGAAAAGAAAGATTATTTTGCCTTTCGCGTTCTATTATGGGGCCATCTGAATTTTGGGAATTTTTTTCTAATACTATGAAAAATGCTGTTTTAGCTTTGATAAGAATTGCCTTAAAGCTATAGATCAATTTGATTAGTGATGACATTGTAAATATTAATTCTCCCAAGTTATAGACAGTGATGTCTTTGTACTTAATTGGACAACGAATTGTCATTTTCCGTTATCACTGTATTGCTACTGATTCGGATACATACTATAGATTTTTGTGGCAGATCTTGGTGGCTGCTCTCTGGGGGTGGGGGGTCATGTGGTCACAGGCCATCAAACACAAGTCTCCCTTATGCAAATAACAAGAACATTTGATTTCTTCTTAAACATTTGATTATTTTCAATGCCACTTTAAACGGGTTTCTTTATTTTTCTTCCAAAACAGAAATGGTATGTAGAAATGCAACTTATTTCTATGTCTAATTTTGTATGAATTCATTGATTTGCCTTCACAAGGTTTTGGTAGATAGCACAGTGGGTAGAGCATTTGCCTTGCATGTGGCCAATCTGGGTTTGATTTCTCTGTCCCTCTCGGAGAGCCCGGCAAGCTACCAAGAGTATCCCGCCTGCATGGCAGAGCCTGGCAAGCTACCCATGGTGTATTCGATATGCCCAAAACAGGAACAAGTCTCACAATGGAGACTTTACTGATGCCCACTTGAGCAAATTGATGAACAATGGGATGAGAGGTACTACAGTGCTACAGTGCCCTATTTAAGATCATGTCACCTATAAAAAGGGACAATTGCACATTTTTACATGGATGCCTATTGTTATTCTTGTCCCAGTGGCTCTGACTAGAAGTCCAGTACTGTGCTGAGTAGGAGGGCTGAAAGGGGGCTCCTTATTTTTACTATCAGAGGAAAGTCTGTGATTCTGGTGCGGGCATGCTGGTATGCACTTCATTATGCTGCTTCTGTCCCTTCTATACACTGTGTTTTTACTGGAGTTGCGGTACCATGATTACAATGGTGTTGTTATTTTAGTTCTTGATGTACCAAGCTACTACACATGGCCATCAGCACAAAAGTAACCAAGACCCTCGAGCACTCCGTATGCTACTTCCCTCTCCACAGTCCCTGTCACCCGTCACTCGAGTCCCTTGGGTCACTCCAGTTCCTTGGTTACCTCACTTTTGTAGACAAAGTCCAAGTTTGTTGTTGCCAACTGCTGGCTGTTTTCTTGCTGTTTCTTCCTGTACAATATATGAGTGGGGTCATTTAGTGTCTGTTCCTCGCCCTCTCATTTGCTTTGCTTCATATAATCCCTCTAACTCAGTCCGTGTTGTAGAAAAAGACAAAATACCATGCTTTTTATAACTGAATAGTATTCCAGTTTGCCAGGATTTCTCTATCCTCTACTCATCTGTCACCAGCTATTGGGGTGGCCTCTAGATCTGGACTATTGCAAACACACTGCAGTAAACACAGGTGTGCATTTATCCCTTCTTGGGCCATACTTAGTGCTATTCAGGGCTCACTCCTGACTCTGTCCAGAGAGCTCTCCTGGGGCTTCTTGAGGGATCATATGTAGCAACTGGTATAGAAACAAAGTCAGCTTAAACCCCAAGAAAGAAGTTTAAAATTCACTGAGAATATTATGCAATTTGAATATTTTTAATTGAATCACTGTGTAATACACAGTTAAAAGTTGTCCATGATTGGTCTTAAGTCAAACAATATTCCAGCTACTGTCCCTTCACTTATGTACATTATGAAATTTTAGTATCACCAAGAATTAGGCTAAGAAGTAATTAAAATATAGTAAAAAATATTAATGGGTTTTATGTTGAAGGACCTGTTCTGGCTCAAAGTCTTTGTAGGTTTAGTGAATTGGCACAAAATATTTTTATTCCCATACACCACTGATATCTAAAATGTTGTCAGAGTAAACATCCTATCAGAGAATCTGAGAGGGGAAGGATGAGAGAGAGAGAGAGAGAGAACATATTGCTCTAAGAGTTAGTATACTGACATGTAGAATATTGTCCCTTTGGAGGCCAAGAGATAGTCCCAAGGTTAAGACTCTTGCCTTGCCTTCAGCTAATCCCTGGCACAGGTTTGATCCCTGGCACTATATATGGTCCATGGAACACCATAAGGAGTAATCCCTGGGCACAGAGTCAGGAGAAAACCCTGAGCACTTCGGGGTATGACCTCCAAGACCCCCACCCCCCAAAAATGAATACTGTTCCTTTTAAGATATGTGCATGCTAATATTTTCTATTTTAAGATATTCTTCTGAATTGGGGGAACATCCCAGAAAATCACTATAAGTTATATAGACTCGCTAGACGCTAAATTCTATTCCCTCCTTCTAACGCACTTGCTCACTGTGTTCCTTGGCCCTGCTTTGGACCAATCGCTCTTTCTGCTGAGCTGCCTTGATTCTTCCCCTGGGGAGCCCCCCCATCCCATCTCACAGTCTCAGACCCCAAGAGAGCTTTGCTCTTTGGAACCAAAGCAAATTGTTAATCCACTTGCTTTACCAGGGAAGACCTAAAAAAATAAAATAATTGATTGTGCCAATATAATCCAATTTTCATAACAATTAATGAAAACATCTGTTTTAAAATAGCACTGTAGCATTGTCGCACCATCGTCCTGTTGTTCATCTATTTGCTCGAGCGGGCACTAGTAGCGTCTCCATTGGGAGACTTGTTGTTAACTGTTTTTGACATATGGAATATGCCACGGGTAGCTTGCCAGGCTCTGCCATGCAGGCGGGATACTCTAGGTAGCTTGCCGTGCTCTCCGAGAGGGACGAAGGAATTGAACCCAGGTTGGCCACGTGCAAGGCAAATGCCCTGCCCGCTGTGCTCCAGTCCTGTTTTAAAATAAGTATAACAAAAGTTATCTATGAGTTAGGGTGAGTGAGTACAGCCAGCAAGGCAGCTGCCTGGCATGCAACCATCCTGGGGCCCTGGCACCAAGTAAGATTCCTCCAAGTCACTCCAGGAGTGATTCCTGAGCACAGAGCCCAGAGTAAGCAAGCCTTCAGTACTACTGGGCAGTGACCCCAGTTTTCACTGTCACTGTCATTGTCATCGAATGTCTCCATTGTGAGGCTTGTTGTTACTGTTTTTGGCGTATCGCATACACCATGGGTAGCTTGCCAGGCTCTGCCGTGTGGGCGACATACTCTCAGTAGCTTGCCGGGCTCTCCGAGAGGGGTGGAGGAATCGAACCTGGGTTGGCTGCATGCAAAGCGAATGCCCTACCCGCTGTGCTAATCCACTTGCTTACCAGGGAAGACCTAATTAATCACTCTCTCCAGCCCGTGACCCCAATTAAAAAAAATGTATCTGTTAAATCAGTTGCTATTAAAACATTGTCTAGGGCATTACTGTCCAAAAGCTCTATGGTTCAGCTACTCTGCACTACACCACCTCACGCTCTAACCAACTGCTGATCCAGAAAGTAGAACTGAGGATGATGACCCGCAGGGCTCAATTGCTTCTGTCCCATGTTTCTCATTCCAAGAACTACACTCACCACTTACTCGGTTCCTCTACTTTCCCAGCAAGGATGAGATCCCTGATTCTCTCCCACAGCACCCCGGGGACTCACTCCTTACCACACTAACCTGAGGTAGTCTTGGAACTTTAATGATGCAGCCTCGGGGATGATGAAATTTCATAATAACCCACATTCATCTTCTAAAGCATTTTTCACTTGAATGGTTTTCAATAATCAAAAGTTGACAATTTTCATATGATATCTGTATTACTTACAGAACAGAAATGCACATTTTGCCCTTTAAAAATTTATTGGACATTCATCGTTTTACAATACTGCTCATAATTTTTTCAGGCCTCCTAAATTTATTATGCTCTAAGTACATAAAAGGCAATTTTTCTTGACATGTTTGTCAAAAGATTTTGTAAGACTATATAATAGGACTTTTGCCAAAATAAAAATTAACATGTATTCGAAACACCATCACAAAGGAAGAGTTTCTCTTAAAACTTAGATGGGAGAGTGACCATAAACTCAGATTTAATGGAAATATTTAATAGTATCAACAATAATAGTAACTACCTTTGACCGAATGACTCAGGAGAGCTGATGGCTTAAAAGTGCTCATGAATATAGCAAGGTTAGCATCTCCTCCCTGTGATGGTTCATTTAATTTGTCAACTGGACCAAACTATGGTGCTCAAGCATTGGACAAATTGGGCATTTGTGCCAAGTAGAGGTTAGCAACTGCAGGGCCTTGAGAACCAACCATCCTTGGGTTGGATGAAAATCAGAGCGGGGCGGGAGGTAGGGGAGGGGAGTTACCAACCCACAGCTCTCCACACCGCAATATCATACCTGTAGGGTCCCGGGAAAGAGTCAAAGAATGGCTGGCGCTCAGCCGGGTCAAGTTATTACGAGGTTAAAAACGACTTTAAGGTGTGTCTTGCTTTTCTCTCTCAAATTGAGTGAAGAGAACTATGCGTCATGGGAAGCCGTGACTCACTACATTTCTGCCACTGGCCCAGACTCCTGCCAGGCCAACCCATGGGACCCTGCATGGAGCAAGGCTGCCTGGACACCCCCAGCTGGCCCCACACACCTGCCAGTGAGCCCCGCTGAAAGCAGTCACTGCAAGAGCGCTGCAGCAGTAGATGGGTTTTGTTGGAAGTCCCTGAATTGTTTGAGTTTGTTAGGCAACAAAAATTAAGGCATGTAAATGAAAATTTCTTTTTTTACATGACTTTCCCATGTTACAGAAGTAGTGGGTAATTCATAGCTGCGAAAGCTTGCCAAGAGCCAAAGAGATGTGCAAAGAGGAGAAAAACGTAGAGCGTCGCCTCTGAACCACCCTGCAGAGACGGCAATGGAGAACTGGGGCCTCCTTTGTAGTTTCTAACTTTCTTCTGAAATTGCCAGAAGGACTGAACGCTCCACACAGTCCAGTGCCAGCTCAGAGCGGGGGCCGGCTGGAGGCAGCCACGTCAGAGCTGGAGAAGCTGTGATCCAACCTCGGAGCTGCACACAGGAAGGACAGCCCCCGCCATCACTCGGGGAGGCCCCTCGGACCCGCTGGGACACCTCCCTCCACCTGGCCCCCGGCCCCCTGGCCTTGTTCACTGCTGCCCCCGGCACATGTTTGTGGAGAAGGCAGAGGCCCAACTCTCTGGGCAGAGTCGCTGGGGTGTGCGTGGCGAGGGGCCCTGCAGTGGGGAACGGCGGTGTTGGCAGGGCCAGGGAGCAAAGGCTGCAGGACTCGCTCAGTCCCCTCGGGAAAGTGTCCTCACCCCTGAAACACGCCATCCAGGGACGGTTGTCACTGCGCTTTGTGCAGTAGCCCTATTGCTTTCAAATGCCTGGGGAGGGGGTTGGAAATTAAATGAAACTTCTCTCTCTCTCTCTCTCTCCCTCCCTCCCTCTCTCTCTCTCTCTCTCTCCCCTTCTCTCTCTCTGTCTTTGTCTGTCTCTCCCTTTTTTTGTCTCTGTCTTTATCTGTCTGTCTCTCTGTCTCTTTCCCTCTCTCTCTCTCCCTTTCTTTCCCTTTCTCTTTCGCTCTCTTCCTTTCTTAGTCTCTGTGTCCTCTCTATCTGTCTGTCTGTCTCTACTCTCTTTCTCTGTGTGTCTTTGTCTGTCTCTCTCCTTTTATTTGTCTCCTCTCTCAGTCTTTATCTGTCTCTCTGTCCCTCTCTCCCCTCTTTCCCTCTCTCTATCTCCCCCTCTCTTTCCTTCTCTCTCTCTCCCCCTCTCCCTTTCTTAATCTCTATGTCCTCTCTGTGTCTGTCTATCTGTCTGTCTCTCTCCACACACACATCCCACACATCCTTAGTGTGCCAGCTTAGTGGTGCCAACAGCGCGACAATGACAGCGGTGGCATGGTGACCCTTCACACTCACACACGCACCTGTGCGACAGTTCCTACATCACCACCACCTGCAGGGCAGCTTGTGGCAGTGGGCCCAGCCCTGCTCCGGTGGTAAAATTACACACTGGGACATCTCCCTTCCCGCCCTTCTCCCGCTAAACCACGCACCCCCACATCCACCAAGCTGGCCGCAAAGAACAGGACAGTGGCAGCAGGGACCCCAGAGCCTGGGGTGATCGTGGCATGCCTTGTGGGAGAGGAACTCCCCCCCACCCCCCTGCGCTGCCTCTCAGCGGGCTGCTTTCTCCTTGGTCTCCCAGCGCCCCGACAACAGTTTACTGCTTTAGCGTGGAAAGGAGCTGACCTCAGGTTGACACGCCGGGCCTTGCTCCCGACACTCGGACGAGCTGGATCGGGACCATGCTAATGTGTGAGATGGTTTTGGCGTCCCTCCGGGGTCTCCCGCAGGCTCTGCCCTGCCTTCCAGCTCAAGAATTGACGTTCAGCAGTGGTATTGCTGGGTCAAATGGGAATTCAATATCTAATTTTTTGAGAGTCGTCCAAATTGTTTTCCAGAAGGGCTGAACCAGTCGGCATTCCCACCAGCAGTGAAGAAGGGTCCCTTTCTCCCCACATCCTCTCCAACAGCGGTTGCTTTTGTTCTTTTGGATGTGTGCTAGTCTCTGTGGTGTGAGGTGGTATCTCATGGTTGTTTTGATCTGCATCTCTCTGATGATTAGTGATGTAGAGCACTTTTTCATGTGCCTTTTGGCCATTCGTATTTCTTCCTTGGTAAAGTTTCTGTTCATTTCTTTGCCCCATTTTTTGATGGGGTTGGATGTTTTCTTCTTGTAGAGTTCAACCAGTGCTTTATATACCATTGATATCAACCCCTTATCTGATGGGTATTGTGTAAATATCCTTTCCCATTCTGTGGATAGTCTTTGTATTCTGGTCACTGTATCTCTTGCGGTGCAGAAGCTTTTTAGTTTAATGTAGTCCCATTTGTTGATCTCTGTTTTTACTAGATTGCTTAGTTCCGTGTCACCTTTGAAGATACCTTTATCTTCAATATCGTGGAGGGTTTCGCCGACCTTGTCTTCAATGTACCTTATGGTTTGTGGTCTAATGTTGAGGTTTTTAATCCATTTTGATCTGACTTTTGTGCATGGTGTCAGGTCAAGGTCTAAACCCATTTTTTTGCATGTGGTTGTCCAGTTGTGCCAGCACCATTTGTTAAAGAGGCTTTCCTTGCTCCACTTCACATCTCTTGCTCCCTTATCAAAGATTAGATGGTCATACATTTGGGGTTGTGTGTAGGGATATTCCACCCTGTTCCATTGGTCTACGGCTCTGCCTTTGTTCCAGTACCATGCTGTTTTAATTGTTACTGCTATATCCCAGAGAGGTAAAAAAGTACAATCGAAACAACATCTGCACATGTATGTTCATCACAGCACTGTTTACAATAGCCAGAATCTGGAAAAAACCCGAATGCCCCAGAACGGATGACTGGTTGAGGAAACTTTGGTACATCTATACAATGGAATATTATGCAGCTGTTAGAAAAAAGGAGGTCAAGAATTTTGTAGTTAAGTGGATGGGCATGAAAAGTTTCATGCTGAGTGAAATGAGTCAGAAAGAGAGAGACAGACATAGAAAGATTGCACTCATCTATGGTATATAGAATAACAGAGTGGGAGACTAACACCCAAGAACTGTAGAAATAAGTACCAGGAGGTTGACTCCATGGCTTCGAGGCTGGCCTCACGTTCCGGGGAAAGGTCAACTCAGAGAAGCGATCACCAACTACATTGTAGTCGAAGGCCATGTGGGGGAAGGGAGTTGCGGGCTGAATGAGGGCTAGAGACTGAGCACAGCGGCCACTCAACACCTTTATTGCAAACCACAACAGCTAATTAGAGAGAGAAAACAGAAGGGAATGCCTTGCCACAGTGGCAGGGTGGGGTGGGGGGGAGATGGGATTGGGGAGGGTGGGAGGGACACTGGGTTTATGGGTGGTGGAGAATGGGCACTGGTGAAGGGATGGGTTCCCAAACTTTGTATGAGGGAAGTATAAGCACAAAAGTGTATAAATCTGTAACTGTACCCTCACGGTGATTCTCTAATTAAAAATAAATAAATTAAAAAAAAAAAAAAAGAATTGACGTTCAACAGAATGTCACAAGTGCCAGAGGGAGGCGGGCGGCCGTCGGCACTGGCTCTGTGACTGCGGCCTCCCCTCTGATCACTGTGGGCAGCTTCTCCCCCCCTCCCCCCCGAGATCTGCACAGCTCACAAGCAGCCGAATGGAAACAGTCATGATGTGGACTCCAGAATCGCTTATCGGCAAAACCCCGCCACAGTTTCCCGTGGACGCCTCCAGTATGTGCTGCCGCAGCTCAGAAGCGGCTTCTCCGGATTATTCAAGAATGAGTTTAGCGGCGAGATAGGACATTCCTTCTCTTGGGTGGCCTGTTCTGTGCTGCTCAGGACCGCTCGTTAAGTCGGTCACGCACCTGCCAAGTGGCAGACGGGGTGTCAGGTCCTAGCAGAACGGGGTGCAGACCTCTGAGTTGGTGCCTCCTTAGGAGATGGTCAGCAGTGGTGGCACTGACCAGATTTGGGGGTCCTGGGGTGCAGGGGGCCGCGTAAGCTGCCCTGCTTTCGGGCAACTCTTCTCCAACTCGAGGCAAGGTGGAATCACCCGGAAGCTTTTAAGATCCTTCAGGCATGCAGCTGTGGTCAGGGCTGTGCACACTGAGTTTCCAGGGGAAGGTGTTGGCCCGGCTTGTTTGTTTGTTTTTCGTACAGGCAATGCTTGGGGTCCGTGCACTTTTGACGATCCTCAGCCAAGGGCCAAGCATTGGGCTTAACTGTGACTTACCCAGCGCCCATTCTTCCCACTTCCTTGATATCACCCGGAAAATCATCTTGTGTCCAATTTCCAGGAATTAGGGGCCCTAGGGACTGGTTTTTCTCTATCTTATACTCTGGACAATCCTTAAAACTCAGCCCTTTACCATAAGACACAGGGGTGTGGATCCCGGCCTGGAGAACTTCATCCACTCTTCCAGGGAAGTGTCTGGAGAGATTTGTTTCTTCTACGATTTCCAGCCTCCTCCTGCTCCTGGGGGAATAGCTCCTGAGCATGGGGACTGAACCACGCTTGTGAGCTGTGAATTCAGGCCAGCACAGAGGGAAGAGCAATAGGGAGAGAAGGGAGAGGCGGGCTAGCCTGCTCAGGTTAGCCAGTCCAGGCGAGGGCCTGAGGCGCGCTACCTGAAATCCACATTTCCCTCTTCACCAAGATACTTTCTGCTGAGTCTCTGTCTTCATCGGGGCTGCGAGCATTACCATCGATCATCTTGATCTCAGAGATGAGAAATAATAGCACGCGGTATGCAAAGGCCCAGAACAATAAGGTGAATCACAGACGTTCAGAGGCAGGAGAGACCCCCAACGCCAGCCACTCCCCCTGCCCAAGTCTCTGGACAGTCAGAGACTTGCGTTCTGCCAGGGAGAAAGGGGAAATTTAGAAAACCTGCTGATTTGGTGTTTTTTTGCAAATCTTCTTCTAATTTTCTGTCGCAGACTCGACAGAAGGGGAACATGCAGACAAATCAATTGCTTCTGCCTGAAGGGACACAGAGTGCCCTTCCACCAGGGGACACAGGCATAGGTGGAAGGCAAGGGTGTGCCGGGGCCGAGCATTGCTTATTTGAAGATGCAAGAAGCAAAATGTGGTTCATGTAAAGTTTTCCCAAACTTGTAATCAGGAGAGACTCGCAAATGTAACAGGATTGCTGCATGTTCTAGCTGGTGGTTATTAAAGTGGAGGATGAGATGCTGGTGGTTTAGTTCCCAAGTTCCTTGCGATCATGTCCCAGGGGGGCAGATATTTGTTTGATCCATTGCTGTGCCTGTGCTTAGACTAGCAAGGGCTGCCTAGTGAGAGCCCGGCCAACATTAGCTGGGGAAACGTGAGTGAGGAGCATCTTTTTCTCATCTCTAGTATGTCTCTGCTTCCAACCAGAACCTAAAAGAGAACAGGCATGCTAATACCTTTAAATAACTTAATGAAAAAGCATCCATCATATTTTTGAGCACATTGTAGGAGGGTCGCAGTCCTTTGACTTAAAAGGCAAAACAAGTTCTCAGAAAGAGATTCTGTATCTGGAGAGATAGTGCATCTGGTAGGTCGACCTGTGTTTGCTTCCCTGGCATCCCCAAGGGTCCCCAGGGCACCACTGGGAGTAATTTTTGAGTGCAGAGCCAGGAACATCACTGGGCGTCACCCCACAAAGGAGAGAAAGAGAGAGGTCCTGAAATATATCCTTTGATTCTGTCATTCAAGGTATGTTATTTTCAGTGAAATATGGCATTTAGGGTCTAGGAGGTAAATCACTTGCTTGCATGTCGCTCACCCAGGTTCCCCCAGCACTTCTTATGGTCTCACTGAGTAATACTAGGGGCCACTCAGGAGCACAGAGCCAGAAATAACCCTTGAGCACTGCTGGGTGTGGTCCCCAAACGAAACCCACAAAAGACATTTCATCTTTCTAATGAAAATTACGATTTCACTTCAAGCACAGTATTCAGGCTTAGGCAAGGCAATGCACTTCTTTATACCCAGAGGTGCAACTTTTTCAAGAGTTCAAGAAATAGTAGTTGAATGTCTATTTCCACAAGACTTGGAGCTCCAGGTTATAAAGGCCGGCATGAGGAGAATCCAGCTTCTAAGTTTGCAACTCCGGGACGGGCAGGATCCTACGGATTCCAGCTGGGCAGAGCTGCATCTCTGTGGGCACCTGTGGCTGACACCCAGGGTCTTTGGCCCTCGGGAAACAGAAAGTCACCACACCAAGTGTTGGGGAGAGAGCTGGGGACGGGGACACGGGCCCTTGCACATGTGTGGCAGTATAGCACCGAGTGCCAGCAGGCACCCCCGGGGACCCTCTTCTTGCTCAGTTACCAGCACCGCAACCAACTCCTTCAATGTAGGTCGGTCACAGAACATGATTGGTGGTGGTGGTGGGGGGTTACAAAAACGCCGCAACAGTGAAAATGTTCTGAAGACTTAACAGCCCTAAGTTCCTTCTCGATCAGTGATTTCACTCTGAAGATCTCTGCGTCACGAACTGCAGAGTTTCTGGCAGCACTTGCCCACATCGCGCTTTTCAGGGGCAGGTGTGAAGAGTTGAAGAAAGCCCGGGCTGGCTGACGGGCTGGCTGACGCTCTGCAGGCACCGGGCATCCTCCCTGCCTTGCGGGGAGGCAGATTGTCGCTGGCCCTGAAGGAGTTCCACACTGAGCAGCGCTTTGAGGCACGTTCTGGGGGACAGTCCAGAGCTGCTTCCATCTCGGATGACGAGCCAAGTGTGAGCAAAGCGTGTGGGCACGAAGCCCACTCCCCACTCCTCACTCCCCAGCAGCCCATGATGTGCGGCCCCTTGGGAACCGCAGCCAGGAGGGGCAGGTTTATGTGCGAGGGTGCCCATGTGGTAAGGACCCCGGCCAGCTCAGACGATGGTAAGAGCATCCAACATGGGTCAAATATCAACTATCTCTCCAGGAGTTCAGGCGAGCTTCCCTACCTCAGATACCCTTGAGCAAAAATCTGAAAGATGAACATGAATTTATTAGGTGAAGTTACTTCTCCTATAGGGAAGAGTTTCAAGTTAAGGAAAATATTCTGATTTTTCTCTTTGATTGCATATCTGCAGGCGTTTCATACCAGACCTGGAAGGACTGAGACCACCATCAACTTCACACATCAGAACAGCCTCAGCCTTGCCTTCCAACCTTGGAGAGCAGAGCGCCAATGAGAGCTGTGCAGAGGGCGACGGGGAGGGGAGCGGGAGTGGTTTGGTGCAAAGACTCCTCCGAGGGAGAGAGAACCGGTGTCTGTTTGCAGCAGGGCTGCGAAGGGTGAGTCTTCAGAGGGACGAGCTGCCAAGCTGAAGGTTTGCAATGGCCAAGGGTGTTTTTTGTCCTAGGCTAACTCCCTACCGTACTTTGTGGTCACCTGAAAATTGTTAAGCACCTACTCACCTAGGTGTCTGTCTCATCCCTGACCTCAGGTACTCGGTTCTGGTTTGAAAAAGCACTGAGAGGTGCAAAAGCTTCCCAGTTGAGTGCAAATGGCCAGACCTGGTCCAGGTTCAATCTCTAGCAACCCAAATTGTCCCCTGACCCCACCAGCAGTGATTCCTGAGTCAGGAATAAGCCCCGAGGATCGCTAGGTGTGACCCCAGTGTAATACCCAGGGACCAGAGCAAAAGTACAATAGATGGGGAGCTTGTTTTGCATGCAGCTGACTCAGATTCGATTCCTGGCATCCCATATCATCCCCCGAGGAGCCCACCAGGATTGATGCCTGAGTGCAGAGCCAGGAGTAAACCCTGAGAATTACTGGATGTAGCCCAAAATAAAACAGCAAAAAATGTAACACACAGGAGTATTTGGGAACAGAAACTGTGGTCCCTCGGGTGCTGGGGTGGTGGAAGGCAAGGCTGAGCCTGTTCTGATGTGAAGTTGATGGTGGTCTCAGTCCTTCCAGGCCTGGTATGAAACGCCTGCAGTTATGCAATCAAAGAGAAAAATCAGAATATTTTCCTTAACTTGAAACTCTTCCCTATAGGAGAAGTAACTTCACCTAATAAATTCATGTTCATCTTTCAAATTTTTGCTCAAGGGTATCTGAGGTAGGGAAGCTCGCCTGAACTCCTGGAGAGATAGTTGATATTTAACCCATGTTGGATGCTCTTACCATCATCTGAACTTCTTCATCCTGACACTGTGGTTTGTAGTAAGTGTGCAGACCTCGGTCGTGAGGGAACAAGTGTTGCTGCATGTAAATGTGCTTGCTCATTTGTGACTGGGGACTTGTGTCAGCATAACCCAAGATATATTCAGCTGGAAGCAGGGAGCGAAGAGGAAGGCTTTTTCATGGGCTGATATCACACTAGATCATTTGGCTCTTCATGGCCAGAAACTCTGTCCTGGAAGCCTTTATTGTGTGATTCTTCCTATTTGGGGATCAGTTTCTCCATCTTCATTAAGGCTTTTAAAAGAAGAGGTTTTATTTTTTTAACTCTTTTATCGAATCACTGTGAAATAGACCCTTACAAATCTGTTCATGATTGGATTTCAATCATAGTGTTCCAACACCCATCCCTCCATCAGTGAACACTTCCCAGCACCAGTGTCCCCAGGTTCCCTCCCGTCACCACCCCCACCCCTTGCCTGCCTCTATCTCTATGGCTGGTGCTTTTCTTCTCTCTCTCTCTCTCTCTCTCTCTCTCTCTCTCTCTCTCTATCTATCTATCTATCTATCTATCTATCTATCTATCTCCCTCCCTCTCTTACGCTCCCTCATTTGGGGCATTGTGGTTTGCAACATTGATACTGAAAGCTTATCAAGAATATCCCTTTACCTACCTTTAATACTCCTGTCCCTGTCGCGTGCTAGTGGAGCTCAGTGGTATCTGTTCTCTCCAGGAACACGAAGAGCCTCAAACCGTTCATTCAGGGTTTTGACGAAGAAGTCTGACCATCTCATAGGTGGGTGGCCATGCAGTCTTTTGATGTCTTGTGGAATCCAGTCGGTTACAGCTCTAGTTCAGTGGTTGTTTCAAAATCGCATTACGTGTCCTGCCCATCTGATGTTCAACACCTTGGCAAAAACGACAAAGCGTCCCTGATTCTTGATCATCGACGGAGGTTGGAACTCAGATTCCTTCTCTCACTTGAGTGAAACGTGATACTCCTAGCATAGCTCTTTCAATTCCTCTTTGGGATACCCAAATAGCTTTCTCATCCTGTTTTCATAGGGCCCAGGTCTCTGAGGCATATGTTAGTGCAGGAAGAACATATACATATATATGTATATATACATATGGATGGGACTTTATTCATGTGAATATGTATGTACATATATATATATATATATGTATATATACATACCTCTCAGAGAGCCTGGCAAGCTACTGAGAGTATCTTGCCTGCATGGGCAGAGCCTGGCAAGCTATCTATGGAGCATTCAATATGCCAAAACCAGTAACAATAGGTCTCATTCCCCTGGCCCTGAAAGAACCTCCAATCATTGGGAAAGACGAGTAGGGAGAGGCTGCTAAAAATCTCAGGGCTGGGAGGAATAGAGATGTTACTGGTGCCCCCTAAAGTAAATCGACGAACAATGGGATGACAGTGAAAGTGACAATAAATGAACATTCATTCAAATGAAGGAAAACTTCAGCCATGTCTCCTGCCTTAATTTTAACAGACTTTGGTTTGTAGTGCACACCCCAGAGAATTTACATGTTCCTGCTCACATTTTATCACCTTCATTCCCAATGTCCTGTCTACAGACATGCTACAAATTCTTTGAACAATGATTCTTCTGTGAATAGAGGAACCAGGGAAGTGGACGAATGTCTAAGGTAAGAGAATCACAGTTTACCTACACTGGAAGGTCCAGACAGGTAAGATTGTCCCTGACCCCTCGCAGAACACAGCTGACAAAACGGGGCAATTGCAGGGTCTAGGAGTAAATTTCAGTCAATACAATGAAGTTGGGTTTTGTCATTTTAATCAGCTTGTGTTTTTCAAAAAGAGATAAGATGCGTACGTGATTATTTTTAAATTTTTTGATGAGTCACCGTGAGATACAGTTTCAGATTTATAAACTTTCGTGATTATGTTTCAGTCACGCAATGATCGAGTACCCATCCCTCCATCAGTGCCCATTCTCCACCACCAATGTTCCCAGTATCCCTCCCACCACCCGCCCTCTTCACCCTGCCTCTGTGACAGGCACATTCCCTTTCACTCTCTCTCTCTGTCCTTTGGGGCATTATGGTTTGCAATACAGGTACTAAGCGGCCATCATGTTTGGTCCATAGTCTAATTTCAGCACGCATCTCCCATCCTGAGAGAGCCCTCCAAGCCTCACTTACTTGGTGGTCCCTTCTCTATCCCAGCTGCCTTTCCCCCCAGCATGTGGGGCTGGCTTTCAAGCCATGGATCGATCCTCCTGGCCCTTATCTCTATTATCCTTGGGTGTTAGTCTCCCATTCTGTTACTTTGTATTTCACAAATGAGCACAGTGATTCTATGTCTGTCCCTCTCTCTCTCTGACTCATTTCACTTGGCATGGTTCTTCTTTAAGGCAATAAAAAAGCAGCCTTGCAGTGACTCTGGATCCAGCTCCAACATCAGACCTGGTCTCATTTGTGTGGATCAACAATGGGGATTAACGGAAAATGGAGAGTCTCCTAATTTGGAGAACATGTCCACTAAGCAACAATGGTCATCCTGCTTTTCTCTGGGGGGTTAGGGCAATATTAGTATCTCAGATGGCCTTGGTTCAGGGTCTTGGCTGGAGAGTATCCTGTTAGCTTTCTAATTCATTTCTTGGCTACTGAACCAAACCCCTTGGACTCTTCACAAAATCCATTCTACAACTACAATTCGCTTAAAGGTGGTGACTACTAACATATTCAGGAAAGACCTTGCCCAGTGCAGGAAAAGCTCTGAAAGAAAGAAAAAAGGTAAGTGACAAGCTTCAGATGAGCTGTCCTACCCCTAATTAGGAAAAGGTAAAGCCGACCAGTGCCACATCTGCATGACAAAGAAGAAACGCAAACAGGAATTGGCTCCAATTAATCTCCTCCTGAGATTCTGAGTTTAAAGAGAATATAAAACAGGGACATTTTCTAATTTGCTCTCCTAGGAATCTTTGGTCTTCGGGCTTAATCCTCCAAGGGAAAAAGGTGTGCTTGTCTTTCAGACCTGCGAGACTCTTAAAGGCGACACCGTTCATTTATCTTTGCTCTCACATTTGTAAACTGTCTGCCTTTCTTCTCTCTCTTTGTACTTGGAAACTAAAGGGCATGTTGTGCTGATACCTGAACTAATTTCTACTCTGTCTTCCAAAGTAACTGTCTGTACAGAAATGGAAATTCAAAAGCAATCATGGGGTGCTAGCTTGAAGGTATGGAGGGTGTAGGGGAATTCTCCAAACTACCTGAGTTCTTCGGAGACTGGAAATCTGAACAAATAAACTTCAGACAAATTTTTGAGAGAAAACGTCACCAGTTAATAATCTGGAGAATTGCAGAGTATGTCAGGTCAGACCAAAAGACTTAACTTGTTTTGAAGGATCTGGACCTTCAGGTAAAGCGGATAAATTGCCTAACAAAGAGGGATCCTATGACACCGACAGTCACAAGACTGAGGACAGGTCATTAATATACTTGTACCTGAATATTTCTCCCCAGCTACATTCTTTGAAGTCACAAAATTGGGCATGGGGGTGTGGTTCAGAGATTCCTCTGTGATTTGGAAAAGGGCAAAGGACCAAGTTGAGACCTTCATCTCTCTTGCTTTGCCTTGAAATCTCTGCACTTTAAAAAAAAAATTAAGCAAAAACTCCCCTCGCTGACTTTCTTCATTTCTGTGGCTCCACCCGGGCTCTGGCTGGAAGGGGCAACTCTGAGCATTTTGAAGAGCACCCCTCTGACACATCACCAACTCACTGGCTCAGCATCCAGGGGCCATTGGGGTGGTCCTAGAACTCATCATTTTTTCTTCAGAAAAAAAAATCCCCAGAGAAGAGGCCAGGCATTCTGGTGAGCAACGCGGCCGGAGAAATGCTATGGACCCGAAACCAGGCCAGCAACACCGGGGATCCAGATGAAGGAGGTACAGCCTGCACACCTTCTCCAGATGGAGCCCTGGCGACACTGAGCAGCAACTAACACGGCTCTGGTTTGCGGGACTGGGACACATCCGAACCGCGCGACCTTTTCTAAAAACTGAAAACATACAATATTTTAATGGAAAACCAATTATCAAATGCTTCCTTAGTAGGGCTATCTTTCTTGGGGGGAAACTCCAACAACAATAGTGAGTTTTGTTTTGCAATATGGAACGTATTCAAGGTAAAGAGAAAATGAAGTGAAATTCATCAGTTATACAGTTGGGGGTGGGGGGTGGGGGCGGGTGGTATACTGGGGATTTTGGTGGTGGAATATGGGCACTGGTGAAGGGATGGTGTTTGAATATTGTATAACTGAGACATAAACCTGAAAACTTTGTAACTTTCCACATGGTGATAAAATAATTTTTTTTTTAAAAATCCCCTTTTTTGTCACCTAGGGAAATGTATAGAATTCTTTTCTCAGTATCGTCCTTGAACCTGTGTGAATCTTGATGCTGTTTACTGCAGACCCACAGCAAGAGAAGAAACTAGAACTGACATTTGGAAACATGGAACAAACTGGCGGTGGCTTCAAGTCCAGTACGGAATAAGGATATTAAAGAAGTAAGTGGGAGGGGCAGGGAGCAGAGCCAGGGAGATGGTGACCACCATACTGAGGTGTCACTGCCCACCTGCTCAACCCACTTTGGTCCTACCTGGGAAGTGCCTCCGTCAGGGACTAGGACTGGTAAACTCTGTTGGGGAACAGTTTTTCCCAATGTGCCCAGACATGTTGTACACCGGGTCCGGGCAGACACGGGGCAAGGTATGATGGGTGTGCAGAGAAACCACACCGGGACACAGCCCATGGCCGCTCACTTTATTGCCAAATACACACGTATTTTATAGAGGGTCTCGGCTTAGGAGGATGGTCCAATCACATCAAGTTTAGCATTTCTGACCTCTCACCTTTCCAACTGTGCTTTGCCCGGCGCAGTCTGAGTTAGGGCCAGATGCTGCAGTTAGGACTGACTCGCTAAGAGCACGTGATAGTCCTTTGGGGGTTGGGTGAGGCTGGTGCTTGTCAAATGCGCCCGGACACTCCCGACTGGGTCACTGTGCCGGGACAGGTCTTACCTGCTCTGGCACCCATTGCCATGCCCACAAGACTCTGTAACTCTCACCTGCGTGACGTGGACGCCAGGGTCCTAGCAGCTCACAAGTTGGTCTCCAAGCTGCACCTGAGATACACTTGACCTTACCAGAGTTCTCGGACAATGTGAGAAACCTCCGGCCTGTCCAAATATGCAAATCCTTGAAAATCAGCAAACGTGAGACGCTAATACATATTGATTAATGTGTTGAAAGGTTAGGGGGCTACCGATTAGGAACACCCCAGCACATAGGAATAGGGGCTCTTATCACTCCACACAGACCCTGGCTCATTGTCCACGGGTCACTTACTCCGGGGCACACAGTCTAGCTGTCTAATCATAGACGGAGCCTCCAGATTTTGTTTTAAGTTCTCGTTCCTCATTATTAGAATTTGAAGCCAAAGACTGCAATTTTGAATTAAAATTGATTCCCTCCCATCTTGAACATGTATCTATAGCTGTAGACCCCACGTCTCTATTTAGCATCAGCATCCGAGGTCTTTTTCTTTGGTCATTATCTGCTGCCTGGAAATGGGTCACCTGTCACTCTCCCAGTCACCCATTACTAAGACGGTGCAGAGGGGGTTCTCTTTATAGGCATGGGAAAGGCAGTCGGAAATCCCACTGAGGTCCTTGGGTTTGTGCCTATACTCATACAAAGAGCTACAGGAAGGAGATCAATAGCGAAGGCAAAGTATAGCAGGTTGGTTTAAATGTATGAGGAGAGAAATACGGGTATTATTTTCAAGAGAAAACACATCCTGATCCAAAGGGAAGACAATGACATGAAGTAAGAAAGTTAAAAAATCTCTGAAACACCCCCTGTCAGAGCGTGAATCTCTGCAGAGGGAGAGATCAGCAAAGTTGACCGAAGAGGGTTCCCCCGGCGAACCACGCCAATGTGGAGAGGAGTTGGTGGTGTTTTAGGGTGTTATGAAGGAGCCAAAGTTGCAAAACGTTTTGATGATTCAATTACAGTGTTTGTGTGTCCGTATTTTTATGCCATTTTCTCCTAGCAATTTATTTTTATTGTATGATACAAAATCGTTCCCCAAAATAGAGTTGATATTAAAAAAAGAGCCTTTATTCTATAGCTAATAGGATGAAAATGAGAATTTTTAGAAACAGAAATGATTAAAATCAATAAATACTGTTCAAATGTGATTGTAAAGGTAGATTTTTTAAAAAAAAAACTTGGGTATTATACTGCAAGAGTACAGGACTAACATTTAGGGACTCCAGTCTGCTAAGCAGAATTTCCTTTTTTCTTAGAAAAAAGTTCTTTCCTGCCTTACTGACCTTATGCACATCAAAATCTACTTTTCAGAGCATCCACAGCACCGGCATTAACCAGGGAGCGCGCCCGCCCAGAGGACACAGGCAGACATCCTTTCCCTTCAGTGCCAATTTTTGCAACAAAGTCCTTCATTGACATATGTTGCAGTTGGTGAAATCTGTAGCCACACTTTGCAGTGTGAGGATGGCATGTGAGCAGATAGGTGCCACCTTAGTCTGCTAGATGCCACCTGAGTCTGCTGTTTGTGCACACTCCAGATCTCATCCCCTCTCATTGACAGGGAAGTGGCACCTTCAGCATCTTTGTTGAGGGGGACTGTTTGGGGCCTCACCAGGTTTCTCCCATCCCCTCTCTCCTCCCTGTGATGAGGTCCATCAGCTTTTTTATTAAAAAATTAATTTATTGAAACTTTTTGGGTCACACCCGGCAATGCACAGGGGTTACTCCTGGTTCTGCACTCAGGAATTACTCCTGGCAGTGCTCAGAGGACCCTATAGGATGCTGGGAATTGAATCCCGATAGGCCGAGTGCAAGGCAAATGCCCTACCCACTGTGCTATTGCTACAGCCCCTAGGTCCATCAGATTAAAGTTCATTCTCACTGCACACTGCAGAGGTCAAAGAAAATGCCCCCTGGCCAGTGGATCTGAGCAGAGGAAGGTGACCGCACACCTGCCCTTCATTTCTCACTCTGTAGTGAATGAGTTTCCTGAAGTGATCCCAGTCCCATATTTCCAAGAAGACCATTGATCTGTAGGAATCATCATCATCATCATCATCATCATCATCATCATCATCATCATCATCATCATCATCATCATCATTATCATCCTGTTGATTGTCAATTTTCTCAAGCAGACTCAGTAACGTCTCCATTTGTCCTAGCCCTGAGAGTTTAGAAGCTTCTCTTTACTCTTCCTTCCCAACAGTGTCGCATTGGAGGCTCTTTCAGGGTCAGGGGAATGAGACCCATTGTTGTTACTGGTTTTGGCTTATCGAATACGCCACGGGGAGCTTGCCAGGCTCTGCTGTGCAAGCAGGATACTCTCAGTAGCTAGCTGGGTTCTCCAAGAGGGAGAACTAGGCTATAGGAGCTTGGTTTTATAGTCTCTGGATGTTGGTCATTGATGGGATTACAAAGCGCTGGGGGCAGTTTCTGGGTGTGACTGCCTAGCTACTGGACAATGGGGGATCTGGGCGGAATCTGAGCTGGCTTTGGGGATCTCAGCCCCGGGTCTGCACACCTGGGTTCCTCTGCTGGTTTCTTCATGCATGAGACTCATCCAAATGTGTGAAGGGGGCCTTGGGCATGACTGTGGTTGGGTTCCAGAGGTCTTTGGCTGCCAGGGTTCTGCTCGGAGTGGGGAGGGAAACTCAACCCACCCCTCTCTGAGGGGTCCCAGTGAAGACAGCCAGGCTTGGGGAAAAAAAGACTCTCTTCCAAGAGCTTGGTTTTATAGTCTCTGGATGTTGACCGTTGATGGGCTTACACGGGGGGTGGGGGGGGTGGGGGGGAGCAGTTTCTGGGTGTGACTGCCTAGCTACTGCAAAATGGGGGATCTGGGCAAATCTGTGGGAATAGATCAACTTTTCCTCTAGCCACTGAATCTTGAGATTGATGAATAGGACTCAGCCCCTTTTATTTCCTTCATCAAAGGCTTCAGAACTCAGGCGAGGAGCACTGTGGTCATGATGTTCCCTGGGACCTTGTGCCCTCCTGGAGGAAATGCCATGGAAGTTCCCTCTGCCCACTCCACAGTTGGCACTTCCTTTCCTTCCCTGAGCTTTCTATCTACACTGGATAATATTCTTCACCTCTGTGCATCATCACAAGTAAAACCATTTTGTTTGCTAACGGTTTGCCATGGAAGTGGCAAAATTTCGGTCTCGTGGCCAGAATTTATAACCCAAGTTTTAGTCACAAATGTCTAGTCAGTGCATATAGAAGCCTCTTAAGCATAATAACCAAATGGCTATTTTGCATGCAAAATACCAACTCTTGGGGAGATAAAGTTGAACCAAAATGAAACCTTTGCTGCTGTTGAATAATTTGAATACTAATTGTCAGTGGCTGCTTTGTCTATGTAAGAAATTTTAACAAATACATTTGGACTCAGATTGTGTATCCCCGATGTCTAACATTAGTAAGATGCATTTAGCTAAATCAAATATTCAAATTTCAACTCCTGCCTTAACATCAAGAATGTGAAAAACAAATTGTTACTTAAAGTACCAACTGGAAAAAGCTCTTTACATAAATCTAAAAAGACTTCAAAAAGGAACTTGGATCAAATGGCTGCATTTTCTTCTTATGGTGAATAACCATTAGCAACAAAATAGATGACTTTAAAAGAATATAAGTATCTTTCATTATGGAAAAACACTTTAAATAATTCATGGATAATTTCACTTTAGTGTGTTGGCGATTTCTAATTAAATCCAATTAGAATCAATTTATTTTATCACATGTGTTTGTTTCTGTTCCATCTTTATTTCAAAGCACTTTTATGTTTAAAATTCTAAATGCTGTGGGCTATAGAGACACATGTTGTGAAACTGGAAGGCTGTTGTTTAGATTGTTTTTGGTGATGGAAAGGAACGAGGCAGAGGGATTCATTCTTTCTCTCCCTCTGAGCTAATGAGTGTTATATATGAAGAAAAGGCATGTATTAATGGTCCTGTCAGTAATTCTATAGTTATGCCTTCGAAGCAGGCACCGTTTCCCTGCATTCCTGGGAAGCTATATTTTATGTTTGCTTTCTTTTGACAATGGTTTTGTTAAAAATGGGTTGCTAATAACTCCCTAAAGCAAGCCAGTTTGCTGAGCAATACGGTTTGACAAATGCTTATTAGTAAAAGCTATACTCTTAAGATTTACTTGACTGAACTGTCCCATTGATTGTCATCAATTATCATGTTTATTCACAAACAAGTTTCTAGGCTCACTTGTCACTTCAGCCATTTAGATATTGATTGGATCTATTTGGATGTATAATACACAAATTGAGACTCTCTTGAAAACTTGTCAAAAGGTACAAAAGATTTTACTGACAGTCAACAGAACAGAACACAAGAGCATTATTTTAAAGTTGTTCATCTTCTGGAGGAGAAAATGGGGTGATTTCCAAGAAGAGCAAGCTAGAAGTATACAAGGCCATTGGCACAGGAAGGCAATAACATCAATCAGATATATTCCAGAGATTTTAATGAGGCACACTGTGTATTACTTCATTACTTCGGTAGTGGTTAAATTCACCTCACCTAGTACCATCACAAACAAAAAGGCAAATAAAAAGTTTATTGACTTGTTGGCTTGGGGACCACACCCAGCAGTGCTCAGGGATTACTCCTTGCTCCTCACTGAGAGATCAGTACTGGTGGGCTCAGGAGGACCATACGGGGTGCTGAGGACCAAAACCGGGACAGCCACTAGCACAGCAGATGTCCTACCTGCTCTACATCTCTCCAGTCCCAGAAAAAGATTTTCAAACAATGTATCAAAAAATGTACAGCTTGACATGCTCATAGGCAAAATGTGTTACTTTATAAAAATAATAAACAAAAGATCAAATGAATGCTGTGCTCTATGTTTCACACTTGTTGTGTACCTTTGATCACTTATTTCCCGCTTTACGGTCCTTGGTCCTTTGGGAGCTATTAATGATAGAATCTATTCTGTCCATGCTCTTCTGTCCCACTTCACACTCTGACGCCAAGGAAAGGAAACAGAAGGAAAGGAAGCAGAAACAGTCCGGCCACCAGACTCATGGTCCCCATCTTCCTGTCCATGGTGCTGATTCAGGAATATGCTAATGAACCAAGCAAGGCTGATTCGATCCTTGTCTGAGATTGACATGAACTGGTTGTGTTTGGGTTGATCAATTGAGAGGGTCTTTATCTGGGAGTCTTAGCAGCCATTTTACTTAGCAGTTGGAATTTTGGTACTGGGGAAGGAAGGAAACCATTTAGGAATGAGTGCAAAGAGGAAGTGGTTGCTTTGAAGACTTTGCTCCCCTTGAATACTTTGCTCCCCTTGGATATTTCCTTGACTCAAACTAGACCATGGGCCCAGCAAACCTTATGAACCAATTCATTCACTTTCTCTTTGCTTAGTAGTTTTTTACATTGTTTCTCATTAATAACGAAAGCATTCTAACATAAGGGTCAGAGATAATGGTTCATTCAGCAAGCTCTACCTGGTGAAGCACTATTACATTCTCAAAGGGGGTGGTTTTCAAATGTCTTTCAAGAACATTGCCTTCTAAATTCTGCTTTCATTGAGATTAATGATGACTAGTTAAAATTTTTATTATGCAAAGTGCAGCAGGCAATGAGCTTGCTCTACAGTCCTTACTTCATAAATCTATAGTGAAAAAATTATTTTTGTGAATTCTAAATGTTTGAGTAGAGAAGAAATAAATCAATTAAGAGGACATAGGGATAGAGTGATTGTTTTTTTAAGAAAGCAAAGAGTATCCAAAGATAATGTGTGAGTCGACATTTTTTCCAAGTGTATTCCCGTGATGTATAATTCATTTGGAGAATAATAGGTGTTTTCCCAAACAAATGATGCAATTATATTGCCCAGCAGAGTGCACAGTACATAATAAACAATCAGAACACAAATTGGTTCCTGAGCCTCAATTTTTTTTCTTGAATTCCTTTCATGAAAGTGAAAATAATCCCCTGGTTAGGCAATTCTGTTCGGTTTGTATCATTTCTGAGATTGTCTTTAATTACTCTGTGGGACCTTTCTCCCCAATCTCCTTTACTTTCTTCTCTGATTTCTGTCTACGGAATCTAGGTTCTTTGCTCTTCAAAGTGCTGGGCCCTAAACTGTTCCGGCTTCATTGGCAGATAAAGAACTTGTGTCAAAATAGAAATCAATGCACTTCTTCCATCATTGGGAAAAACGCCAATTGAAGTACGTGTGCTCCGTAATGTAGCTGATTTATCTTCTTGCCGGAGCTTGTTGTCGTCAGAGAGTTCTAACAAGTGACTGTGGGATGTGCACTTAAGAGAGCATGAATCTATAGAACAGGATCAGATTTGAATCAGAGCAACTTGGAATCGCCTGGGGTGGAGCTAAGACACTTCCTTCCTCCCCCTCCAGGCTCTGCACCTCCAGACACCATCAGACACTGTGTGTAGGTGGGTCACTGGAATGTTAATCAGTCCTCTCAAGCTTGCAGGTCACAGTGACCCAGAGCCCAGTCTCTCTGAGTACATGTGCCATCGTCTTATCACCTCCAGTTCCAGCTTCTGTGACAATACCTGCCATGGGTCATGTGGGGTATATCTACCCAAATCACAGTCCTAAGCTTCTTATGGGCTGGAGCAATAGCACAGCGGGTAGGGCATTTGCCTTGCACATGGCCAACCCAGGTTTGATTTCTCAGTCCCTCTCGGAGAGCCCAACAAACTACCGAGAGTATCCTGGCCCCACGGCAGAGCCTGGCAAGCTTCTCTTGGCATATTCCATATGCCAAAAGTAGTAACAACAAGTCTCACAATGGAGACGTTACTGGTGCCCACTTGAGCTAATCGATGAACAATAGGACAACAGTGACAGTGACCGTGTAAGCTTCTTACAAAGGGCAGGCTTGCTCCTCCAGCTTTCCTGCACTGTGTTTCAGAACTGGACTCATTCCTGTCTTTGTTCAAACATCTTTCACTGCATCAGATTGTCCAGAGACATCATTATTACTCCTCCCTCCAAACAGGCAGATCTCTAGGAATTACAGAATTCAGAATCCTCCAGATATCTAAATGTCTTTAAATGGTTTAATTTTTTAAAAATCTTTATCCATTTATTTGCCTCCAACCAAAGAGTAGAAATTCACTATAATGATCTTTCAGGTAGTGATATTGTATATAATGGGATAGAAAATAGTAGAGGGTCAAAGATTGTAGGGAGCCATTTTACCTCACTGATCTTATCCTGTCACTATTTGTTTATCACTAGCTAACCCCATGCCACACCTAGCAAAGGTTGCCACTCCTAATCTTACTGACTTTATCCTATCAGCATTTGTTTATCACTAGCTAACGCCCATGCCACACCCTGCATTTCTATTGGGGATACCTGCATGCCTTCTATACCACCTCCTCCCAGCAGGGAGGTATAAATACTGTAACTGCCCTAGAATAAATGTCTTTTCTCCCTCCTCCGGGCTCTGCGTCTGTTCATTCGGCTGTGTCCCCTTCTCAGCCCCAGGAAAGGTTCTCCCTGCTGAACAGAACGAGACCTCCACATCGACTTCCACAAAAGATGCCTTATTTTTAAATAAATATTCAAAGTATGAAAAGAGTCAAGCCTAAGAAGCTTGACTACTTAACCAGAGATTAAAACATGATGATTGCCTTATATGAATTGATCTGGCTGCTCCAGCGCCCTGCTATGCACATGGCTTCTGGAGTTTCGCTTACTGCCACCCATGTGATGGGACTTTATTTTCCTTATTTTTACAAAGAGAAAAACTAGATATAAACGTTAACCAGCTTACCTAGCTTCACTCAGCCATCATAAGGCAAACTGGTGTCCTTAGCTTATGTCTTTTGACATGTCAGTTCTTTTTATTTGCTTCTTCATTCATTTGGGGGGGGGCCACACCTGTAGATGCTTAGGGCTTACTCCTGGGTATGTGTTCAGGGATCACTCGGCTTGGGGGATTGTGAGAGGTGTCAGGAACCAAATCTGAGTTCGTTGTGTGCAAGGCAAATACCTTATCCACTGTACTATAAGCCCCACATTCTCCAGTCCCATATTCCAGTTCTTTTTCTTCTAATATATTAATACTAGACCTCCACCAGTTATGTCAAATTAATAGAATGATAAGGATATTTCCACAGCCATTGGCATAAATGCAATCTCTCACTCATTCCAGATACACCGATAGGTATTGCCTGCATTTAGGAAATGAATGTAATTTGCAGTTAACTTCATCGAAAGACTTACCAACCCAAGGTAGAAAACTAGAATGCTCATTCAGTTATTGCACATCAGCAAAGGAAAGCAAACATGTAGTTAGTCCAAAGAAAGCTCATTAAATAACCCACTTTATTACTTATTTGGCAGCGTAATGGAAAAATAATCAATATGTTCCCATTGTGGGATTTTTCACAGCTGGATAATTTCAGAACTACAAAACTTTATAGGATTACGCTTTTCTCCTGTATGATCATCACTAGCTATTTACACAGACGCAGGAGCTTTGGGCTAGTTGAGAGATTTCAGGGGGAAGGTCTGCTATCATGCACACACAGCTGTTCCTGTTCCTCACCTTCCCCGCAGGCCTGGTGCCATACTGAGACCTTGTACTGAGGTCCTCCTACCAAATCAGACAAAAATTTACTTTCAACTTCCATAATTTGCTGTCTTAACTGTTAGTAAATTCCGTAACAGTGTCTCAAATTACATATATCCAAGATAGGAGGAAACATGATATGCTAAATGTCCTGGAGCTTTATTTTTCCAAGTATTTCCAAGCTTTTGTTAAGGCATCATAGAACGGCACTGAAATCAAGGGGATAGTTTCTGGGTGAACCCCACCGGCAACCACTGATGTTTGTCAAATGTGTCCTATGAACAGCTTGTATCCATTTAAACGTGAGTTGATACATTTGGCAATTTAGGTACCATGGACCTCCTTGGGAGGCTGAAGAGAAATTTATCACCTTAGTTTCTAATAGTTTTCAACCAGTTATTAGGAAACTTGCGAGTTAGTCTATTTCACAGTGTGGTTTGTCTGATTCCAAATGCAAGCTTCGAAAAAGTGCATTTTAGACCCTTAGCAAAATGCATGTTAATGGTTTATTCTCTTATTTATTCTCTTATTCTGGATGGAATTAATATCTATATAAAGGCAAATATTTCAAATTTTGCAAGATGATATTGTCTGCTCAAAGGTCATTTATCCAAGTCATGAAGGAGAATTTAGGGACTTACTACTTTTCAAATACATGTAAATAACCTCATAGACTGTTGATTAAAAGTTTCCTGCGGAAGGAATTATTTGAATTCAGCAAAGGTGCACGTGAACCTATATTATAATCTCATGGACTGCAATTTATTTATGTCACTGTGTATGAAACTAACACTCAAACTTCCCAGTAGAGTAATTCTGTAGCACAGGTGACACAAAAGCCCTTGGTGGCCAAACCAGTGTCATTTCCTCTGAGTTAGGGGCACAGCATATGTGCTTTCTTTAGAGAACCAGGTACTTTATTTTCTACCTGAAGGGAGACATAGATCTTCTGAATCTGCCTTCCCACTGAGGCCCAGTTGCTACGTGAACCCCATCCTCATTGAAATATCAGCTTTCTGTTCTCAAGGCCTGGAGCTTGAGTTCTGGGCTTTGGGACATCCATAAAGTGAGATGCCTGACAGAGGGGACAGTGCACTGGGGGCAAAGTCTGGAGCTCAGGGGCTTTGGAGTCCTGCTCTATCCAAGAGTGATCCTTCCATCTGTCTGTCTCCCTCGTTCCTCTTGGTATTCTGTCTCATTCCTTCTTTCTTGTCCTTCCAGCAAAGGGTGAGAGAGTGGGAGAAAGAGAGAGAATACATATAAAAATTCTTCAATTACTAGGAGAAAATAGTGCTTTCCCTTTTTTCCTTTGGATTCAAACTTTGTTCTGGGAGTCTTCGAAGTCTGTCCTTTGTTTACCCAGGATTCTTCTTCTCTTCATTTTCTCTCTCCTGTGTGTGCTGGAAGACATCTGAAGCCAGTCAGACTGGAGGATGATGTTTTGTGTTTCCTTTCTCACATCACTTCTTCTCTACAAAGCTAACAAATAAAACTTGGCCACCAAAGAGGTGACTTGGTATCACTAATACTAATTGCAGTCACAACGAATGATGTTAGTTAGAATTCTGTTCGCCCTAGCCAAAGACGCTTCTTCTAATGGGTTTTACATGGATATGGGGACCACGCATGGAGCTCAGAGTAGAGCAGAGCCTGTGCGTGTGAGACCGCGGGCATCCCCAGCACTCAGGCCCACTGTGCAGAGGACAAATATACTCTGTGTGCAAGGCCAGGAGGGATTGTGCTCGCTCCATTGCACTCACCTCTTTTTAGCAATCTGGATCTGTACATGTGCACGGGGAACATCTGAATAGAAACTGTGGACATAGGCAGAGGTGGATCAGAGAGCTAGTACATAGAGAAAAAGATACAGACATGAGTACAGAGGAGATCACTTTATAGACAGGTAAGAGATATTACAGCTACATTCTTCACACATATATCAAATCCCTATCCCAATCTGTCACACTACTGTACCTCGATGTACTATAACCGTATCAATTGGCCAAGAGGGTCTTATTAGATTTTAGACTATGCAGGAATGCTTGTAATTTCATATCCATTGAATGAAATTTAAGTCCAAATTCATCAGCACTTTTCTAGTTTACTAAAATATTCCCAGTCCACATAATTCAGTCTTTGTCTTTGCCATGTCCCAATTTTAAAGAGTATTTCAATCTATTAGGGTGTGTGTGTGTGTGAGTGTGAAGTCATAGAGAGGAACTGATTTTTTTTTCTTTTTGGGTCACACCCGACGATGCTCAGGGGTTACTCCTGGCTCTGCACTCAGGAATTACTCCTGGCAGTGCTCAGGGGACCATATGGGATGCTGGGATTTGAACCTGGGTTGGCCTCATACAAGGCAAATGCCCTACCCGCTATGCTATCACTCCAGCCCCAAGGAGGAACTGATATTTTTTTAAAAAATTTTGCTTTTGGTGTGTTGTAGACACATCTGGTGATGCTCAAAGGTTACTCCTGGCTCTGTACTCAGGAATCACTCTTGCTGGTGCTTGAAGGACCAGATGTAGTGCTGGGGATTGAATCTGGATCAGTTTTGTGAGCTATATCTCTGGCCTGGAATTGATGTTTTAACATGAAATACAGCCTTGTGCTGAAGAGACTTACAGAAATCATACACTCTTTCCAACAGCCACCCTCCCACCAACTTCATGTGGATTATTTCTACTTTCACCAGAAATCTACCAGCTCGTGTATCTTTGAGAAAATCTGAATCAAAACTGTCTCTCTAACATCTGTCCATTTAGTTGGCCTTTATACTAATCCAGAAGTTTTATCCATAGGACAAATAGATCCATACTAATTGCAGAATCATTATTCCCACTGAACAGAAGCTGCTACCTTTGGACCCCATTAAAGTAACAGCTCTTTGATTCTTCATTGAGCTTCCAGGAAGATCCTGGAGAGAGAGAGAGAGAGAGAGAGAGAGAGAGAGAGAGAGAGAGAGAGAGAGAGAGAGAGAGAGAGAGAGAACAGAGACAGAGACAGAGACAGAGACAGAGAAAGAGAAAGAGAGAGAGATGATGTAAAGAGCAACTTTTAACCCAAATTGCCCCAAAAATGCTGCCACAGGCCCTTTCCTCATAACAATTCAGTAGAGCTAATTTTTTTTGCCCCTTTTCCATTCTCCTCCTTGCCAGATAAAATTTAACAAGCCCTTAGTGTACTGCAGGTAATGGCAGTGCCAAACTGCCCTCTACGAAAGGAGCATTCTACCTACTGCCCCCAAATTCTGGCCTGGCATAATGGGCAAAATGATGCTTTGGTCCTTCTCTCTGCATCTGCTATCTGCCAGCTGGGGGCTGCGGAGGAGAGGCCGCCTCCAACCCCTGCAACAGAGGCGCAGATGGGCACTATTAAGGACACTGGCTGCATGCTCGTGGGCTGTACGAGGAGCTTCATAAACATTTATTTCCCCAAACGTAAGAGAATCATAAAGTCCCCACTCACTAAACTGAGCTGCACTAATCTAATTTCATTACTTGCCACGGAACAATGGGGCTAAGAGGCTATTAAGTTGTCCAAGCATGATAATTTCTGGTGATAAATGCCAGGCAAAACGAGGCACCACTGCTTGAGGGTCCATGAACAGGAGGCAGGAGCCTCCAGGACTGTGATCCAGGGGTAGCCTGTGAGCCTCCGTCTTAGGAGAGACCACCCTCTTCCTCTTGCACTGTGGCAGGGGTGCGCACAAGAACGCCGAAGATGCGTGCTAGCTTCAGAGCCTCATTTGCTTTCTTATGAGAAAGAGATGGATGCACTCTTCCTCGGAGTGCTTTATCAGCATCCTTCCATTCTCTGAGCAGCGGCCAGCTCACCCAGGACACACACTGGCCATCTGGTGATGGCCTCACCCTGCAGGCTGCTCTGGCGGAGCCCACAGTTACAGCTTGGAGTCAGGGAGCATAATTAAAGGTGTGAAGTACCTTGTCACCCAACACTTTCCTAGGAACTGCATAATGCCAACCAGCATAATTTCTGTCACCTCTGATGCATTTAGCATATCAAATATTGCCATCATTTTGCACGGGGTAACGATCATTTGTTTATCACACACAGCTATGTGCGTATGCCTTGAAAACACTTTTTTCCCTATTTTATGGTCTCCATATATTTCAAGTAGGTACTTTCACTCCAAGGACATTTTATAAGCCTGCTATGCTCTGTTTATTCACCTGGATAAAAAGTCAGGTGGGTGGAATATACTTTTCATTTTCAGCAAACGTGTTTTGTATTTTTCAGATGTCTCTGCATTCGCTCAACTATATTTGGACATTTGTCTGGGGAGAAATATTTAGTTCAACTTAAAACTTTTTTTTTTCAGAGTAGAAAGTCTCCTATTTTTATATAATTCATTCCTGGGCAACAAATCACAAAAATAATTTCACTGTGAAAGAAGCAGAGTTATTCATGAGACCTGAGGCGCTGAAAGACTCTGAGTTCAATCCTGGTACCAAGTGCCCGTCCTCAACCTCACCAGTCCCGGCATCCCGGGGTTTGGACCCTTATTTCTGATAAAGGTTCAACATCAAACGCTCTTGTTTAGTTGTTTTGTTTGGGGGTCATACCAATGATGCTTAGGGCTTACTCCTGACTTGGGGTTCAGGGATCATTCCTGGAGCATCTCAGAGGACCATAGGAGATGTCAGTCCCTAGGGAAGCTGCGTGTAAGGCAAGCACCTTACGTGCCCTATTATCTCTCAGGCCCGACATCAAATATCTTGTAGACCTGTCCACAAATCTATCAAGAAGGTATGGAATATCAGGTGGTTTGATCACCTGGAATGACTAAGCTCTCTATATTTATAATTTATTTATAATTTATAATGTATAATTTATGATATATTATAATATATAAAATATATATTATATATTTACAATCTGAAAGGATTCAGCACAATCAACCATATATACCCAGTGACCAAGCTCATTGAGGTTTCACAAGAGTTCAAGATGCTGCTTTGTCTAACATTCATTGATTTAAAGGCCTTTGATTCTGTTGAGACTGAAGTGGTCATTGAAGCCCTAGCCAAACAGGGCGTTCAAACTCAGTACATCAAGATCCTCTGCGAACTGTATTATGGATTCACCACCAGGATCTCACCATTCTACAAGGAAGTGATCATGGACGTAAAGAGAGAGGTTTGGCAGGGTGATACCATTTCACCGAAACTCTTCAGTGCCACCCTTGAGAATATCATGCGATAACTGGAATGGGAAGGAATGGGAGTGAAGATAGACAGTCGGCAACTACACCACCTCTGCTCCACTGATGACATCGTTCTCATAACACCGAACATTAGCCAAGTGGCACGAATGCTGGATGACTTCGACTGTAAGTGTGGAAAGGTCGGACTGCAGCTGAAGCTCACGAAGACAATGTTCATGAGAAACGGACTAGTTCCTGACATTCCATTTGCTCTCAATGGAATGAACATCTATGAATGCAGCAGTTATGTGTACCTGGGTCGAGAACTCATGACGAACGATCTGGCTCCTGAGCTACGCAGAAGGAAGAGAGCAGCGTGGAACACCTTCTAGAGCATCGAAAAAATGGTTAAGAGGAGAAAGAACCTCGAGCTCCAGGCACAGCTTTTCGACTCCACCATTCTTCCTGCACTAACATACGCCTCAGAGACCTGGGCTATTCGGTCTCCCAAAGAAGAATTGAAATAACTGTGGTTGGAATATCACGTTTCACTCAAGTGAGAGAAGGAATCCAGAGTTCCAATCTCTGCAACAATCAAGAATCAGGGACCCTTTGCCACGGTGGCGAAAACCAGATGGGCCTGACACGTAATGCGAGTTGGAGACTACCGCTGGACTAGAGCTATTGCCGAGTGGATTCCACGGGATGTCAAAAGAACACCTGGCCGCCCACCTATCAGACTTCTTTGTCAACACCCTGAACAAATAGTTTGAGGCTCTTCGTGTTCTTGGAGTGAGCAGACGCCATTGGGCTACAGTAGCACGTGACAGGGATGAACGGAGATGCTACTGGTGCCTGCTGGAGCAAAGAGATGAACAACGGGATGACAAGTGGTACAGGTGATATTTATAACAAGTGGTATTTATAAGCTACGTACAGGTGTGCTAGAAAGGTCTGTGCTGTGCAATAGTGTGTCTGCAGTGTGGAATCTGTCTTCTCTGATCCCTCCCCAGCAGAAAGATGTCCATCTCTCGACCTTTGACTTCTCACTTTGAGAATGGATAATTAGGCGAGAAAGCTCAGGCTCGTAGCTGGTCTTCCTGACTCTGCAAATCCTTTTGTGGCTATGTCGCCCCAGTAGTGAAGGCAGGTGTAGCCTTCAGCATAATCTTCTTCATTTAATTTCCGGGGAATTAGGGCCTTTTTGATCCAACATAGCTCCACAAGGTAGCCATGCATGAATTGCTTTCTTGGGTTTTGCATAAGTGATTTAAACTCTAGTTTTTATTTCCTTCTTTCTACTACTTTTTGGATTCGTTGGTTGTTTCACCTTCCAATTTTTGTGATGTGTGTTTAGGTTGTTGATCTGGACTTTTCCTTCTTTCCTGATGTAGGCATGCAGTGGTACGGATTCCCATTTCAGCTCACCTTTTGCTGTATTCCTTAAGCGCCTGTATTGTCATTAGTTTCAAGGAATCTTTCTGTCTCTTCCTTGATTTCTCCTTTAATTCAATTGATATTGAGCGGTGTTTGTTCAGCTTCCAAGTGTTGTAAGTTTTCCCCATCTTATTTTTGTGGTGAATTTCTTCTTTCTTAGTATTGTGATCTGAGACAGTACATTGTATGATTTCCGCATTTGTAAATTTATGTATATTTAAATTATGACATAGTATGTAGTCTGTCCTGGGTAACTTTTCATGTGAAGTAGAGAAGAATGTGTGTTTAGGTTTGGGGTGGAAAGCCCTATACATATAACAATCCAAGTTCTTCTAATTCCTCATTTAAGACTCTCGTGTATTTACTGATATTCTACCAGGCTGACCTGACTAGTGGCAAAAGTGTAGGCTGACGTCTCTCACTATTATTTTGTTTCTGTCAGTAAGTTTTTCTAAGTTTAGAAACAGAAGCTTAATGAACTTTGTTGACCCTTTATTTGTCACATAAATGTTGATAAGAGTTAGCACTTCTTGACCTATTGTTTTCTTAATCAGTAAGTAATAACCAATAACCCATAAGAAATCCATACAATGAAAAATTTAAATTATTTTAGAAGCATAAGAAGACCTTCAGAAATAGGAAAATATTCCATATTCATGTATCAGAAGAATCAATATTGTCAAAATAACCATTCTTTCTAAATTATTATATAGATCAAAGCAATCCCATCCAAATTCAAGTGACATTTTTCAAGAACTGAGAACTGTAAATAAAAAAGTTTGTATGAAATCAGAAGAGATCTAGAATAGCCAAAGTCAAACTAAAAAATAAGAAACTGGGAGGTATCTCATTCCCTAATTTAGAAGTGTACTACAGGGCAATAGTATTCAAGACAGCATGGTAGTGGAATAAAGAGAGAGTCTCTGGCCAGGGGGTTCATAAGTACCAAATTCCACATCTATGAGGAACTAATTTTCAACAAAGGTGCTTTATTTGATAGGTAAAATAAAGATTGCCTCCTCAACAAGTAGTGCTGGAAAAACTAGATAACCACACAAGAAGAAAAAAATGATGCTCAACTTATTTTCATACCTTACACAAAAAGTTTATTCAAAGTAGATTAAAGACCTTAAGATCAGACCAGAATCTATAAAGCACATTGAGGATATATAAGTATAACACACCAAGATTTGGACCTCAAAGGGGCCTTGAATGATATGGTGCCATTGGGGGAAAAAAAGAAACAGAATTAAAATTAAACAAATGGGACCACATCAAATTAAAGAGTTTCTTTATAGCAAAAGAAACACAAGCTTAAACAAAAAGAGGGTAAGTGATAGGAGAAAATATTTGCACTCAATACATAAGTAAATGATTGATATGAAGGATTTATAATGTACTCTCAAAATATCAACAAAAAATCCAAAAACACTATCCAAAAATGGGGAGAGCAAATGAACAGACTCCTCAAAGGAAGACAGGTGGATCACCAATAGTCACATAAAAAAATGCTCATCATCACTTATCATTAGGGAAATTCAAATCAAGAAGACAATGAGATATCATCTCATACTTGTGATAATGGCACATATAAAAATTACTGGGAGCAATCTGTATTGGCAGGATGTGGTGAAAAAGGAATCCTCATCCACCACTGGTGGGAATGTCATCTAGTTCAACCCCTGTGGGAAACAGTATGAAGGTTTCTCATAAAAGCAAGAATTGAACTGCCATGCAACCCAGCAATTTCACTTCTAGATATCTATCCCCATGGCATGAAAACATTCATTCAAAATGACATTGAAAGCCATTATTCATTGCAGAACTGAGTATATTAGCTAAGATATGTGTGGAATCAATCTAGGTGTCCAATGACAGATGAATAGATTATCAAGAGATGCATTGATAATATATATAAACACACACAATGGAACTCTATGTAGAAATAAAGAATGACAAAATCATGCAATTCCTGGCAACTTAGTTGGGACTGAAGTATATCATGTTAAGCTGAAGTAAGCCAGAAGAAGGTTGATCTCACTTAACTGAAGTGTAAAATAACTGGACAGAAGGACAAAGTTATTAATGGGGGGATAATTCAATTATCCTTGAGCTCAGAATAAAGGAAGAAGGACAGAGATGAAATGAAGCAAAAAGAAGCAGATGGAAAGTGATGAGGACAGGGTCAAGGGTCTTGGGTACATGCGTGGTGTAGAAGAGTGGTGTTAGGTGAATATTCAAACACATGTGTGTGTGTACATGAATACAGTTAACAGTTGCTGGAAAACCTAATGTATGTTGGCATTGTTTTTAAACTCAATGGTTCATGAATATCTGATTCACAGAATCATAGAATCATATATGCATATAAACATAGATCTACAACATATTCAATTATATGACAGTCTCATGGGCTGGAGCGATAACACAGCGGTTGGGCGTTCGCCTTTCATGCGGCCGACCCGTGTTCAATTCCTCTCGGAGAGCCTGGCAAGCTACCTGTGCATATTGGATATGCCAAAAACAGTAGCAATAAGTCTTACAATGAGAGATGTTACTGGTGCCTGCTCGAGCAAATCGATGAGCAATGAGATGACAGTGATCAATGATCAGTGATGACAGTCTCATGAACCCATTTCTGTACTATACCCTGTCTAAGAAGAGAGGCTTGAGATACAGGAACGCTATGTGCATGGCCGTCATCACTCGGCTTGGCTAAGGCAGCTTGGAACTCCGGGCCACCTGAAGAACACCACCAGGAGCGAACCCACTAACACCGTTACATGTGGCCCTAAAACAACGGCTGGAGGGACTGTCCCGATTGTGAAACGTAGACACTTAGCTTCCATTATCATCATACTCAACTGGGGAAACGATGCTTTCCAGTGTGAGAAGGCAAAGGTGTCCAGCTCTGGAGTTCCAGCTACCTGCCACTTTCAGTATCAATGCAGTGCAGTTCTAGTGTGCTTTCAACGAGAGCTGGTCCTATGAGTGAGTTTCATTTTCAGTATATCGATACTTACAAATATAATATTTTAGGTATCACACTGTGGGAAATATATTTATTATAATATGCACAACATATAAGAAAAAATGCATAATAAATATGTAAATTAGTATCGATTGAGATTATACTTGCATACCACATACATATGCATGTGTGTACATGAATATTGTTAACAGTTGCTGGAGAACCCAACATATGTTGGCATTGTTTTTAAACTCAATGGTTCATGTATATCTGGTTCATAGAATCATAAAATCAGATATGCCTATAAACATAGATCTATGGACATATTCAATTCTATGACAGCCCCATCAACACATTCCTGTACTATACCCTGTTCAAGAAGAGAGGTTTGAGGTACAGAAAATCTATGTATGTGGTCAGCATCATTCGACTTGGCTAAGGCAGTCTAAAATTTCAACATTGGTTATCTCTAGAGCTTCAGTGCAAAGCCGGGAGTTGGTGAGCTATTTCCCGCTAGGATCAGATAGTAAATATTTCAGTCCTGTAGTCTGTGTAGCAGCTACTTAACTCCGCTATTACAGCACAAAAATCCACAGACAATAAGTCAAAGAGTAGGCCTGGCTGTGTCCCAGCAAAACCTTACTTATGGACTCTGAAATGTGAAGTTCCTGTATCACATGATTGAATTCCGATTTAGACATTTTTGAGCTACTTGAAAATGGAAACATATATTTGAGCTTGTGGCCCACACAGAATTTGTGCTAGGACAGATGTGACTCATGGATCGCACCTAGTTTGCTCACATCTATTTTCTTTTAGTTTGTTAGTCTTGTTTGTTTTTTGTTTGGGGGCCATACCCAGCAGTGCTCAGGGCTTACTCCTGGCTCTGGCTCAGGGTGCACTCCTGGTGGGGCTTAGGGGACCATATGGATAGCTAGGAACTGAATCTGTGTTGACAACATGCAAGGCGAGTTGTACTATCTCTGCTGTACTATCTCTCCAGGACCTCTTTTTAAATTAAAAAAAAATTGGTCCAGACCTAGTGGTGCTCCAGGCTTACTCTAGGTTCTGTGCTCAGGGATCACTCCTGGTGGTACTCAGGGAGACCATCTGTGATTCAAGGGATCAAACCTGGGTCAGCCATATGCAAATATAGACCTATTATAGGGTGCCCCCTGCCCTTTCCCAATTCATATAAAATTCATATTATAAAATTCATATTATAGGGTGCCCCCTGCCCTTTCCAATTCATATAAAATTTACTACCTCTCTGGCCTCTATTTCTAATATTGAAAATAAAGTCTTTCTATTATTGAAAATAAAGTCTTCTATTTCTATTTCTATTATTGAAAATAATTTCTATTTCTATTATTGAAAATAAAGTCTTTCTATTATTGAAAATAAAGTCTTCATATTGTACATATGGTTCATGGGCAAACCATATTAGTCACGCATAGAGCGTGCTTCCCGAGGTTGGCGTGGGCAACGGACCCATGTATGGGTTGGGAGGCAGCTTCTGTCTATACATTTCTAGCAGGTGAATTTCCGGGGTACTGGTGTGTAATTTCATTTCTGAGGAGGGTATGATAGACCCAATGATGCTGTAAACCTCTGCTCTAGAGAGCCCGATGCCCCTTCCTCCTGCAGGATGTCTGTGCGGCCTGACTCCTAACTGGCATTCTGACGGGCGCTTGTTCATGCTACAGAAGCATGAATCTAGGTGACTGAGCACTGCCCCTCTGCAGCTAGACACAGGCCTGATTATTAATGACGCCCCAAATTAAACTGGGAATGCCAGCAACTGTGTTAGCACTGAGCAAATTTCTGTATTCATAAAAGCCATCAAAGCCTGTGATGAGGGCGTGTGAGGAGAGCAGAGCCTGCACTGTCCTCGCTGACCTCTAGGCCCTGTGGAAAATACGAACCCAGCAAGTGTTCCCACTCAAAAGCGAAGGGGGGACCTTTCTGGGCAAGAACGTTTAGGGGTCACTGTCATTTTCACCCCCACACCCCCAGACTGCGACGTTCTTAGGCCACATTCACATGTTGCAGGCTCACTAAAGTCCTCAGGTTTCTACGTACTTGTATCATCTTGTCTTTCTCAAGCTTAATTAACTATGGAAACCTTTTGTGGGAAAAGCTTTATAATATCTCAAGAAACTCTAGAAATCAGGACAGGAACAGTGGAGCCCGTAGTGTGTGACCCTGCCAGGGACACGGTTAATCTGATGGCAGTCTCAATCCTCCGACTGATTCTGTCTGAAATTACAGCAGGTGTTTACGTACAGGGCACGGTGGAAGCATCAGCCACCTCCCCTCCTTTTTTTGTACATGAATACATTTTATGGCCACCACCATCCTCTTTTGAGAAATACAATCTAAGCTTCAGTTACTTCATCTGCTGAATTGGATCAAAAACATGTCCAGTCTCAAACAAGTCGCAACTGGAAATGGCTCGCAAGCCTGCCTCACTCATAATAACCACTCAGGCTCGCTAGGTTTAATGTCCTTGAAGAGTACAAATATCATCCAACACCCGAGAGGCCAAACAGATGAATCGCAGGCACTGCCCGCACCTCCAACTCTGCAGCTCTGGTGTCTGAGATACACGGCACAGGTGTCTGTCTCCTGTCCATGGGCTTGACATGGGGCCAGTGAGTCTGGGGAAATCAGGTTTATTTCCTTTAAATTCACGGAATTCACCTGTGTGACTGATGACTGCCATGTGAGACTGCAGGGCCCTGGACAGGACGGAGCATCCGTTCACCCGCAGCAGATGTTTGCAAAGGCATTAAAGTTATGTATCACTGCCCCTTCGCACCTGGGGGCTCGCCCTCCAGGAAATGGGCATATCAGCCTCATGAAAGTATCCTGGAACACAATTTTTTTTTTAAATGACAAGTACGGTAATGCTCTTTGAAAATTCACTGTTTTTTCACATTCACCTGTAGTCTGGAATGGTAAAATATTAGACTTATGCTTCTGATTATGCCTTCTACAGCTTTTGGAGATTTTTAAAGAAATAGAGGTTGCAGCAATGGAAAACAAATTATCTAATGCTTCCTTTTCAGCAGGTCTGACTTTAGGGGAGAGACTCTCCAAACAATAATAGTGAGTTTTGTTGAAATATTGTATGCAATCAAAGTGAAAGTAAAGTGAAATTTATTAGTTACACAGGCGGGGGCGGGGGCTGAGGGTGGGGGGGCTAGGGGTGTGGGGGGTTAGGGGTGTGGGGGGGGCGGGGTGGAGCTATACTGGGATTCTTGGTGGTGGAATATGAGCACTGGTGAAGGGATGGGTATTCGAGCATTGTATAACTGAGATTTAAACCTGAAAACTTTGTAACTTTCCACATGGTGACTCAATAAAAAATTAAAAAAAAAAAAAGAAATAGAGGTTGGATTCTTAGTGGGGAGACCAGAATGGTGTGAGGGGTGATTCCTTCCCGCATGCCCACGGACTTCTGGAAGAGACCAAGTCTTGGTGGGTCAACACAGGTACTCTTGAGTTTTCCTGGGAGACAAAGGGCTCCATTCTTGGCTTCATACCCGGAATAAAATAGAATAAAATGCAGCAGGCACCACACTCATTAGTGTTCAAGGCTCAGTCTAGGCTCTGTGCTCAAGCGTCAAACATTGTGGTACTTGATGGACCAAAAGAGGTACCAGGGATTGAGCTGAAGTTGGCTACATCATGCAGAGCAATTGTCTAACCCCTGTACTATTTCAGACCCCTAGAGTAATTTTCTGAGTAGAATCTTACCCTTTTCTCCAGAGCTTCATACAGTGTCTACCGTGCTATGAATATTTAGTAACCTTATAAATTCTATGAATAAAGAAATGAAAATAAGGATATTAGAAATAGAGGGAGGGGGAAATATGGAACCACTCACACATATATATCACTCATATATATGTATATATTTTATACTTGTGTATATGTGTGTGTTATGTAGTGTCCAGAGCTTACTCCTTCCTTGCTCTGTGCTCAGAGATCTCAGTGATCCCTCCTGGTGGTTCTGAGGGATCATGTGGGATCTTGGGGGATCAGGCACATGAGAAACAAGAGCCTTACTGCTGTAGCATCTCCCTGGCCACGTGCACTCATACTCTTCAGTCTGACTACATTGTAGCATTTGAAGTCCCCAAATCTAGACATTTCCCATTTCTCCTTCTGAGACTAAAGAAGTCAGTTTTTCTGTTGTTTGATATGCTCACCAGTTACTAGCGCTAGCTTTCAGACACAGCACTAATAAACTGCAATTAATTGGGTGATCGAAATGGAAAATTGCCTCTGAAATTCTGCTCTTCCAGGGACTTCCAACATCCCTGAGGACTGTGTGTTCTACAATTTTTCTTCCTTTCCTATCTCGCCATCTCTTAGTACAAAACTCAGAAAACAGTAAGTTCCATAACTGGTTGGCTGACCACAGGATGGAACCCTTTGCATTCATGCAGGGGTGGGGGGTGGGCACAGATTGAGATCTTACATCCTTTTATGCACAGATTGAAATTCTGCATCTTTTTTTTTTTGGCTTTACCATGTAATGCCAGCTTGGAAAAATAAAGGATGTTGTCCAAAATACCACATCTATTGTCCTTGTTCTGCAGACTTGTAGCAAACCTGTTTGCAGCTTATCGCCAAGAGAAGCTATTAGACTTAATTTAGATTCAAATGCTAGGAAGAATCGAAAGACCCTTTCTAGCAAGGATAACCTATTGACATGTTAGAAAGGATGATAAATCAGTTCCTAAAAGGCCTGGGATTGTTTTTCCTGTGAAGAATCTAAATGAAAAAAGTGGAGAAAGTACTAATGTGGCCATTCAACTCCAGTGCCCTGCCATTAGCATGCAGAATGTAGCGACATCATATAAATGTATTAACTGAACTGAGTAGTGAAAAAGAAGCAACCCCAGGAAAACAATTCTTAAACTGTGTGATATTAGGAGGGCTGGAATTGCAAGAACTTTGCCAAACGTGATCTTTGATGTTTGACAAATCTATTGCCTGATATATTTAATTTTCACCCTTTCATCTGCAATTGGCATGTGTACTTGATTTTAACAGAGATTCACAGAGGGGTCGGTCACAGGCACCATTCACTTTCTGTCACAAATGTGGTGTTTTATTGTATTGAAAAGTGATCTGTTTCACAGATGTCGAGTGTAATGAGGATATTTATAAATTGGTGTCTCTGTTCCGGGGTGTCACTGCCTTATGGTGACCAGAGTACCCCCTTGGTGTGTTTGGGGTCAAATCACCATCCCACTGACTGGTGAAGGAACAAGGCCACAGGCTGTTTGGTAGTCAGTGATCATTTATTCAAGTCTCACAGCATTAGTTATAGAGAAATCATGAAGGGTTGGGGGTAGCAATTACACATAGGTGTGGTTGAGCATTATCATAAACAATGACCCGATGGAAAGCATTCTTTCAGGGGAAGTTCTTCTAGGAGATTCACCCAAAGACAAAATCTCATCTAACGATTCAGTACTTGAGATCCACCCAAGGGAAGAATTTCATTGAAGGGGGTATTGCTTTCTCCTTTCCTTAACTAGTAATTCATTTAAACATTTGAAATTTAAACTTCCTTCTTGATAATATTTTTAGTTCTTTTGTATGGACACAGTAGGCTTAATGTGTTAAGCTTAAAGGTGGCTCTTCTTGGGGACATCTTCCTATACATCCCAGATCACAGTCCTCAGGCCAGGTTAGTCTTTCCTAAGCCCAGCAGGGTCCTTGTTCAGTCACTTCACTTACATATACAAAATCCAGAGCCCTCAGAAGAACTTGACTTTACAGGTTTCAGAATCTGATTTGGGGATATAAGTAATTAACAGATAGGGGAAGAAGAGCACAAAGGAGGGATTAAAGATAAACACAGAGGATTGGGAGTGCCTGATGGAGTTGGTGTGCCTCAGGAGCACTGTGTTGAGAGTAACTCAATAATCTATGCTCCCAGAGGGAGAAGAAAGGGCAAACCAAAGTTAAACCTAAAATACTTGGAACTATAATCCAACAATTGGAACTCTTTCCGTTGCAAGCTACAAAACCCAGCTCAAACCAGAATGGAAATCTATTATTTCATGTGCGATATCATCACAGAAAATAAATATTTTTATCTTATTTCATGCAGCAGTTTATGGAACAGCTCCCAGCAGGTGATGTAGAATCGTGTATGCCATCATCGTAGACCATGGAGAGGGGTTTTCCTTTTGTCTTACCTCTACTTTCCATCCTGTTTGTCTTATTCCAAGGAAAGTCCTCTAGACATATCCTAGCTCCTAGGGAAAGACAGTAATATCCCCTTAAGCTTGTGGTAAGCACCACGGGACCCTCTCTAGTTAACTCCTCCTTCAAGCTTACATGTTCTTCCCATTTCTACCACAAGGGCAGGAGAGACAATTCAGTAGATAATGAAGTTGCCTTGTACACGGCCATTCTGAGTTCATTCCTCATTGCCTCAGATGATCCTCTGAGCCTGCCAGGAATGATCCATGAGCACAAAGCCAGGAGTAAGCTCTGAGTACCACCAGGTATAGCTCTCAAGCCGGCAAATGAGTAGAAAAGCTCACACCACAGTCTGGGGGTTGGAGAATATGTTTGAGATAATATATATCTGCCCCTGGAACTCAGGTGACTGATTCGCTCCATCTAAAACCATATAGAGTGTGGGGAGAGGTAGTTCTGTAAAGGGCTGCTAAGTACAAGGGGAGGAGGAAGAATCTGTTCTAGAAGTAGGAACTCTGGCTACTTTATTTGTAAATGACCGTGTATTTTAGGGGTGAAGGGCTGCAAGGGAGGGGCATTGCAATCCTTGCGGTGGGTGGTGGGTGTGGTGTTGGAATTGGACACAGGAAACGTCGTTAATAATGTTGTAAATCACAATGCCTCAATCAATAAAAGAAAAGAATACATTTAACTTAAGCGATCTATTTCAAATTAACCTGTTCCATGCTCTAAAATAGCCTTTAGCCCATTAGTTTAGATTAGAAACTGTAATAGATTAAAGGTACTGTGTCTGTGGTCTGTGGAACACGACAGTCCTTCAACCCAGGGAGAAAGGGACTTAACGAGCACCAGCCTCTGAGCCTGGCACGGTTCTCCACTGTGCCCTGAACTGCAGCGAACCTTTTCTGTCTTGTCCCAGCTACGTGTAAATATTTATACCTTTGAACTCTCTTGGCGTTGTGAAGATCTCACATGGTACTTAAATTCCACCTTGCATCATAGACATACTTTAGTGGCCCAGCAGTTAATACACTACTGGATTGGTGGAAGAGACTTTCTTTCTCTATCTCTTCACCCTTGTCTAATCTTTGACTCTGAGCCTTATTCAAACCTGGCATGAATGGTGCATAGCCGACCATCGGATCTTTCCTTTGCTGAGGAGTCCTTGCACAAGTGCCAGAGGTATGTCCATAGGCCCTTCGTTTCAGTGCCATTGCAAGAATCATTTGCCAACATCTAGAATCTTTTAATTGCTGTAACTATGGGGAATACAACTGGCATCTGTTCAGTAGAGGTCTGAGGTGCTACTGGTTGTCCTGCAATGCCCAGGTCCTCTTCCTCACCAACTGTCTAGCTCAAAGAGCCAACTGTGCTAAGATGAGAGAGAAAAATTGTTTTCAAATAATCACACTTTGACTAGACTCACTTGAGAAAACAAACGCTCAGAAGGAATATGAATTCTCTTCGACTCACGCTGGTAATAAATTGTAAAACATGAATGTAACCCAAATTTTTCTTATTTCCTACTACAGACTTAGATATCCACTTGCATAATTATATGTAAATTTGAAGCTGCATTGTGAAGCATAACTTAGAAAGCTAAATAGGATGTCACCTAGTTAATTGCCACCAGTTTAATAAGGTTGGGCGCTGTTTGGGTTACTCTGTACCAAACCAATTAGTCTATTTTAAAATTGCACCAGCAGACAGGATTATGAAAAAAAGGATTTACACAAAAAAAGTTCGTGTTTTAACTTTGATCTAAAAGCCAAACAAGCCTGGAAAAGCACAGTATCTCATTTTAGAAATTTTTCATACTCCTTCCTTTGAGGACTGGATTTATTGGTGTCCAACTACACTATTATATCAAAGTTCCAATGAGATTCGCTGAAAGATTTATGAAGCAGGGGATGAAGTCCTAAAATTCATCTTTACCAATCAAGTTAAAGTACCCTTCTTCACCTCTCCCAAAGAGGCAGCCCCGCTGGCCAGGTGGAGTATATTCATGCTTCCAGGGCGAGGGGGATACGGAGATTGGACTTATTCATGGAGGAAGATGAATGTTCAGGACAGCCCCCATCACAGCCTCCGGGGAACGAATGAAGCCTACATTTTTTGTTGATAAGTGGCTTTTCTACTCTCCTCACTAGGCCCTGGTTACCTAAACGTGAGATCCTATCTACTGGGGCCCTAAAACTAAGCCGCATTAAGCAGTAATAACCCGCTGAATTGAAGCCTAACAGAGGAGAAATAACTCGGAGCATATTTAGACTACTGTCTTCCTGAGTATGGGGATAGTGTGAGAGGTCAGTGGACGTCACATCAGAATTTTTAAACCCACTAAGTAAAGTAGCAAAAGCTGAAAGCCAGTTTGGTGAGCTAGTACAGCAGGTAGAGCACTTGCCTTGCATGTGGATGACCCAGGTTTGACCCCCAACACCATCTTTGGTCCCCTGAGCACTAACAAGAATTAGCCCTGAGAACAACAGGGTATAGCCTCCAAACCAAACAAAAATAAATAAAATAAAACAAACCAACCCGTTGATAGCCAACAGTGCCTCTGGGACTATCTATGAAGGAAACTGACTTTCGGTGACTTTCACAGACAATGTGACACTCAGGGGCAGGTTTTAAGATGTAGAACTCTCTGATTTGAGGAGAACTTTTTATTGATGTGTTTGGTACTCATCAGTTCATCAGCCTGGGGATGAGGAGGAGGATGTAATGACACAAAGTGCATCTGTAGCTCTTAATGGTGCGTCTCAACGCCGGCACAGGTAGGTTTGCTTCTTGTATCTGTCTGGGGATTCCATACGGCCACGAACACCAGCTCCAACATTCTCCAGGTTTAAGAGTTTCCCTCAGGGGTGGCACCAGCCCCCCCTGCGGTCAAGATGTGATCCCAGAGGCCGAACGTGTGTGCGGCCTCTCCATAGCTGTACGAGCGTGACTCCAGACACCAGCTAAATTTTTTGGCATGGGCAGCTCCTCGCAGAATGTCTCCAGACTGAGAACTAAGACGCGGCCCCATGCCCGCCCAGGAGGGGAAAGGTATTTCTCTCTCTCGCCTCTTCCTTGCCAGAGTGAAGGCCATGGTGACCGCCATATTATGACGACCACAGATGGGGTTTACAAGCTTGCAATGATCCAATACCTGGAAGAAATCTCCCTGGACTTACTTGGTTGCTAAAGTACAGAAATCCAAAAACCTCCTCATATCTCTTCACAATAGGTCTGACTCTAGTGTGGTACTCTTAATAATAAAAGTGAGTTTTGTGTTGAAATATTGAATGTAACCAAAGTAAATAGAAAGTAAAGTGAAATTTATCAGTTACAAGGTGGAGGGGTGCGGGGGGTGTGGGATGGGAAGTGTACTGTGTGTGTGTGTGTTTTTTTTTTTAGTGGTGGGATATGGGCACTGGTGAAGGGATGGTTGTTTCAGCATTGTATAACTGAGACTTAAACCTGAAAGCATTGTAGTTTTCCACATGGTGATTCAATAAAATAAAATTCTTAAAAAAAAGAGTTTTCCCCAAATAATAAAAGGTTTCCTGGTACTTACCTTATTGCAGGGGCAATGTGGGCTAATACGCACTCACAGGGACTCATGGCTGACTTGTGCCTTATTGGCGGTGCTTGTCTTCAGTATGCTGTGCCTCCTTAGAGGGATGCAAAGCTTGCTCAAGGCGTGGACGGCAGGAAGATTACCACTTGATTGAAAGCATGAAGGGAAACACAACTACGGGCATGAGCAAGTGAGTCTGACCTGGATTCAGAAAGAACAGACCTGCCGAGGGGCAGGTGGTAAGGCTGAGCAGGGAAGTGAGACCATCTGCACAGACGGACAATTACGGGACAGACAGGGCTAGGTGGGTGCTGCCTTTCCTGGGGGACCACGTGCAAGTTCTGGGGCTCGAGCATCTCAGTGGCTCTGGAGTTGGGAGCTATGGAGGGCACTGCACCGTAGGTGCAAAGTCCCCTGAAGGGAGACAGACACGGTCCTCCCGACACAGCCATCCCACTGGACCCCTTTCCTAAAGCACAGAACAGTTCTTCCCACACTCCTCAACTTGCATGTAACGATCCTTTCCTTGGCCCCGAGTGAAGTCCCAGGAAGTGCTACTCCTAAACGTCCAAGCAGAGCTTTGGACCGAGCAGGGACAGATCAGGCCCCCAGAGAACTCCCAGACTAAGTCAGAGTCTGCACACCCATCTGTATTTCTAGTGGTGGTCACTGTGTCATGCTTGCTCCTCTGGCATTTCCTGATTTTCTCCTCATGTCCTTTTGGGAGACTCACTGACACTGCACTGCAGTTTTCATCAGCCACTGGATGTTTGGGCAGCTCCTACCTCCTCCTGCCCACTGGGGAAGAGCCACAGGATGTGACACCCCAGAAAGACTTCCCTTCAGAGCCCTGTTCTTCCTCTCAGCTGCTGCTGCTGGGGCCAGGCTGATAGTTCCGGGTTCGGGCGAGTTCCACACAGTGGCATGGTCTCACTTGGGATTTGCATCCAGGTACACTTTGTGGATTTAGCCCATTGTGACGCAGTCAGAGCCCGTGTCTAAAAACCATTGTGACCTCTTGTTGTTTATCAAAGTGCATGGGAGAACAGCAAGATTCTAGCAGGAATAAGCCTTCTAGACCTTATAACCAGGATGAAAATGTAAGAAAGACTTTAAACTGATGTCTTTTTCTTTTTTTTTGCCTTTTTTTTGGGGGGGGTCACGCCTGGCGATGCACAGAGGTTACTCCTGGCTCTGCACTCAGAAATTGCTCCTGGCAGTGCTTGGGGGACCATATGGGATGCTGGGAATTGAACCAGGCTTGACCACTTGCAAGGTAAACACCCTCCCCGCTGTGCTATTGCTCCAGCCCTAAACCAATTTCTGAAGTTGGGGCATATTGAAGCCTCAGCAATGCTAATTTTGGGCCAAGGGATAGTATAGGATTCAAGCCCATACCTGGCATCTGGCTAGTTCTCCTTTGATCCCCTAGACCCCTCGTCCCCTGCATATCACTCCAAGTACAGCCAAACATGATGAGGAAGGCCCCAAGCACCACCGCTGGCCTGGGGATCTCCAGTACCCCAGGACTGTGCAGCAAGGGGTCTTTAGGTCCTCTAGGCCCTTGTGTTGTATAACCCACATTGGCCAAGAGTTACTTGGAGAGGACACAAGGGTCTCCGGAGCATGATTTTGGAGGTTGCCAAAATGCTAATGGGCATGCTATTTCATTTTTTGTGTTATTTTTGTGTGTGCGTGTTTTTGTCCTGAGTGCCTCACTTGGTAGTGTCCAGGGCTCTGCTCAAGAAACATTCCTGGCAGGACTTGGGGGAATATTTGTGATGCTGAGGCTCAAACCTGGGGTCAGTGGAAGTAGAGTGCCCCTACCTACCTGTAGTATTGCTCTGGCCCTGTCACTGTCATAGCACTGTGGTCACTGTTTTTGGCATAACAAATATGCCACAGGGGGTTTGGCAGGTTCTGCCTTGCAGGCAGGATACTCTCGGTAGCTTGCCAGGCTCTCTGAGAGGGACAGAGGACTCAAACCCAGATTCGGAGGAATCTAACCCGGGTCAGCCACATGCAAGGCAAACGCTCTACCCGCTGTGCTATCGCTCCCGCCCCTGGCCGTCACAATACTATTAAAAAGTTGAATATCAAAAACCTCTAGCATTTTTTTTGTTGACAGTGATAACCCAAATAAATGACTCTACTTAAAACTTTAAAAGATTGGTAGTTAATATGACAATAAATACAAACCAGCGAGTTTTCTAAGTGATTAATCAGAAAAATTACAAGTTTCACCCAGTCCCTTCAGTGAGCCAATAGATCATGTTTTATTAATGTATCATCTAAGAATCTTGATGGGTGAATCTCTGCGAGTTATCATTTCAACATATTTTTATTTTAGTACTTAATTCTCAGCAACACAAATGACTGTTGATGGGGACAGTGATTGTATAGCAGGTAAGACACGGATTTTGCCAGGGGCTGGCTCAGGGTCACCCCTCATCACTCCACATGATTCCCTGAACCCCACTCAGGAGAATTCCTGAGCAGAGAACCAGAAGTCAGTCCTGAGCACAGTTAGCTGTGGCCAAAAAGAAAAAAGAAAAAAGAAAAGAATGTAGTTGGTTAAAATTTCACCATTACCCACATCGTAGTCTACTTCTCTAATATCTATTCTCAGTTATAGACTATCAAGTTCTTTGCAACAATATCAAGAAGTTGTGGTGTCTGTGTACATACCCACAAGCACTATTTATCTATTTATTGTTATTTTTTTTTGAAGTCACACTTGGCAGTGCTCGGGGCTTACACCTGGCTCTGTGCTCAGGGATCACTCTTCTGGATCAGCAGAAACACATGGGGTGCTGTGGATTGAAACAAAGTTGACTATGGCACACCTTATGGCCACATTTAAATAAGCATCAACTCAATGAAAAATATTCAAACCATAGATTTTCTAGTATTACTTCTATAATGGACTGGAACGATAGCACAGCGGGTAGGGTGTTTGCCTTGCATGTGGCTGAGTTTGATTCCTCCAACCCTCTCGGAGAGCCCAGCAAGCTACCCAGAGTATCCTGCTGCACGGCAGAGCCTGGCAAGCTCCCTGTGGCGTATTCGATATGCCAAAAACAGTAACAAGTCTCACAATGGAGACATTACTGGTTCCCGCTTGAGCAAAATCGATGAACAACGGGATGACAGTGCTACGACAGTGCTACAGTGCTACTTCTATAATCTTGCAGTGTTCTTATTTCTCTGAAAAATCTAGATTTTAATTTTCACATGAATAAAAGATAGTTCCTTCAATGGATTTTGAAGGGCCTAGTCTGTTATGAATAGCTATGACAAAAACTGAGTGAGTCACTGTTTTCTAAATAAATATGAATCTTTCCTTTTTCAGTGACAACAATTATATCCCAGATATGGTTACAATGACCTTTGTAAAAGCTGAATTATATTCTAAAATAATTTGTTGAATATAGAGCTGGAAATTTCAGCTTCATTATATGTATTAAATTTGGGATCAATGAATAGTAATTAAAGAGTAAGTCAGAACAAGGAAATTAATATTATTAACTGAGAGTTACATGGAAGTTGAGAAAAAATCTAGCAATATTAATTTTCAAGGCTATGCCAATGAGAAATAATAATTTCATTAGTACTTGACAGTTAAAAGGAGTCTATGAATTTAGCTTTCTTGTAATTTAAAAGGAAACTGAAGTTCAAAGAAGACTGTGTCTCAAATATTAAAGCATGTTAAAGTCAGACCTGGTTCCCGAATCTATAACTCTAAATTCTATTGACTGATGATCAATATTTAACAAAGTATGTAGAATATTGAAACTCCCTTTTGATAAATCACATCTATTTGTGTTTTTGTGTTTCCAGCTGTGGCCAGTTGACATGCTTAATGTTAAAAAATTTTGCACAGAACTCAAGTTTTCTAAATTTCAGGAGAGGTTAAGTCAACATTTCTTAAACTTTTGTCTTAGGTCCTTTGTGCATTTTGAAAGATTCCTCAGGACCCCAAAAGGTGTCCATGTATGTAGGTTCAATCTAGAAACTGACTGCATAAGAGGTCGGGATTTAAGCCACTCTCATTTGCAGTTCACAGGACACTTAGCCTCAACATCAGATACCCTGGAAGAGGAATAGAAGGTCGAAGTCCTATTTCTCCCAGGAAGCAAGTCCCTAGTATCAAGGCAGGAAGAGAGAGGCCCTGTGTTCGGGACCAGCAGTCTGAAGTGGAATTTCCACCTTGCTCAGCTGGGGAGAAGGGTCTCGCAGACTCGAGATGGTTCACAAATCACAAAGCTAGACATTTTCTTTAGCATCTTTTCCAAGAGGTTGGAGAGTTGTGATTTTGTGGTTGTTACTGTAATATTCAGCCATTCACTGGGCAGCAGATGAGGGAGGTTCACAGTGCAATGCCAAGACTGAATCTCTTCTTCACATGTGAGAAATTAAGATAAAAATTCAGAAATCCATATCCATATTCCTCCACATGTGAGAATTATGATGTAGTCATGTTACACTGCCGGCCTGCTGTTCTGTGATCCAGCCTCCACTGTCTGATCATGAGATAATGAGTGTGAACAAGGCAAATAGCTTTCTAATCCTCACACAGAAAGAGCCTTGACTCTCCACAAGCCTGTAGGTGACCTGAGACTCTTAGCAGAAGGTGATTCAGTCAGAGAAGTCTGGGTGTCTCCTCTTTGAAATACACAGCATCTAATGAGAACGAAACCCAGCTTCTGATTGATTAAGGCCGACATCTAGATTTCCTGATTCCATTTCTGGGACAATTTCACCAGTATATTATGTAAAATATTTTGGACATTGATTCATCTGTACAAGTTTTGACTTGAGTACAAAACCCAAATGGAAGTCATTTTACCAAAAATTTTGCAAATCAATTTAAATGTAAAAAATAAAAGAAGAAAAAAAAGGATAGTAGCAAGATGATATCTAGGGAGGGAGAGAGAGAGAGAGGAAAAAAAAGAGATCATTTTCAAATCCGCCTAAAGATCCCCCAAACATTATTTAAATATTAGGAATAGTTACTTAAGTGAATTACTACACCAGTCTTTCATTGCCACTCTAATGAGGGGAAAAACAGATTTGAACTTAATAGCGTGTTTAATAACCTTGACATTCAAAGCAGAGACCCAAGCATGGAAACCTAGTTTAATTTTCAATGAAGACATAGCAGAATTATTTATGTAGAGACACTAGGGCAAAAGGACATTTGGATCCTGAATTTATATTTGAGGTGATGAATCAAGCCGCTGCCCTTAGCATCCATTTGTATGCAGAACATGAGTCTAACCAGGGAGGGAAAAAGCTAAAACTCTCTAAGCCAGTATATATTACTTAATGGCCAAACACTTTAGATCTACAAAAACTTCAGAGAGGAGAAATTAGCCTCTCAGGGGACCATAGAACTAAGCGAATGCTAATTTATGGCTCTAGATAAAGAACCAGCAAGGGAGAAGGAAGCAAGGGCTGAACCGATTAGCTTAGATTCCAATTTAGAAAACTGGCCAAATGAAGAGCAGCCAAGTATTCCCTTCCCTTCCTAGAATGCAGTCAGAATGAACTTTATTACGAGAGTTAGGAAGCATTAGACCACAGTTAATAACTGAAGCACAAGGTAATGTTTGCCGATGGGAAGACAGATAGCTAAATTGCTAACTGGAGTAGAAATGGCTTCTCTGCCAGGCTGGAATCCCACAGCCCCTAACAGCAATCTGGCTGATGTGTTGTGAATGCAACGGAGAGTTCACAGGTAAAGCAGTAAGCATGAAAACATGTTAGAGAACTCTAAGTTTAAGAAACTGCTCTTGAAATCACAGAACTCTTAGCATTTCAACTTTTCATAGTTACTCAAACAAAGAGAATTTGGGTTAATGACCCACGGAATTTTGTGATTTAGAGAAAAAAAACTGAGAGTAATAGTGAAGAATTAAATGATGATTATCACTTCACTTTTTAGTGTTCAAAATCAGGCAAGTTTATTACTTCGATGTCAGATGTGAGGATAATGTAAGTTTCAGTTCACTTAGTTTTCTACATTAGAATTTTTTTTGTGAGTCACACTCAAAATGCAATGCACGGGGGATTACTCCTGGCTCATGCACTCAGAAATTACTCCTAGCAGTGCTCAGGGGGCCATATGAGATGCTGGGAATCGAACCCGGGTCATCTTTGTGCAAGTCAAACGCCCTACCCACTGTGCTATTGCTCCAGCCCCAACATGCAAATTTCTTGAGGAACACAATTGCAGTGTAAAGCAATTATTTGAGCAGATAAATACTTCATGCTTATTAACAAGACTGTGTTACTGAACAATTTATGAAAATAAGGCAACGGAATTTATAAAATGCAAGTAGAATTACTGTAGTTTTTTTATTAAGGACCAAAGGTAGATTTCACATGATATCCTTGCTTTTTAAAGATATCAGAAAAAAATAAAAATATCAGAAATGTTTCAAAATGAAGTTTATAGTAGGATCCAAATTTTTTATTACTAGGAAATTTTCTATTTGTAGAAGACCTAAGTCTGATACAGTTGCTTCTTTTAAATGGAATATAAGGGAAATAGACATGTTAATGGGATGTCTTGAAAATCATTGGGAGGTTTACCAATCCCACTGTCTTCACCTACAGGGAGGGAACTAATTAAGTAGCTCTCCCAAACCCATGTAGAATTAAGGATCTGACCGAGGACATACTTGGAATCCAACGTCCTCTGACATACTGTTTGTTTCTCCTATCTCTCGTCCAGCAATTCTTTTATTCTGCAGACAGTCAAGCACTAGGGAACTCAGAAACAGGGTAAAAATAAACAGTCCCTATCCTTTTCTCATCCAGGAAGACAATCATCAGGAATTGGTATGGAGTCTCTGGGACACAGATGAAGGAGTGATTAATTTCCTGCAGTGAAAGAATATGAACTTGGTATGTAATATAAAATAGGTTCACCTCTGCTGTCAAAAATAAAGAAGAATTTACATATGATGGAAGGAGAACATTCCTTAGAACAAAACAAACATTCCTTAGCAAAAGGACACCATTACCCACATGACTCCCTTAGGGAGTGCCAGCCAGGGTGAAGCAGCTGGCAGTGGGTCACCCATATGTAGGCACTGCCCAGTCAGTGATGCAGCCCTGGGACCTTCTCATCTTGTATCTGAGCAGTTCAGAAAAATTATATGTTACTCATCAACCTTTCTCCCTGTTCCTTTGAATGTGTCTATTGAGTACTCTTGGTTACTATTTCTGTGTAATATTTTTCACACAACTCTTCTAATTCAGAGAATTCTGGGCTGGGCTGATGGAAAATCAAACACTTCACCATGAAAGATTTTACTTGCAGTACTAGAAATGTCTCGACTGCCAAATTTTTAATTCATTTTATGAGTTGTAAAGTTCCTTTTTTTGCTTATTGTTTCTGTCAGATTCTGTCTAAAAATGAAACAAATTCTTCGATATGGGCTTTCTCAAGAATGCTTTGTTTTCTTCTGAGATCTGTGGCTGGAACACAAGAATGTGTTAGGTCTAGAATTATCGCAAAGGCTTAGAAGTGATGCAGTATTTATTATCCAATGTTCTCTGTGTAGAGTTGTCAGTCCAGGGAGCAATATAAACTGTAGTGGCCTGACTGCTTAGCATGTGCCCACCCATGTGCTAAATTGATTACATGCATGGATTTGTCTGACTTTCACAAGCAAATAGGAATGGTCCCATTTTATAAATGAGGATGTGAGGCCGAGAAAGTGTAGAATTTGTGCAAGTTCAAATTACTGAGAATGTTGGAACAGTTTTGTCCTCATTGTTTTAATTTTTTAGTTAGACATCATGTTTCACAAAGTTATTTACACGGGTTTCAGATATACACCGTTCCCACCTCCAACTCCACAATCCATGACCCATCTCTCCACCGATAACTTCAGGTTCTGTCTCACTGTCCAACCTGGTACTTTGACAAAAACACCTTTAAATTTAATTGTCGTGGTTTGGGTCCTACCTTTACGTACTATTGGGTCTAATGGCTCAGGTATACACAGATAATTCATCTCTACAGAAGAGCCCAAGGAAGCTTCTACTCTACTGCTATCCATGACCAATTGGTCCCTGAGACTTTACCCCTGTAGTATAATATCATTTACAACTCTGCTTAATTTGAATTTGCTGGCCATAGAGAAGGTGGAGAAGTAGAGAGGAAATGGGGGGAAAAGAGAAGAGAAAGAAATATAAGAAGAGGAGAAGGAGAGGATGAATAAGGATTGGATAGGTCATCTCAGGATCTTGTATGTCTTATATTTTAAGAAATTTTATTTAAATTTTCTTTTCAAAATATTGCACTACAAAATAACACAATGCTTGTTTTTCAATATAAACATGGACGCTTCAATAAGAAAGCTCTATCTCTACTTATTTTTCCCTGTTTGTGATACAAGGACATTTGCTGATGGTCTGATAAATCAGTCATTCATAGTCCACTGATTGTACTGCATGAGAAAATGGAAACTTAAAAAAATTATTTGACACTTTGATTTTTTTCTTTTATTATTCACTATAGCACAGTAGCTGGGCTGAGATTCCCACTGACTCTCATTATTGGGAAACATTCCCTTGAGAAAGTGTCTTATTTTTCTTCTCCTTAGTATTCTGCAACTCGAGTGTATAGCTCTGACAAATAGGAGATGGATTGTGAAGAACAGAAAAACATGGAACTCAAAAAATGTCAACCTTCAATGTAATGATGATGCTAATTTATATGAAATTTGTCAACGGTGTATTGCTTTCTCGGGGGAAAAAAGAAGTTCACCTGGCTAGCAGTTCAGTAAGTGAGCAAGCATCAGAATATGACACAAAATACAACTCAATTGGGGAGTTTCATGTTATTGAACCAAGTCTTCCGGAATGGAAATGGGCCAGTGCTGACTCAGGTCAGCCGTGAGTCACATGAATGTGTACCCACAGGTCTGAGTGTATGTCTGGGCCTGTGCCCATGGACACATGCATATTTTTTGCATGTGCCTGATGTCTGGGATGTCAGCACCAAATCTGTCAGCTGATCACAGAGTGGTAAGGGCGGATCCATTGCCCACAACCCAGCAATCTGGCCTTTTTTGTCGTTAGTCTTTCTTCATAGCACAGCAGGTAGGGTATTTGCCTTGCACGCAGCCAACCCGGGTTTGTTTCCCAGCATCCCATATGGTCCCCCGAGCATTGCCAGAAATAATTCCTGAGTGCATGATCCAGTTGTAACCCCTGTGCATTGCCGGGTGTGACCACCCCCCCCCCCCGAACAAAAAAGAATCAACAGAAACTCAGTTTCTTCCAGACACTTGGAGCATAAAGACTACCCAATTTAAGGAAAATCTGCAAATTATTTTCCCTATCGTGGGGCCTTGTAGGTAAGAGGCAGACTTGGCAGGCTTTCCCCCTCACAATCCTGTACATCCCCCCTGCCTCCTCCTTCATTTTTCTCCCCCAGCTGGATTTGGCACCAGGAGGCAATCATTACTTCTCTTCGCAATATCCACATCTTAGAGATAATCTGTGCAGTAACTGATGGCAGGGTTCATTGTGCCGACTCATGGTGCTTCCCTATTAAGATGCCCCTTCAACCAGGAATTTAAAGTGGAGGCTAGTTAAAGCAGAATTAAACAAAACCAATATCACACAAAACAAACTAGAACATCACCAAGTGATCCATACTAAAACTTTAGTTCCATTCCTTCCAAATGTCCTCATTTCTAATCTTGATAAATGACCAGGTCGGGTTTTTTTGTAGATTACGGCTGTGAAGATTGTCAAGACTTCTACTTTGTTTATCACAGACATGATTCAATTGGAGTAAAAACATCAGAAATGTAATCCCTTTCATTTGTATTTGTAGTAGCCTAGAGTGAAGTGAATAATATGAACATGTATTGAACTATATTACACTAGAGATCCTTCTATGTGTCTTATGTGACCTATTTTTCACTCGATTCTTATTTATACTGGTTGCATTCCATGTAGAGATGGCCGATGGAGAAAATCGAGGCAGGGCGAGAATCACATAATCAGCTTTATTTCTTACATGGTAAAAGAGGGGAATAAGTGAAACATAGTAACCCCCGAGGTCTCATTTATGGCATCTACTGTCACTTATCTCTAATATTTATAAGGAACTTCCTGAGAGAGTATTTACCTTAACCTAAGTCATCTTCCACTAGCTGGATAAAAAAAAGAAAGTTATTAGATTCAGCATCCAGACCCCCTTCCTTCTTTCTCAAGGCCTTTCTTCTGAACATCCTCCCTAATTGGACCCCAATAAAGGAGTCTTCTTTCCCAAACTCCTCTTTAATTGCCATGGGTTGTTACTCCTACGATTTCCCCCTTCTTTTATCTACGTCAAGTCTGGGTTGCAGTTTCTGCCCAGTCCCCCAGTAGCTTGTAATGCTTTGGGGACAAACGTTTGGATGCATGAAATACAGTCTTTTCTAACAATCAGCACTTAGAGGTGGCATCATAAGTGAAGGGAAATATAATATACTTCCCTATACAAAGCAGAAAAAAAAAAGTTACTTAAATTCCTTTGCTCATTTTCCTCTAGGTTACTGAAAATGAAACCAGAATCTGTCACATTCCTTGTGTTTCTGTACAAATCCAGTGATCTCTGTGATAAAGAATGAAGTAGGTGGGTGTTTCATCGAGAAACCAAACTGTTAATTTGGCTAGGATTAGAAGTGAGGACATAGAGGAAGACTGGCACTGCATTTTTGATGTGGAATACCTGATTCATCACACTTGTTTTTAGCTTCTTTGATTTTACCCTAAGTTTCCAAACCACTCCATTTTTTAAATTCTATGCTCCTATAGGACTGGAGCGATAGCACAGCACGTAGGGCGTTCGCCTTGCACGCAGTTGACCCAGGTTCGATTCCTCTGTTCTTCTCAGAGAGTCTGGCAAGCTACCTAGAGTATCCCACCCGCACGGCAGAGCCTGGCAAGCTACCCATGGCATATTCGATATGCCAAAAAGAGTAACAAGTCTCGCAGTGGAGATGTTACTGGTGCCTGCTAAGCAAATCGATGAACAACAGGACGACAGTGCTACAGTGCTATGCTACATGCTCCTGTAGTTGTCCCTGTTTCTCTTTTCCCTGCTTTATAAACTCCTTCTTGCTTATACTTACTCCTTCTTGCTTACACTATCAAGAATGTGCACATGTTTGCTTGTGTTGCTGTAGTTTTGTTTTCTGGCCACACCCCAGCTATACTTAGGGCTTCCTTCTGGTGTGGCTGGAGGAACCGTGTAGGGTGCCTGGAATCGAACCAAGGCAAGTGTCCTACCTACTGAACTATCGCTCCAGCTCTGTATGTGTGCATTTTAAATTATAGCTCAGAATTCTGGGGGAAAGACACCAACATATCTGCTGTGGTCCACCACTCCCACGTGTGAAGGCAATGAGGCCATTCTGAAACTCTGCACTTGGGCTGTTTTAATGCTGCGGGTCATTTGCCAGCCAGGCAAGTAAATCCTACAATAATCCATCTTCCCATGACAGGGGGAGGCAGCATCTTATACTTAAGTAATATTCCAAGCAAATACTACTCTACAACCAATGGGAGAGAAAGTGTATAATCACTTCCCATTAACATGGTGTGTTAATTTGCATTGCATATCGCAGCTCCCAGTTAATAGCAGATTCCCCCGTAATTAATTTTTAATCATTGTTTTTATCAACAGTCGAGAACAATCTTTAGTGCTTTTTCTGGGATATGGGTGGAGAAGAAAACAAATATCATTGAGATACCTGTCCACTTAAAACTTGTCATTCAATTTTTTCTTTTATATCTTTTTTCTGGGGCTGGAGAGATAGCACAGCGGGTAGAGTGTTTGCCTTTCATGTGGCTGACCCGGATTTGATTCCTCCGCCCCTCTCGGAGAGCTCGGCAAGCTACCGAGAGTATCGCGCCCACACGACAGAGCCTGACAAGCTACCCTGTGTCGTATTGGATATGCCCAAAACAGTAACCATAAGTCTCACAATGAGAGACGTTACTGGTGCCCGCTCTAACAAATCTATGAGCAATGGATGACAGTGACAGTGATCTATTTTCTGTTTGTTTGGGGGTTACACCTGGGAATGCTCAGGAGTTCTTCCTGGTTCCACACTCAAGAATCACACCTGGTGGTGGTCAGTAGACGATATGGAGTGCCAGGGATCAAATCTGGGTCAGCTGTGTACAAGGCAAGGGACGTACCCACTGTACTAACTCTCTACTCACCCACACCCCAGTTTTTATATCTTTTAAGTAACTTTTAAAACATTTTAATTATCAAAACCACTCAAAGTTCTGGAAACTTGTTTTTTTGTCCTAGTTTTGGCTCTTTGAGCCACCACTGCCAGTGCTTTAAGGCTTACTCTTCGTTTGTTGGCTCAGGAATTGCTTCTGATGTTCTTAGGGGACTATATGTGATGCCAGAGATGAAATTCAGGCTGGTCATCTACAAGACCACTTCCTATCCCAAGTCACCAGCTCCTCGAGTTTTCTGGAACTTTGAAGATTCTATACCATCTTTTCCTTTCCGATACTCACTGTCTTATACAAAATGTTGGTGATTGACTAATTAAGGGGATTTCCCAAATTATGGGTAGAGTGTTGTGGGAACAGTGTAGCACAGATTGCTCAATCCCAGAGGTTTTAACATATTACTAGATTTCATCAAAGAAAACAAGTCTTGTTCCATCATCTTTATGGAACGTATCTGCCTGTCCTTTAAATTTCTGGATAGCATCTCTCTTGTCTTATACATTCTTTGGTCCAGTAAAAATATTGCCTTGACTCCTAATGACCCTACATATTTCCCCAGTGCCTCTGGGTGGGGGAAGTCTCAGAGGTGCTTCTCAAATCTGTCTCTTTCTGTTGTTTTGCTTGGTTGTGTCTGTAGTTTTTAGTTATTGACACCAAATTTGCAGTTGGAAGCTTTGCTATGAAAATGGAAATGCTGATGAGCATTTGTCTGTTCACATGCGCTATCTTTATATCTATAGTGGAAAATAAAAAATAACCCCCTCCTTAATAGGTGTCTGTGGTGGCAGATCTGTGCTTGTCTCCCCTGCTCAAGTTCAGATGACATTTGTCCAACTGAACTTCAGATGAAGAAGGCACACTTCAAGAAAACAGTTCCTCTCTGATTCCCTTTTTCAGCCCATTATACTCTTAACTTTCACAACATTCATATCCAGTTATTTGTTTGTGTGCTTGTTTATTTGGGGGCCACACCTAGTGGTACTCAGGGCATAGTCCTGGCTCCGCCTTTAGCAATCATTCTTTGTGGGACTGAGGGACCATCTGTGGTGCCAGAGATTGAATCTGGTTCAGCCACACACAGGGCAAAAGCCTTAACTGCTCTGATTTCTCCAGCCCCACTAAATTTATATTCACATTTACTTGACAGGATATTTTTTCTTCCCAAGAGGGTAGAAGTGGATTATATATAAAAGATTATATATAATGGATTATATATACAAACATACATTAGTTACACTATATAAACCTACAGATTTTCTCTTGAAACACTCACCCCACCAGTAGCATTTGTCTACCTTGTAAGGGACCACAAAGTTAAATCTAAGTTCTGGGAGGATGAGTAGCTGGGTCAATTAGGAATGTCATCAGAGTTAAGGAGAGAAAGGGTGAACATCATAGCACCTATGTATCATGCTTTTTCCAATTCTTTCAGAATTACATCATTCCTGAGAAGTAGGGTTCTGGCTTCCATTTCTTGGAATAAGATTAACAAAAACTGTCTACATTCTTCTTAAGATAGATATGTTTACTATAGTATCTTAGCTACTTCTAATTTAATTTTCTAAACCATCTGTTGTCTCTAAAAATAATTTTCCAAAAATATACATGCAAGCTATTTAATTTTCTTTTCTATTACTTTGCTTTAGAGAAATGAACAATAGGTTTGAAAAAATATTTGGATAGATTTCTTTTCTTCTCTGTCTCTGTCTGTCTCTCTCTTTTCCAGTTTTGTTCTATTTTGAGGGGGCTATACCTGGTGGTCCTTAGAGCTTACCTACAGTAATCAGTCAAACCAGATGCATGTAAACAAGCAACACCCTTCCAAAGCTTTCTCGCCCTAATTTTACAATAATTGTTAAATGATGAATTCATGAGGAAATGATTCGTTAGACTACTTCATCCAGGTCAGGTTTTATTTTGAAATCTATTTCTTCAAAGAAAAATATAAACTCTTCTGCTAACCCCGTTGGACTAGTGTGACAATCAAGTGAGAAAGGAAAAATCCTTGGGGAATATATAAACAAAAGATGTTCTATTTATTTTTCCATCATGGACCGGGATGAAAGAAGAAATGCCTGGAGATCAGTTTATTGGAGGAACTGTTTGTTGGAGGAGGAGAAAGCCAGTTGTTAAATGCACCTTGTGGATTTTTCCATGGACACTTGCTATGTTTTTTCATAGAGATTTGCAGTGTGATAATGTAAGAGTGTACTGGTGCCTTTCTTTCCACCTGCCTCTGTAATAAACAGAACTGAAAGGGGTTCGAAAGGAAGGTGCAAGGATAGACCCACACACTCTACACACACAGAAGAGATCTCCAAGTGACCCACCCAACCCCCGCCCATCACCCTGTGGTCCACAATATCCCCTGCCACAAAATACAAACATTTCCCTCCAAAATGCACTTTATCCCAATGTTCTGGACATTGTGTTTTTTCTGTACTCTTCTAAAGTCTAACCAAACACAACCAGTAACAACATGGTGGGGGTGGGGGTGGGGAAGGAACAACTGGCTAAGTAGTTGTAGGTAGCTGTAGGATAACATTGGTTTGTCCTTTCTGCCTTGCCACGGGGAACTTAGGTTTATTGGGTTATTCCCGTCACAGTGCTCCCATTCCTCTGTGTTTATCTATAACCTCTTTCTTTGTGCTCTACTTCCCAGCCAGTCAATCACCTTTATCTCCTAGACAGACTCTGTTAACTTCTAAATATTGCTCTTCTCTTCTCCTTAAATCCTTTGCATAGTTAATGCAGAACAATGTCCTTTTTGTACAGACACAGAAAAACAGTTCATGCTATGCTTTTGTAACTTGGGAGTTAATTGACTCCGAATGATATCCACCCCCTGGCATCTGTTCTCTCAACCTAAGCCTCAGTTACCCTCACTTCCTAGCACCCCAAAAGCAGGGTCCCGACGAGGGACTGGATGGACCCAAGGCAAGATGTGAGCTACCTTGGCATCGAAATGGGCCAGGCCAAAGTGCCATAATACTTAACTATAAGTTAAGAGCATGGTCATGGACAAGTACTGTAATGATCCAAACAGTAACAGCTAGATTCGGACCCTCCTAGGGTTAGGAAAGATTAATCTGGCCTGAGCACTGTAGTCTGAGATCTATAGGGAGATGTCCCCAGGAAAGCCACCCTACAAGCTTAATGTATCCTTTACTGTGTCCATACAAAAGAACTAATATAAGTAAGATAGCACAGCAGGTAGATCATTAGCCTTGCATGCGGCTGACCCAGGTTTGATTCCTCCACCCCTCTCTCGGACAGCCTGGCAAGCTACTGAGAGTATCCCGCCAGCATGGCAGAGCCTGTTAAGCTACCCGTGGCATATTCGATATGCCAAAAACAGTAACAGCAGGTCTCAGAATAGAGATGTTACTGGTGCCCGCTCGAGCAAATCGATGAGCAATGGGATGACAGTGATACAGATACAGAATTAAGATGTTAATTAAGTTATTGGACTAAGGAAAGGAGTAAAAACCCTGAGGTGGTATTTCCACCCCAGAGCCTGATCCCTGATCAGCAGGAGCTTTTGATATGTTGATTGTGCTACCCCCACTGCTGGGGAGTTGGTGGGAGATGAGAGACCAGGCTGTGAGTTGGAGTGCAGAGAGAGGAGCGGGAGAGACCGGAGGAGACGGAATGAGGGCCAGTGTGAGACTAGAACGGGGAGTTTAGTGAGACTGAACAGGCTTGTGGGGAGAACGGAATAAATGGCAACTGACCACCAACCAGTCTGGCCCTCGTTTCCTTCTCCATCCGCCCATGGTGTCAGCAGTCCCAGGTGGGCGAGTGGCCACCGAACGCAGGTGATGAAGGTGATGAGAGAGAGAGAGAGAGAGAGAGAGAGAGAGAGAGAGAGAGAGAGAGAGAGAGAGAGAGAGAGAGAGAGAGAGAGAGAGAGGCAGAGGCGGGGGTCTCTAGTCGCCTGGTAGAATAAATACACAGGTAGCTTTATTCTAATTTTCCAAAGTTTCTGAGGAAGGAAAAAAAGGTTCAGTGTCACTTCTAAACCTCATCAGCATGTTTCCAAGTTTTCTTCCTTCCTTCCTTCCTTCCTTCCTTCCTTCCTTCCTTCCTTCCTTCCTTCCTTTCTTTCTTTCTTTCTTTCTCTCTCTTTCTCTCTTTCTCTCTCTCTTTCTTTCTCTCTTTCTTTCTTTCTTTCTTTCTTTCTTTCTTTCTTTCTTTCTTTCTTTCTTTCTTTCTTTCTTTCTTTCTTTCTTTCTTTCTTTCTTTCTTTCTTTCTTTCTTTCTTTCTTTCCCTCCCTCCCTCCCTCCCCCCCTTCCTTCCTTCCTTCCTTCCTTCCTTCCTTCCTTCCTTCCTTCCTTCCTTCCTTCCTTCCTTCCTTCCTTCCTTCCTTCCTTCCTTCTCTCTCTCTCTCTCTTTCTTTCTTTCTTTCTTTCTTTCTTTCTTTCTTTCTTTCTTTCTTTCTTTCTTTCTTTCTTTCTTTCTTTCTACCTTCCTTCTATCTTTCTTTCTCTTTTTCTTTCTGTTAGTAATTGTCAGACCATCTTATGTAGCCTTTCCAAGGCTACTTAGATTAATGAGGCATAAGTTCCCAAATATGGGAGAATGTGGTGTTTAGAATTTAGAATTACCACCTAAGTACTTGGCATGCGCCATTCTCTCTTCCTGTTCTTTCTTTATTGAGATCTACAAGGCCATTTACATCATCCAATGTGTTTCTAATGTGCTTTGCCCTTAGATAGCGCCAACATGCAGTTTCTGTCCATTAACTAGATATTATAAAGCCTATTGTGCAGTTAAAGAGAAATGGATTCTTTTAATACAAAGCAATAACCAGCACTCAGTGTTTTGAGCTAAAGGATGCTAAAAAGAATGCTGGCAAATATTTGCTTTCAGAATGGTTGTGGTTCATGGAATTTTAAACTGAGGTCTGTAGGTGGACAAAAGGGATTCTGTGAACTCCCTCAGATTGCAAACAAAATTATATGTCAATGTATTTAAGTCTTTCTGTGGCTAGAAGGAAAGACGACCTCATGTGCAAAATATGAATATTAGAAAAAAATTAAAAGACAGGATTGGGGAAGTTTAAAGTTAAACATGGAAAAGACATTAGCAACATGGATCCAAGGCAATTAAAAATATCAAGATAGGATGAAGCGATAATACAGAGATAAGGCACATGAGCTATCCTGGTTGGAACTCGGCGACCCATGGGGCTCACTGAGCCCTACCAGGAGTGATCCCTGAGCACAGAGCCAGGAGTCAATCCTGAGCACTGCTGAATGTAGCCCTCAAACAATCAAAAACTAAAAGACTAAAACATATCAAGAGTGTCATTTGGTTGTGGCAAATCAAAAAGGACTCCAGGAGGAGAAGAGTGAATGTTCAAAACATCAGCATAGCGAAGACTGACAAATGGGTGGGATTTGGAATGGTTTTAGGCACCAACAGTGACATTAAGATTTTTGCTGAAGTCAAGAAAAGTCACGGAATAGTGAAGAGCTAGAATCAGTCCCCCAGGATTCAAATCCTGGCCTCTCTACTTGGAGATGTCTTTAAATAATTTACAGACTTCCCTGCCTCAGTAAAGTATAAAAAACAACTTTCCTCAAAGATGTCCGCGGTGTCAGTGAGTTATTATAGCTAAAGGTGTCAGTGCGTTGTAAGTATCCTCAAGATAGTTTTTTTATTTTTTTTAAAAAAGGACTAATGAGAAAGAATCTAGCACCAATAATAAAAGGTGAAGGGAGAGTTCACCTCTAGATGGCCAGAGTAAAAAATATATCTGTAGAGAGACATAATGAGAGAATAAGATTTTGTGTCTGCCTGGGGTTGAATTCAGTTTCCGAGCACTAATTAGTGCTATACAAGCATTTAGCGGATCTCAGAGAAGATGTAAACACCAGGTAGGAAAAAAGTAAATAAAAATGTAGAATTTCATTACTTATTTGTTTTTCTTGATTCATTTTGGAGACCAAAGTTATGAGATCAAAACAAGACAAAAGGTTACAAAAGTGGATGTTTTATATTCTCCCCAAGTTCATTTCAGTCCTCAGAATTAGTTTGAAGCCCTCTAATGATCACGTGGCCATAAAAATAAATAGAAGCTTTCTGTTCACAATTCCTCTGCATTTTTCAATACATTAAACTTCCCTACTGAGAAAGGAGAAAGTTCATACTACTATACTATTCTTCTTATCTCTATTCTCTTATTCAGATGATTAATGCTTTTAGTTTTGATTGTTATTTTTATAAATAGCATTTTAATATATTTTAGTGTATTTTAATATATTCTAAGTGAGTTAGAATTAGAATTTGTGTGTGTATTTGTGTGTGTGTGTGTGTGTTTTCAAATAATGTTCCTAGAGTTCTTTCCTGGCAATTCTTGATCAACTGGCCCAGTGATGATTCAGTTCTTAGACCCAGTGGTTCACATGGACCCCAGGGCTACCCAGAGGTGTCCCCAGGGCAATCTAGGGTCATACTTGGTGTTGTCGGATGAGGGTTGGGGGCCAAGCTGTGTTGGGGGATTCACCCCTGCGTCTTACGCCCTAAGCTCTTATTCACTCCCAGTCCTTGGAGCTGTTTCTTGAACAGTCTGTTTTAAACATGTTCTCTCAAGTTCTCAACTTGAAAATCCAAGAAATTAGAATTTTTGTCAATTTTTCTTCTGTAATTCTAATGACTTAATGGTTTGTTCTAAGTGGATTCTAAAAATGGAAGTAAATTTGCAATGCTAGTTATCACTATTTTGTAAAAAAAAAAAAAAAAAAAAAGAACATCAAGCATAACAGTACCTGTAGAAACAAGTGATGTTACAGTGCAGCGGGTGTTTATTTGCCTTGCGTGGGACCCACCCATCCCTGGCATCCCCATAAGGTCCACTAAGCATTGCCAGGAATAATTCTTTACTGCAGAGCTAGGAGCAACCCCTGAGCATCTCTGGGTGTGAATCCTCCAAACAAACAAACAAGAAGACAACAACAGAAAGTAACCGAAATGCAATCTGGCCCAGATAACCCTAATCAAGGGTGACGTTCATTTCTGTATTTCCTTACAGAAGAGTTTAGTTGGGTTTGTGCTGGGGCTTCTGATTTCATTTGACGTTTTGTTTCTGTGCTTTGCCTTTAACGCTGGCCTCCAGTTAGTGTCCCTTAATTTTGCTGCCAAAGAAATAATGACCTAATCAAACACGTCAGCCTCATGAACATTTATCTTTCTCTTCTGTGGTCCCCTTCTGGGCTTCCGTTTTTCTACGTCTGAATTTACTTTAGACTCTGGTTTGCTATTACTGTTTCACACATAACATGCTTCAGCCCCGCCACAAGAGTGACCAGAGTGACCACTTCTCTCCACCACTGTCCCAGTGTTCTCCTGCCCCCCACAGTCCCCTGCACCCCCTCCTTACACCCATGGGAAACTTCCTACTGGAGAGCAGTTCTCCCCGTTTCTGATTCCTTTGAGCACCTATGATTCTCCTACCATGATTCTTTATATCCGCATGTCCCCCCATATGAGAGAAATTATCATGTCTCTTCCTTTCTTCCTGACTAAGTTCACTCGGCATGGTACTTTCCAGATCCATTCATGGAGCAGCAAATTGCACGATTTCATCTTTTCTTACAGCTGAATAGTATTGTGTTGCATATCCGTACCATAGCTTCTTTATCCAGCCATGTGTTAAGAGAAAAGTTCGTAGCATTTAGGTTTTCTTTTAACATTTGGACCGGTCATTTCTTCCATTGTCTCTTAAGATAATGACCTGGAAGCAGAAATATAGGCTTTGTAAATGGGGTACTTTAAATCTCTTGCTCTTCATAGGATTCTTCCCACTACAGGCTTAACTGTTATTTTCAAAGGTTAAGCTTTCTAAATATTGAATTTCTGTAGATATATTTATCTCATCCTTACAATTGACTGCCAATGTGCCTGAGAATGAAATTCTAGGTTAATAACATTTCTTAATATCCTTACAAGCAGTCAGTGCTGAAAGTAACTACTTATTTCTGTGCAGGTAGCTTCATTTTCACTCTTCCCACTTTTTCTAGAGTGGGTTTTGAAAAATTAATTCATCCTCATTTTAATTCAATCAACTTTTCCCCCCCTACTGTGAACATTTAGACTTTACCATCAAATTTTAAATTTTGTACTTGAGTTTGTCTTATATTCCCTTGACCGTTTTACTCTTTGAGGGTAGTGGAGCCACACAACCAGCAGTGTTCGGGGCTTACACTTGGCTCATTACTCAAGGATCACTCCTGGCAGGCTCTGGACAACATACGGGGTACAGGGATTGAAGCTGGTTGTTTGCCTCATGGAAGGCAAACACCCCACCTGCTGTGCTATCACTCCAGCTCTGACCATTTTACTTTTTAAGTGTTACTCTATTAACAGAAGAAATGTAGTAGAAAATGTCCATTTTCTTTTGTTTTCTATTTTTGGTGAATTTATTTTTTTTATAATTTTTGTGTTTTTATTGAGATTGTGTGGCTTAAATGCTATTAATAATGGTTTCTTAGGAACATGATTTTAGCACCATACCCTCACCAGTGACCCCAACCCTCCCTCTCTCCTCCCTCGTCCCGCTCCTCCTCCCTTTAGGAATATGTTCACTCATGCCTGAGGCTCAGCTCAAGCAGCCTGGAGCATGGCGGCAGTTGGGTTGTGGAGGTCAGCTGCCAGGGCTGGGTCCCTTGGGGTGGGGAGGGCTCTTACCCGGCACCTTCTGGGGCGTCCCGAATGAAATAGCCTGGTGTGGAGTCTGCTGGCATGGTTATGGGGGCCTCATTTTATGCTCCCTTCTGGGAGAAGCAGCCATGAGTTTTGGACAGTGGCCAATGAGGAGATTATTACACCCATAAGCCACCTCCTGCTAGTGCCAGATAATCTTCTATCTATCTATCTATCTATCTATCTATCTATCTATCTATCTATCTATCTATCATCTATCTATCTATCTATCTATCTATCTATCTATCTATCTATCATCTATCTGTCTATCTATCATCTATCTGTCTATCTATCATCGATCTGTCTATCTATCTATCTATCTATCTACATATATTTGCCAAAACATATGTACATATGTACTTATGTATATACCATATTATACACACGCGCGCTCACGCACACACACACACACACACACACACACACACACCTCAGTTTTTTGATCCATTCATCTGTAGCTGGGCATTTGGATTGTACCAAATCTTGGCTAATGTACTGTGATGATGAACATACATATATTCTTTTTAAATTAACTTTCTGTGGTGTTTTGAAACTAGCAACAGAGTTGATGGGCTGTGGTGAGAAAGAATTCTCACCCACTGTTGGTGAGAATGTCGTTCAGCTTTATGGAAAGCAGTGGCCATCTACCCCAAAATAGGATCAAACTATGATATGACCCAGCAACAGCACTTTTTGGCTGTTTTTATTTTTAATTCTTTGACACAGATACTCATTTAAAGTACCTTGGTCAAATTTAACTCTCAAATGCCCTGATGGCATTTATCAGAGTGGGATGTATAGGAAACAGATCTGAATTTCCAGTTTAGTTATTTAAAAACTACTATCTCACAGAGGGAGCGATTTGAAATGTTTCTAAACATTTCCTTTTCTTTTTCTTTCAAGTTTAAATGTACTCAATCAAGAAATTTGAAAATAATTGGTTGATCATACCTGTTAACTTTTCAAAGTATCTTCAGATATTTTACTTCATTTTTATAGTAAAGAATAAATGCAGAGGATTGTAGAAAATGTCTGATTCAATGAGTGTTATTTATTTATTTACTTATTTATGGCTCTGTGGCTTGATGGAACTCAATTCTCATGCATAAAAGGCCTAGGATTTACCTTTGAACCACCAATGCGGCCTTCGAGATGGTTTTAAATCAAGTAAACACAGCTTTGAAGATTAGGAAAGAGGATATTATTAGCACTACAAGATGCCTTTGGCATCTCTCAAGTGCTATTTGCTTTATACTCCTAAGGATGCCAAACACTTTATTAAGTACACTTTTGTGTGTAATTTGTATTTACATGTGATTTTTTTTCTTAGTCGTCTTTGCTAGAATGCCATAAACTTTGCTATTAATTTTCATGAAAACAATTTGATTTCTATTAATATTCTTCAGTGCACTACTATTTATACCTATCTTTTACTATTGCTATACCCTTCCTTACTTGGTATATGGACTCATTTGCTGTTCTTTTTATAAGACCTTATGTTGAAAATTGATAAAATTCATGTCCAGGTTTTCCTCCATTAATGTACACATTTACCGAAATAATTGTCCTTCTCAAAAAATTGCATTTATCCCATATGCCTTAAATACAATATTTCAGCATAGGTTAAATGCATAATTTTGATCCCTTTTGGTAGTTTTTTCTTTCTTTAAGAATTGTGATATATAAATTTTTGATAGTTGAGTTTTAAGAGCCATAGCAAATGCGGCACCATTGGAAAGAACAAGTAAAGAGAGGCTTCTAAAATCTCAGGGCTAGGACGAATAGAGACGTTACTGAGACCACTCAAGAAAATCGACAATCAACGGGATGATGGTGATGATGATGATGATGATGATGATGATGATGATGAGCACAGTGGGTAGAGTGTTTGCCTTGCACGCGGCTGACCCGGGTTTGATTCCTCCATCCCTCTCAGAGAGCCTGGCAATCTACTGAGAGTATCCTGCCTGCATGGCAGAGCCTGGCAAGCTACCTATGTGGTGTATTTGATATGCCAAACACAGTAACGACAAGTCACAATGGAGACATTACTGGTGCCCGCTTGAGCAAATTGATGAACAAAGGGACGACAGTGCTACAGTGCTACAATATTTCAACACCAACCACACCATCTATGTCTAGTTCCCACCCCAGTGTCCCCATATTCCCTCCCCAACTCAAAACCCTGCCCCATCCCTGCCTATCAACTGTACAGGCACATTTACAAAATTCCAGTGGTTGCAACTTAGATCTCATGTTTTCAATATTGTTGAGTTTGTGTTTTGGATATATGGCTCTACCACTCACCCATTTCTCCAGTTTAACTGAAACCCTGATGCCTGTTCACTCATTACATGCCATTCTCTTCCACTCTTGGCTGCTTTCTTCTCTGTACTTCTCTCTAACAGTGGGGTCAAAGGTGATCCAGGCATCCCCTTAACTACAGCACATTCCCTCATCCAGTATTCTGATAGAATACTGATCACGGTCACGGTCATGGTCATCCTGTCGCTCATCGATTTGCTCGAGCTGGCACCAGTAAAATCTCCATCTTGAGACTTGTTACTGTTTTTGGCATATCAAATACGCCACGGGTAGCTTGCCAGCCTCTGCCATGAGGGAAAGATACTCTCAGTAGCTTGCCGGGCTCTTCGAGAGGGGCAGAGGAATCAAACTCAGGTCAGCGGCATGCAAGGCAAATGCCCTATCTGCTGTACTATCGCTCCAGCCCAGAATACTGATATCAGTATTATAGAATTCTGATATCTATCAGTTCCAACCACAGTGCATGATTTCATTATTCCTTACAGGTGAATACTATTCCATTGTGCATATATGCCGCATCTTCATAGTCCATTCATCTGTCATTGGATGGCTAAGTTGAATCAATATCTTAGTTATTGTACTGAGTGAGGCAAAGAATAATGATTGCACATGCCCTTTTGCAAGAGTGTTTTTTATGTCCTGTGTGTAGATGTCCAAAAGTGGATTTGCTGTTTCGGGAAGTTCAATTCTAAGTTTACTAAAAACTCTTCATACTGTTTTCCATAGGGCTTATCCCAGAGAGCATCCCCACCAGCAGTGGATGAGAGTTCCTTTTCACAACATCTCTGCCAACACAGATTGTTCCTACTATTTTTGATATTTGCCATTCTCACTGTATGAGATGGTACCTCACTGTCATCTTGGTTTGGATTTCTGTGATTATAATTGGTGCTGAGCATTTTTTCATATGCCTTCTGCCCATTTGCCTGTCTTCCTCTGATAAGTATCTCACTTCTTCTACCCATTTGATAGCATCTATAATTTTTGATTGATATTTGTATTTATATATTCTGGATATCAAATATCTATCTGTTGTGTTTAATGCAAATACTTTCCCATTTAGTTAGTTGTCTTTTAGTTTTAGCCTACATTTATTTTCCCAAGCAGAAAGCTCTTTAATTTTATGTAGTCCCATTTTTTTTATTGCAGGTGGGAGGCTCGGGGATAACTCCTGGCTCCTCACACAGGAATCAGGGGACCATATGGGATACCTGGAATTGAACCTTAGTCAGTTGCATACAAGGCAAGTGCCTTACCTGTTATACTATCACTGTGGCCCTAAGTTTTAATTTTGTTTCCTTTCCCAATGGTATCATATCATTAAAGATGCCTTTGAGGTTCCAATCCTGAAGTGCTCTGCCTATATTTTGCCTAAAGTACTTATAGTTTCTGGCCAGATTTCAAGGTCTTTGATCACTTTAAATTGACTTTAGTATAAGGTGTAAGATAGGGATCCAGCTTTAATTTCTTACATGTAGTTAGTGATCAAGTTTTTCCATTTGTTGATTTGTGGGCTAAGAATGGATTATGAGGGCGCAAATGCTGCCAGAGCCCATGTGCTGCTTGCGCCCACATGACCGAGCACATGTGGCGCCTGAGCACATGTGTCACCCACATCTCCCCTCTTGAGATGTGGACTTTCATGCTTTTGTGTCTAATGCTGGGATGTGTGTAGGGGCTCTCTCCGCCCTTGGAGACGGCCTCATTCTCTCTTGAGCTCATTACTCTCTCTTTCACCCTCTCTCCCTCCACACCTTAAAACCCTTCAAATAAAACCTGTTTTACTTCAAAAAAAAGAATGGATTATGAGGCTAATGAAAGCCTCATTGTAAGGAGGCTATTTTTCATTTAATGTTCTTGGCTCCCTTATAAAAATCAACTGTCCGTACATTTAGTCCATAACTCAATGATCATCACTGTCATCATCACTGTCATCCCGTTGCTCATCGATTTGCTCGAGTGGGCACCAGTAATGTCTCCATTGGGAGACTTGTTACCTTTTTTGGCATATCGAATACACCACAGGTAGCTTGCCAGGCTCTGTCGTGCGGGTGAGCAGTAGGTTTCCAGGCTCCCAGAGTAGGGTGGAGGAATAGAACCTGGGTTGGCTGCGTGCAAAGAAAATGCCCTACCCTCTGTGCTATTGCTCCAGATCAGTGTTTTATCACTGAGTATTCATTTCTGACCCATTGATCAGAGGACCTATCTTTACTCTAGTACCATGCAGTTTTGATCAGCATAGCTGTATAATGAAGTTCCAGTTTCTTATTTTCCAGTATGTCTCCATAGGCATATTTGTGGTCTTTTTTGATTCCATATAAAACTTTATTCTTTTTTATATACATTTATTTTTGTTTAAATTTTTTATTAGTGAATCACCATGAGGTATAGTTACAGACTTACAAACTTTCGTGCTTGCATTTCAGTCATACAATGGTTGAGTGCCTATCACCTTACCAGTTCCCATTTTCCACCACCAATGGTCCCAGCATCCCTCCCACCACCCTCACCCCATCCTACCCCCACCCTACCCCACCTCTGTGGCAGGGCATTCGCTTTTGCTCTCTCTCTCCTTTTGGATGTTTTGTTTTGCAGTAGAGGTATTAAGTGGCCATCATGTTCAGTCTGTAGTCTACTTTCAGCCCGCATCTACCATCCCGAATGGGCCTTCCTCGCACCCTTACTTGCATATAGGTGGATCAACATTGAAAGTACCATGTTAAGTGAAATGAGTCAGAAAGAGAGGAATACATAGAAAGATTGCACTCATTGTGGAATATAAAGTAACAGAATGGGAGACTAACACCCCAGAACAGTAGAGATAAGTACCAGGAGGATTACTCCACAGCTTAGAAGCTAGCCTCGCATACTGGGGGAAAAGTAGCTCAGAAACTTTATTCTTGACTGTAATAGACACTGGGAGAATGTAGACAGAATTTAAACAGGGATTTCTATGCATCTATAGAATAACTTAGGTAGGATTGTCATTATAATATTTATTCTTCCAATCTCTGTGCATGGGATATTTCTCTATTTCCTAAGGTCTTCTATTTTTTTATTCACCACCCCCATGATTGAATCACAATGAGGTACACAGTTACAGAGTTGTTCATGATTTGGTTTCAGTCATACAATGTTCCAACATCCGTCCCTTCACCAGTGTACCTTTCCCCAAACCAATGTCCCCAGTTTCCCTGTCTCCACCCAACCCCACACACAGCCTACCTTTTGCCTCTATGGCAGAAATTTTTCTTCTCTGTCTCTGTCTCTTTCTCTCCCTTTCTATCCCTCTCTCTTCCTAGGCATTGTGGTTTACAGTACAGGTACTGAAAGGTTATGATGTGTATCACTATATTTCTTTCAGCACTCAGTTCTCTTTCTTAAGTGATCTTAAATTATCATGGTATAGATATCCCACATCTTTTGTTAAGCTGATTCCTAGATCCTTAATGCTTCTAAATTCTCTTTTAAATGGGCCTTGATTGCTTTCTTTTCCAATCTGTTATTGTACATAGGAATGTAACCAATTTTTGTGTATTGACTTTGTAGCCAGCCACTTTGCTGTATTGGTTTAATGCTTCTGAGAGCTTGTGTGTGGACTCTTTAGGATCTCTATATAGATCATCATATAATCTGCAAATAATGATATTTTGAGTTTTTCTTTTCCAATTTGGATCACTCTGATTTGTCTTTCTTGCCTGATTGCTGTAGCCTGGATTTTGAATGAAAGTAGAGACTGGATGTCCTTACCTAGTACCTGATATCAGAGGGAATTCTTTCAGTTTTTCACCATTAAGGATGATGTTGACTGTGGACTTGTTGTAGATGGCTTCTATTATGCTGAGGAAGTTTCCTGATACCCCTCCTTTTTTTTGAGGGTTTTCTGAATAATGGACGTTGCATCTTGTCAAAGGATTTCTCTGAATCAATTGATATGATCATATGTTTTATCATTTCTTTTACTAATATGGTGTATTATGTTAATTGATTTACATCTATTGAAACATTCTTGCATACCTTGGATGAATCCCATTTGATTAGGGTGCATAATTTTTTTATATGCTGTTTGATTCTAAGCTATAATTTTTTAAAGAAATTTTGCATTGATATTTATCAGGGATATTGGTTTGATTTTTCTTTTCTGAAAGTGTCTCTCTCTGCTTTGGGTGTTAATGTAATCTTAGCTGAATAGAAGGTGTTAAGAAGGATTCCTGTGTCTTAAATATCTTGGAAGAGCTTAAGGAGTAAAAGCAGTAAATCTTCTTTGAAGGTTTGATAGAATTTACCAGTAAACCAAACTAGACTGGGGCTTTTGTTCTTGGGGAGGCTGTTAGTTACTGTTTCAGTGCCCTTATTTGTGATTGGCCTATTTAGGTTTTCTCCATTCTCCTTGTTTGGCTGACAAAAATTACATGACTCTAAGAATCTGTCCATTTCTTCACAGTGCTCCAGCTTAAAGAGCATAAGGTTGTTCTGAAGGATTCATTGTAATTTCCCCCTCTTTCGTCTCTGATCTGATTTGAACATTTTCTCTTTTTTTTTTTTTGGTTGTAGTTTCTTTTATTTATTTATTTATTTATTTAAAAAATTTATTTATTTTTAATTAGTGAATCACCGTGAGGGTACAGTTACAGATTTATACATTTTTGTGCTCATGTTTCCCTCATACAAAGTTCGAGAGCCTATCCCTTCACCAGTGCCTGTTTTCCATCACCAGTAAACCCAGCATCCCTCCTACCCTCCCAAATCCCATCTCCCCCCACCCCACCCTGCCACTGTGGCAGGGTATTCCCTATTGTTCTCTCTCTCTAATTAGGTGTTGTGGTTCGAAATAGAGGTGGTGAGTGGCCACAGTGTTCAGTCTCTAGTCTACATTCAGTCTACATTCAGCCCACCTCACCCTTCACCGCTTGGCCTACAACCACATTATACTTGGTGATCCTTTCTCTCAGTTGCCCTCTCCCCAGTACGTGAGGCCAGCCTCCAAACCATGGAATCAACCTCCTGGTACTTATTTCTACTATTCTTCTATTCTTGGGTGTTAGTCTCCTACTCCTATTCTATATTCCAAAGATGAGTGCAATCTTTCTATGTCTGTCTCTCTCTTTCTGACTCATTTCACTTAGCATGATACTTTCCATGCCAATCCACTTATGCAAAATTCATGACCTCCTTTTTTCTAACAGCTGCATAATATTCCATTGTATAGATGTACCAAACTTTCTTCAACCAGTCATCTATTCTGGGGCACTCGGGTTTTTTCCAGATTCTGGCTATTGTAAACAGTGCTGCCATGAACATATAAGTTCAGATGTCATTTCGACTATACTTTTTTGCTTCTCTGGGATGTATTCCCAGCAGTGGTATTGCTGGGTCAAATGGTAGCTCAATATCTAATTTTTTGAGAATTGTCCATATTGTTTTCCAAAAGGGCTGAACCAGTCGGAATTCCCACCAGCAGTATAGAAGGGTCCAGTTCTCCCCACATCCTCTCCAACAGCCGTTGCTTTTGTTCTTTTGGATGTGTGCTAGTCTCTGTGGTGTGAGGTGGTATCTCATGGTTGTTTTGATCTGCATCTCCCTGATGATTAGTGATGTAGAGCACTTTTTCATGTGCCTTTTGGCCATTCGTATCTCTTCCTTGGGAAAGTTTCTGTTCATTCCTTTGCCCCATTTTCTGATGGGGTTGGATGTTTTCTTCTTGTAGAGTTCAACTACTGCTTTATATACCAATGATATCAACTACTTATCTGATGCGTATTGTGTAAATATCCTTTCCCATTCTGTAGATAGTCTTTGAATTCTGGTCACTGTATCTTTTGCAGTGCAGAAGCTTTTTAGTTTAATGTAATCCCATTTGTTGATCTCTGTTTCCACTTGGTTGGACAGTTGCATGTCATCTTTGAAGATACCTATAGCTTCAATATCAAGGAGGGTTTTGCCAACTTTGTCTTCAATGTACCTATGGTTTGTGGTCTGATGTTGAGGTCATTAATCCATTTTGATCTGACTTTTGTGCATGGTGTCAGGTCGAGGTCTAAGCCCATTCTTTTGCATGTGGTTGTCCAGTTGTGCCAGCACCATTTGTTAAAGAGGCTTTCCTTGCTCCACTTCACATCTCTTGCTCCCTTATCAAAGATTAGATAAGCATACATTTAGGGTTGTGTGTAGGGATATTCCACCCTGTTCCATTGGTCTACGGCTCTGCCTTTGTTCCAGTACCATGATGTTTTAATTGTTACTGCTTTGTAATAAAGTTTGAGGTTGAGGAGGGTGATGAACATTTTCTCTTTTTTACCTGATGAATCTAGCTCAAGGTTGACCTATCTTATTTATTTATTTTTTTTGGAAGAATCAGTTCTTGGTTTTATTAATTCTTTGAATTGGTTTATTGATTTCTATGTTGATTTCTGCTCTAGTTTTATCATTTCCCTCCTACTACTTTTTGGATTCATTTGTCGTTACTTCTCCAGTTTTTAGAGATGTGTTTAGGTTGTAGATTTGGACTTTCTCCTCTTAGTGTAAGCCTGCACTGGTATGGATTTCCCCTTTCATATAGCTTTTTCCATACACCATAGAATATGCTAGCTGTGTCTTTATTCTAGTTAGTTTCAATGAATCTTTTTATTTATTCCTTCATTTTATCTTTGATCCAATTGTTTAGCAGTGTTTTGTTCAGCATTCAAATATTTGACGCTTTCCCCAACTTCTTTCTATGGCTAACTTCTAAGTTCATGCGGTCTGAGGAGGCAGTTTGTACAATTTCTATATTTTCAAATTTATGTATGTTTGAGTTGAGCCCTAATATGTGATCTATCCTGGAGAACGTTTCATTTGCTTTAGAGAAGATTGTATATTCTTGTTTGGAGGGATGCAGAGCCCTGTGTATATATCCAACAACCCCAGTTCTTTCAGCTTCTTATTTAGGGCTCTTACCTCTTTACTGATGTTCTGTCTAGTTGATCTATTAGTGGAAAAGGTGTGTCAAAGTCTCCCACTACTATGGTGTTTCTGTCAATGTGTTTTTTGGTCTTTTTTTTAGCAGAACTTTATGAACTTTGCTGAGCCTTTATTTAGTGTATATACATACGTTGATGACAGTATTTCTTGTTCCATTGTCCCTTGACCAATAAGTAGTATCCATTGTTGTATCTAATTGTTTTCTATATACTGAAAGGAATTTTGTCTAAGTATAGCTGTACCAGCTTTTCTTTTTCCTGTCTTCCTTTTTGTCCCCATCTTTTTACTTTGAGTCTATTTATCCTGTGAGCTTAGGTGCATTTCCTGTAAGCAGCAAATGGAAGGAAATGGATGGATTTTCTTTCCTGATCCACCCAGCTGCTCTCTGCTTTTTTACAGGGGAATTAATCCATTGACATTCAGAAAGATTATTGACATAAAGGGCTGTGTTGCCATTTGTGTGTGTGCTCTGTGTGTATGTGTGTTTGTGTGTATGATCCAGGTGTTTTTGCAAGAGTCTCTGTTTTAGTAAGCTTACTTTGGTTAAGCTGTTGCAAATGCTGTCAGTTCTTATTTGTCTGAAAAGATTCTTATCCCTCCTTCATGTCTAAATGATAATTTTGCAGGTTAGTGGACTCTAGGCTGGAACTTTTTCAGTCAGCACTTTGAATATGCCCTTTCACACGTTTCTGGCTTGTAAGATGTCATATGAAAGGTCTGTTGCAATATTACATTGTTTCCTTTATGTCTTAGGGTTTTCTTCTCTCTTGCTGCTTTAAGGAGTTATCTGTCTTTGTCTTTTGATTTTACCATTTTTATTACTACGTGTCTTGGGGTTCTTTTTTTGAGGGCTTTTTTTTTTGTCATTCTCTTTGTGCCTCTTGAATCTGTAGAGGGACATCGCTAAAGGTTATCAGGAAAGTTCTCAATTATTATTTCTTCCACCAACCATTCTTGCCCTTTCCCTTTTCCCTATTCTTTTGTTATGCCTATGATTCGAAGGTTATTTTTCTGGCTATTATCTATAATGAATCTTACGTTCTCTCCTATTCATTTACTTTTCTTTTTTTCACTTTGTTAGTGGCTAATATTTTGTCTTCAATATCATTGATGTGGTCTTCTTCAGGTTGAATTCTGTTGCTGTGACTTGCTATTGTATTTTTTTACCTCCTTCAGCTCCACTTACATGGACTCTTTGATACCCTGAATCAGTTTATTTTTAAGTTGGTCAAAGTTTTCTTCCAGTGATTGTTTTTGTTCCAGGGCCATTGTCTCCAGCCATTGTTTTGAGTCTCTCACTTGAGGCTTGAGGGTTTATTGGAGCTCTTGGATTTGTCAGGAGGACTTCTGTCCCTGTCTGCCAGAGCAGGTGAAATCTTTTGTTTCTCCACTGCTCCTAAAGATTTGTGAGTTCTATAATTTGAGTTTCAGATTGGCAGCTAAATCTGAAACTCAATCTGAGGTCTGATTTAATTTGTTGTTTTTCATCAAGTATTGCTACTAATAATCTATTAGTCTGACAATGTCTTGTCCTTAGAATGTTACTTCACTGGTCATGCATTCAGTGTGTTATATTTCTGTCTGTATAGAAGGATTGGAGCGATAGCACAGCAGGTAGAGCATTTGCCTTGCAGTGGCAGATCCAGATTCGATTCCTCCATCCCTCTCAAAGAGCCCGGCATGCTACCAAGAGTATCCTGCCCACACGGCAGAGCCTGGCAAGCTACCTGTGGCATATTTGATATGCCAAAAAAGAGTAACAAGTCTCACAATGGAGACGTTACTGGTGTCCGCTCAAGCAAATTGATGAACAAAGGGACAAATTCTATTGGTTCTGTTTCTCGGAAGACCCTAACTTCATACATCTTTTTGAAAGAAAGTGCCCATCATCCCAGAAACTCTAACTCAGTGAAATAGCACTGCCAGACTGACAAAAACAAAGGTAATTTTTCTTCATTTGTCTCACTGATGACATGGAGCTATAATCCAGCCAATATCTCAATAGCAGGCTGAGACCATGAAGCCCAGGGCCAGCTAAGCCAATCCTAAACTAACCCATGTGAGATTAATTAATAAGTGTCATCCTCAGTGGTTCTACTTATGTCAGTCGCTGCAAAAAATTCTTAAAGAAATGCATATTCTATTAATGTTCCTTTATCCCCAGTGATACTCTTTTATCAACATTATTGGTATCAGCTGGTTTAATGCTAGTGCTGTCAGCTTCATTACTCTAGTGTTTATTTGCACCTTAGAGCATCTGACAGTTTGTTCCACTTCGAATCTCTCGTGCCCTCATACTCAAGGTGTATATTTCTAGGAAACATGCTGTAGTTGCTTATTACTGTATTATCAGGAAGAGAAGCTTTATTTTTCTTAGGGGTAGTTATTCTTTTGGCATACTTTTGCCATTCAATTTCACTTTTTTCATCCTCTCCTAAATTCATCTTTCTCTTTTATCCACCTTCTTTGTATAAAGTGCTAGTGTTTTTCTCATTCTCTTATTTGTGCATTCTTTCACTCTTCTACCACGGGATTGATGGATGTTAAATATTAATTCTTGAATTAACAGTTTAATATACATGACTATTTATGTCCCAAGACTTCCATTTATCACTCCTTATTTCTATCATTGTCGTGCATTTCTTTCTATATCATCTTTCGAGCCCTGTGGACATTAATAGATATTTTTACAGTCAATTTTTCTTTAGATTTACCCAAGCAGCGTTATCTTTTCCGTCACTATTTTTCTCTCCTCCATACCTGGCCCTTGTGCTTTATGTGCACACCCTCCGCCTGGAATAAAATTGAGGATAAGTTGTCATTGCCTGCTGGGAAGCATTACATCAGTACTTCGGTGAATATGAGCTTAGGGTTGGCAGCTATTTTATTTCAACCAAAGATGCTATTTTGTTGTCTTCTGGTCTCCGTTTTTATGGTAAATAGTCAGTTCTCCATTTCAGCATGACTTTTTAAAAAATCTTTGGTGGTTTTTTTTTTTGGCGAGTTACAGCTAGCTATGTCCAGGGCTTATTCCTGGTCCGTGCTCAGCCTGGGCATCTGTGGTGCCAGGGGGTTGAACTGGCAGGACGAGTCCCTTAATCCCTGTTCTATCTCTCCAGCCCTTAGTGTGACTTCTTTGAAGATTTTTACTGTTTACTTCCCCAATCTAAAGAATGCTTTTTATAACTTTTCATTTTAAGCAGTGGTAGGATGTTCAAGTATGACCCAATTTGTTGCTTTTACTTTAGACATACTCTGTTTTGACTTCTAGCATTATTTTCAGACTTTTTGTTAGTTGCTGATGTATTTCGTCCATTTGAAAACCATCATTGTCATCTTAAGTGGGACTTCTACCATTCTTTCTACTCTTTTTCCTCTGACACCCAAATTCTCAGTGTAAAAGTCCCCAAGATGCCGAAAGAATTACACTACAGAGCCAGTGCTTACGGAAGCAGTTAAGTGGGGCTGGAGTGGTAGCACGATAGGTAGTGTGTTTGTGTTGCACGCGGTCAACCCGGGTTTGATTCCCAGCATCCCATATGGTCCACTGAGCACTGCCAGGAGTAATTCCTGAGTGCATGAGCCAGGAGTAACCCTGTGCATCGCTGGGTGTGCCTCAAAAAAGAAGAAGAAGAAGAAGAAGAAGAAGAAGAAGAAGAAGAAGAAGAAGAAGAAGAAGAAGAAGAAGAAGAAGAAGAAGAAGAAGAAGAAGAAGAAGAAGAAGAAGAAGAAGAAGAAGAGAAGAAGAAGAAGAAGAAGAAGAAGAAGAAGAAGAAGAAGAAGAAGAAGAAGAAGAAGAAGAAGAAGAAGAAGAAGAAGAAGAAGAAGAAGAAGAAGAAGAAGAAGAAGAAGAAGAAGAAGAAGAAGAAGAAGAAGAAGAAGAAGAAGAAGAAGAAGAAGAGAAGAAGAAGAAGAAGAAGAAGAAGAAGAAGAAGAAGAAGAAGAAGAAGAAGAAGAAGAAGAAGAAGAAGAAGAAGAAGAAGAAGAAGAAGAAAAGAAGAAGAAGAAGAAGAAGAAGAAGAAGAAAGAAGAAGAAGAAGAAGAAGAAGAAGAAGAAGAAGAAGAAGAAAAGAAGAAGAAGAAGAAGAAGAAGAAGAAGAAGAAGAAGAAGAAGAAGAAGAAGAAGAAGAAGAAGAAGAAGAAGAAGAAGAAGAAGAAGAGAAGAAGAAGAAGAAGAAGAAGAAGAAGAAGAAGAAGAAGAAGAAGAAGAAGAAGAAGAAGAAGAAGAAGAAGAAGAAGAAGAAGAAGAAGAAGAAGAAGAAGAAGAAGAAGAAGAAGAAGAAGAAGAAGAAGAAGAGAAGAAGAAGAAGAAGGAAGAAGAAGAAGAAGAAGAAGAAGAAGAAGAAGAAGAAGAAGAAGAAGAAGAAGAAGAAGAAGAAGAAAACAGGATGGAGAAAGGACCACTATAACAATGATAGTTGGAAATGACCACTCTGGACAAAAACTGAATGCTGAAAGCAGGTAAAGGCACATGCGGATACCTTTTTAGTAACAGAATTGCAAACTGAAGTTGGCGGGACCCCACAGGTACCTTTTGCAAAGTGGGGAGGAGAGAGACAGTCACTCTCTCCGGGTTCGCCTCTGGCACCCTGGGAGGAGCTGAGGAGACTAGAACTGATCAAGTCTGTGAGGAGTCTCCGCACGGCGTGGACCTTGAGTCCTGCCAGCCCCACAAGGCGGCTGTCAAGCCACTCCTGACGTCCGCTTGGTCTTCTCAGCACAGGACTTGATCCCACCACCCGATCTCTGGTGGAGCCACGGACTCGGGCCGGAGAGAGGAGCTGCTCTTTGCAGGAAAGGAGAGCCAGCCCTAGGACTTCCTGGCCCTTCTCTCCTCACAGAAAGGGATTTCAGCAGACAGGCAGTGAAGTAAAATAGAGTTTATTTGGCGGACTTTAGGAAGGGGAGGGAGGGAGAGAAAATGAGAGAGAAAGAGAGAAAGAGAGTGAGAAAAGAGAGAGAGTGAGAAAAGAGAGAGAGAAAGAGAGTGAGAAAAGAGAGAGAGTGAGAAAAGAGAGAGAGAGAGAGAGAGAGGAGAGAGAGATGTTTAAGAGAGAGTGTGCGTTTTTCCAAAGGTGAAGAGATCACTAGACATATCTCAAGAGGAGAGACGCAGACAACACATGTGCTGGGGCACCGCATGTGCTCAGCCATGTGGGCACAAGCAGCACATGGGCTCTGGCATCATATGTGCTCCTTTCCCTTTTTTAAGGTGGTTTTTATAGGGTTTCTCTAACCTGCCCCCATGTAGGGCTTCTCCTAGGTAAAAAAGCATCTACCTGCCTGCATACAAAAAGATGGCAGGGCCTCAAAGGAAAACGAGAGAGAAAGAGAGAGAGGGAGAAAGATAGGGAGAGGAACACACAGAGAGAGACACAGAGAGAGAAACACACAGAGAGTGAGAGAGAGAAAGGAGAGAGAGACAGAGAGAGAGTAAGGCTGTGGGGCTGGGACGGGGGGAAGCTGGGGACATTGGTGGTATGAAATGTTCACTGATGACGGGATGGCTGTTGCAACATTGTGTGACTAAAACTCAGTCATCAACAATTTTGTAACGGGTAGAGCATTAGCCTTGCACGCAGTCAGCCCGGGTTCGATTCCTCCGCCCCTCTCGGAGAGCCCAGCAAGCTACTGAGAGTATCTCGCCTGCACGGCAGAGCCTGGCAAGCTTCCTGTGGCGTATTCGATATGCCAAAAACAGTCACAACAAGCCTCCCGATGGAGACGTTACTGGTGCCCACTCGAGCAAATCGATGAGCAACGGGATGACAGTGCGACAGTGCTACAGTGATATCTCATGGGGATTCAATTAAAAAAAATAGATTTTAAGAGAAAAAGAGAGAAGAAAGCAGGCTTAGCTCTTGCAGCTGAGAGGTGAGTGCGCCCGGCGGGACAAGCTTAATCCGCAATCAGCAGGGAGCGGCCGGGGAGGCTGCGAGGCCAGACCCTGGGGCCGCTTCAGGCTGAGGCGCGGTGCCTGCTCCTAAGAGAAGCTGGGGAGCACGCGGTTAGGGATCGCAGGCTTCCGCGCAGCCTTCCTGCTCTGTGCCCGCCGGGCCGGTGGAACTCGGTGCTGAGACGACAGAAAACAGGCCCCTTGCCGACTCCGCCCGCGGGCGCTGCAGCGCTGTCAACCGCTGGGTCTGCAAATTTCCAAGTTTCTATATTTGATGACCTTTTTTCCTAAAATAACTTTAACATTGCTAATGTCCCAAAGCAGATTTTATATGTGTAATTTTTACATAGGTTAATAAATTGTAGCAGGGCTGGAACAATAGCACAGCGGGTAGGGCATTTGTCTTGCACGCAGTCGACCCAGGTTCAATTCCCAGCATCCCATATGGTCCCCTGAGCACCGCCAGGAGTAATTCCTGAGTGCAGAATGAGTAACCCCTGTGCATTGTCAGGTGTGACCCAAGAAGCTAAAAAATAAATAAATAAATTGTAGCACTGCAGCACTGTTGTCCCATTGTTCATGGATTTGCTCAAGCGGGCACCAGTAACGTCTCTCATTGTGAGACTTGTTATTACTGCTTTTGGCATATCGAATACGCCACGGGGAGCTTTGCCAGGCTCTGCTGTGCGGGCGGGATACTCTTGGTAGCTTGCTGCCCTCTCTGAGAGGGACGGAGGAATCGAACCCGTGTTGGCCAGCCACGTGCACAGCAAATGGTCTACCCGCTGTGCTATTGCTCTAATCCAGAGGGGAAGAGCACTTAAACAGCAGAGCCAGAGAAAGTGCCAGGAGCAAATGTCCTGAGGCAGGAGAACCTAAATTTTTATTAGGGCTCTGCAGGTCTCCCGAGGGTCATCATGGATGGCCCTAGAGGCCTCCAAACATCAAACAATGTTGGGCTCGGGCCTGAAACCAGCTCCTTGTTTGGCCGGCGCTGTTGCAATGGCCCCCAGACCCTATACTGCTTGACCGCCCATTGACTTCCCAGGTGTCAATCAGGATAAGGCTAACCAGGTATGGGGGGCCCAGACAAGGTGTGTTGGGGCAAAACACTGCCCGAAACCTAAACCAACCAGAAGCCCTGAGGCCTTTGACACAAAAGACCCGTCTCAGGAGCCCAGAGCACCTTTGAGATGCAGAGTTCCAGGCCTGCATCGAGGAGCTTCCTGAGGGAGGGTAGTTGGGCCTCCTGGGAGGAGACTCCACCCTGGAACAAAGGCACGACTGAGATTATCAGGAGATCTACAACTGCTTCAAGCTCTCCTCCTTAGCCCCCAGCCACATCCTAGGCAGGGGAGTTTGGGAAAGCGAAATAAACTAACTGGCTGAGGGAGAGGCGTGCATTTGCTACCACAGCTCCCCTCTGGAGATGAGGACTTTCATCCATTCACAGTGTCGGGAGCACTCGCCCCCATCCCTCACATCCCTCATCTCCGCTCCTGAAATGTGGACTTGTTACCCCTGTGACTCAGTTTCCCAAAGACCACCAAGGATCCAAACCTGATGCAAACAACAAGAGGGTCTTTTTTTTTTTTTTGCTTTTTTTTGGGTCACACCCGGCAATGCACAGGGGTCACTCCTGGCCTTGCACTCAGGAATCACTCCTGGTGGTGCTCGGGGGACCATAGAGGATGCTGGGATTCGAACCTGGATCAGCCGTGTTCAAGGCAAACACCCTACCCAATGTGCTATCGCTCCAGCCCCCAACAGGAGGGTCTTTATGGTGAGCTGGAGCTTGGTCTCCCAGGCCACGCCCAGCAGCAGTCAAAGCTGAGAGCCCTGAGCCTTGGGGACAAGCTTTACACGGGGTTTACAGCTACCGCAGGAAGCGGAAATTCAAACAGCGTTATTACGGGTTTGGCTGATCTTTCCAACCGGAAGAGCTCGAGTCCATGACTTAGCCCATTACTAGCTCTTGCATCTACTCTAGGGGTCCACCTGTGCCGCAGGCCCCTGGCAAGGCGCTTCTGATTGGCCGTGGCCTGGGAGGGTCAGGTTTTAGGCACCCTGGGGTGTTTCTAGAGAGGGGTCCCTTGCTCTTGGAAGGGGCTGCGAAGGCTCCAGTGGATGGAAACTCGGGCCTACACGGCCCTTCCACTCGTGAAGCCTGCCAGGGAGTAGCTTTGGTTCTTCAGACTTTCATACCGTGGCGGTCACTTCCCCATTCCATGTGTCCTGTGCCTTTCCGTTCTGGTGACTCCCAGGCCCTCTCGGAAGCATGGATGTTCATCCACCTCTCTCCTGCCCTCTCTGAAAGTCCTTTCTATGGGGACAAGGTGACGGAGCAGATCAAGTTGGGTTAGATGTAGGACTGACTTTCCCTTCCTGCAAAGAGCAATTCCTCGCTCCAATCCCAGTCCCCAATTCCTGAGGAGTTAGGGGGCGAGGATCCTCTCCCACGTGGACAGAACAAGTGGGCACAGGCTCAGCTTGGTGGCTGCCTTGTGGCACTGGTGAGACGTGAGGTCTGGGCCATGCGGGGGCTTGTCACAGACTCTCATAGGTCCTAACTGTGCCCAGCCACATCCTGAGTGACTGAGTGGGAAGAGAGGGGACTGGGCGATTTCCTTTTCGAGGCTGCCACCCCTCGCTCACTGTCCACTTCACATAAGCCACCCAGCATGCCAACTCGGCCGCTGGTGTGGGTCGGGTCTCCACCCCCCACAAGCCACACAGGGGTGCCGTGTCTTCTCCGGTTGGAAAAGCTCTCCCATGTCTCTGTGAAGGGTGAGGAGTCTGGGTTCCCCGTCAAGTTATCTTCTCTAACGGCGTGGTTTGCCTTTCATTCATTCCTAGTAGTAGCTAAAGGCATGCTTCTTTATTTAATGGTTAATTTCAGTAATCTTTGCTTTTATTCGTTATTTTTTACTTGGATCACTCTATGTTGATTCTGATTCGAAAAAATAATTTCACTATTTATTCTCTTGAGAATTATTTTAGAACCTGGTAACAATATTTATAAGGCACTTATATTTCTCTATGCTCCTTCTTTCTCTCTCTCTCTCTCCACTGCATCCGTTCTCTCCTGCAAGTTTGAATAAATATATGCACAGGGTACAGGGGACAAGGGGGTAAGGCACCGGTCTTATATACAGCTGACCTAGGTTTGATCCCCGGTATCACATACGGTCCTTCCAACCCAGGGGTGCTGAACATAGAGCCAGGAATAAGCCCTGAGAGCCTCTGTATGTGGCCCATCCCCCACCTGTAGATGGATGGATAGATAGATACATAGATAGATAGATAGATAGATAGATAGATAGATAGATAGATAGATAGATAGATTGATAGATAGGATAGATACTAGATAGATAGATAATAGATAGATAATAGATAGATAGATAGATAGATAGATAGATAGATAGATGCATTCTCTCACAACCATGCCCATTTTTAAATTAATTCCTGATATTGGACATAGAAACAACCCCAGAGATCCTTTTTCCCCCTATGGAGGAGATTTATTCTATAACCTAGCAAACAGCAGAGGGGTAGAGATAAACTGAGTCCAGTTAAGAAATGGAGAGTTTCCAAGCCTAGTGGGAATGTTTGTGAATATAATTTATAGTCGGATGTGTGATTTTTCTCGGAGGTCCACGTAGGAGCAGAGCAGGGGATACTTGGATTTTAGGATTCTCCTCCGGGATGAGGACAAAATTTCACCTACTCTAGAACTCTCATGATATTTTCTTTTTATTATAGAGAATCCCTGTGATGTACAGTTACAAACTTATGAGCTTTTGTGTTTGCATTTCACTCCTACAGTGATCGTCTACCCATCCCTTCGCCAGTGCCCATTCTCCTCCACCAATGATCCCAGCATCCCTCTCACCACCCCCACCCTCATGATTTTTATTCCCTTTCGGAGTGACTACTTATCATCTTTCTCCCCCTCGTGCAGTTTGAAAATCAACAGTTGCTTCCATGTGGAAATGTGCCCCATGCCGCTGGCTGTCCACTCTGTGTTTCATTCTGTGGGGGAAGGCTCTCGCGGCCAGAACACCTCTGAACTCCAAATCTCGTCTCCTCAGCCTGCAGGAGCTGGCACTGGCATTGGCGTCTTGCTTCTCAGATACCATCCATTTTCCTGTTCCTCAGCCAGGTCCTAAAATAGGTCAGTGCCCAGAGGGCAGAGGAAGCGGAGATGAGCTGAGTGGACTTTCCAGGTGACCAGGGCCTGACCCTCCTGAGTCCTGGCTGCTTTAGCAGCTCTTCCGTGCTGGCAGAAAGATTGATTCTATCTCACTTTTCTGCTCTTCCCCCTTGGAGGGACTCAAATGACAAAAGCTTCACTATCAGAGCCCACAGGAGATTTCACCTAGAAAAATAGTTCTAGTTCTTGGAATTCTTTATTTTGTGGGAATATGTTAGTTTTAGGTTTTTCTTTTTTGTTTTTCTGGTAGGCAAGGTGATATCAAAAAGATTCCTAACTTTTTGTCTATTTGTTGCCTCGCATCTGCTTTTTCTTCTTTTATTCACCATTCTCAGTACTCGATTATATTTTGTTTCCTGCCTCAAATATTCTTAAATGTTTTGGGTCTCTACTGCTTTGGGCATTGATTGCAGAAATTTGTTTCAACAGTGGTCTAGGTCTACTTACTTCGCAGGTGAATGGAACATTTTCTGTTGTGTCTGTGGAAATTCTGATGCATTGGCAGGATTTGTTTTTGGTGGTAGGTCAGGAGTAGGGAATATGTGTTGGACTCCAGTAAGTGCCCAAGTCATAAGTATTTTCTGACTGAAATGCTTTCATCTGTTTTGCTTCTGTATTTGTTATCTTTGGATCTCTTTTGTAGATTTGAAGTTATTTGGGCTTACTTTTCTCTCAGTGCTCTGTAATCTGCACAGTGGACCATTTTAGGAAAGTAATTTATTGGACTTTCAGGAAGTTGTTTAGGTTACTGGCTGGGTACAATTTCTGCAGATAAATGAAAAAATTGTCTGCCTATTTATGTAGGATTGTTTATGGTCTATAGGACAACCAGGGAATTATTCTGAGGCCTTCATAGATGCTTATTCTTGGTATTTTGGGTACCCACTTGTACTAATCATCTCTTAGGTAGAGTTTCTTCCAATGCTTTTTCCATCCATTTGAAGCCAGTTTTCATTCTTTCAGCATATGTGAAAGGGTTCACTTCAATTTGATCTGATATCTTTTACCTAATGTTTTAGAATAATTCCTAATAAAAATAATTTACCATTTGGGGTACATCTAGATTTAAATTTGGGGTACATCTAGATAAAAAAGAATACAGTGTATTTTTAATTTTTACCCTTAAGTAATATTTTGCAATAAATAGTTTAATTTGTGAAAACATGAATTTTTATAGTTACATACACATGTATATAAATGGCATTATGGAAGGTATTACCTAGATTGCTGATCTCTTTTGCCTAGTGCTATTAAAATCATATTTAATATGGTCATAAATATAGTACATATCTAGAATTATAATATTTTAAAGTATAGAATTCAGCAATTGCATGGCATGATATATATATATATATACATCTATATGTATATATCACTTGTATCACTTGTCATTTCATTGCTCACCAATTTGCTTGATCAGGTGCCAGTAATGTCTCTATTCATCCCTGTCACATGCTAGTATAGCCTAATGGCATCTGCTCACTCCAGGAACACAAAGAGCCTCAAACCGTTTGTTCAGGGTCTTAATGAAGAAGTCTGACCATCTCGTAGGTGGGCAGCCAGGCGTTCTTTTGATGTCCCCGTGGAATATGTTAACACTGTTGTCCCCTTGTTCATCAATTAGCTTGAGCGGGCACCAGTAACATCTCCATTGTGAGACTTGCTGTTACTTGTTGCCAAGCAGAGCCTGGAACATTGCCAAAACAACAGTAACAAGTCTCACAATATATGTATGTGTGTCTATATATATATATTATGTGTGCATGTTTGTTTGTTGTGATGAATCATTTCCCGATTTTTCTTAAGGCGTCAGTGAAATTTGCAGATGTCTGGCTTTTTTTTTGCTTTCCATTGTATCTATGTAAAGTTTATTATATTTACTTTGTATAAAATATAGACTTAAATCCTCTTTTATTGCATATTTATTTTTTTCTGCTGACTGTTTATCACTCCATTTTCATTGCCAAGTTAATTAAGTGAGTTACACATAATTGACTTTGGTTTTCAATGGGAATTAGGAAACATTTAAGAAGAAAGTTTGTAAGATAGCAAAGTCGTTTTTAATGGATTTTAATGGCTCGGAATTTGGAGGTGGCCCAGAAAGTTCCTCCCAGGAGTGGAAGGCAGGGAACCGACTGGTCTTTTCTTGGTCAGAACTTTGCAGGGAAAGAAACTGAGAACACTCCCCTCTTTTTTTTTTTTTTTTGGTTTCTTTTTTTTGGGGGGGTCACACCCGGCGATGCACAGGGATTACTCCTGACTCTTCACTCAGGAATTACCCCTGGCGATGCTCAGGGGACCATATGGGATGCTGGGATTAGAACCCAGGTCGGCCCGTGTGCAAGGCAAACGCCCTACCTGCTGTGCTATCGCTCCAGCCCCCGAGAACACTCCCCTCTTTTCTCACTTGGTGGTCTTGCTCCACAGGGGCCTTGGGAGGGTCCTCTGAATCCCCTCTCCCCACCCCATCCTCTGCCCCCCTCCCTGTTCCGTGTACCTGTGGCTCTAGGCTTGCCCAGAATCCCTGACTCAGCCACACCTGTGGTGGGTCAACTTAGAAAAGGGGCGGAAGGAGGTCGGGATGAGAGGCGAGGGGACGAATCAGTCCTGGCTGGGTCCTTTAGACTCTTGGCCGCTTTTCCTTTTGGAATCTCTGCTGCATTCATCAGTAAGACACAGCATGATGCCTCTCTTCCCAGGCTGAGCACGAAGTTGGAATTTGCTCTAGAATTGTGGATAGAGTGAAGATAAACTGAAGGACTTACCTTGGCCAAACAGCCGCTTCATCGGTGATGCTGGCTGTGTTTTCAGCAGAAGATCTTGCCTCCTGCCCTATTCAATTGAGCTGCTCCCAAATTGTTTTCTACCCCAGACTTTCTCCTAACCCTGGGAACGACCGATCATATGGGGGGGGGGGAAGTGTTTCTCTTTACTTTGCAAGTCATTTTGTCTACCTTTCTTTGTCAATCTATTTTATTAACAGCCACGTGTTGCCTCTTATCATAAATATCTTTGCAAGTTCTGCCATGGGGATAAATGGTTTTCCTGCCAAGGGTGGATCCATGGCTGCCTGATGCTGGTGCCTTTAGAAGAGATTGTTTGTAGAAGAGAGAAACCCATGAAGTGAGGTCACCCTGCTGGGAGCAGCCTGGAGAGATTTCTTGAACCTCCTACTGACTTGGGGCCTGGGATGTGGGTTCAAGGGTATCATCAGGGTACCAAAGGCTGGGGAGAAGCATAGCCGAGGTTGTGGATTGAGTGTGTCCAGCCACAGCATAGAAGGACGACTTCTCCTGCCAATGATCCTGCTTCTTACCAGTGTTGTTAATTTCTCCCTTACCTTGGACAGATCACAGCATCCTTTAGTACTTCATTCCAGTTCATTAAGTTCCTTGACTCTCTACTCCTTCAAATTGTCCACCTGCTTGTACCTATTTCCTTCAAGGCCAACATGTACGAAAGTTTATGTCTGTCCATTTGTTCCCATTCCTGCTTCAACTGTGGGTCTGGTAATCCCGTTTTAGTTGGTCTACTGAACGAGTTTTGTATTGTTTTTGTTTCGTGGGAGGGGGGTATATTGGGCCACACCTAGTTGAGCCCAGGACTTACTCCTGGCTCTGTGCTCAGGGAGGCTTTACGTAGAGCTGGGGATCAAATCAAGATCAATTGCATGCAGGGCAAGTGCCTTATTTCCCAATTTTGCTGTTGTTGCTGGTGGTGGTAATGGTGCCTGACTGAAGCCAGGGGGACAAATACACAAAACCTGTGCCCTTCTACCATGCTAGTACTCCCCTGGCCCTCAGTGAGGTTTCTAGAAATGAAGTGACATCATCACACACACACACACACACACACACACACACACACCAGTGGGATTTCCTTAGTGAACTTTCCATATGTGTATATATATATGTATGTATGGCATAGACTAATATGTCACTGTCATCCCATTGCTCATCAATTTGTTCGAGCGGGCACCAGTAACGTCTCTCATTGAGAGACTTATTGTTACTGTTTTTGGCATATCTAATATGCACGGGTAGCTTGCCAGGCTCTGCCACGCGGACTCGATACTCTCGGTAGCTTGCCAGGCTCTCCGAGAGGGGCGGAGGAATCGAACTCGGGTCTGCCGCATGAAAGGCGAATGCCTAACCGCTGTGCTATTGCTCCATAATATATATATATATGTATATATATATATATATATATATATATTGCTTTTTTGGGTCACACTTGTTGATGCACAGGGGTTACTCCTGGCTCTGAACTCAGGAATTACCCCTTCAAGAATATTAGTTCTCATTAAAAAAAATTAATATGATTTCATCACGTAAAATATATATTTCTCTGAAAGACTTTTATGCTCCCTCTTATCTTCCACTTCCTGTCCCCAAATGATCAGTTTTCCTTACTTGTTTTGACAAAAAATATTTCATTGCTTTTTATGTCTTTCTCCTACCTAATTGGATTTAGGCTTATTCTCTCCACATTCATTGTTTTCTCTCACTACTACAGCATCATGTTCTTTCTCTCCTTAATAATCTCTTTCACTCTCTCTCTCTTTACTGAGTTATTCACATTTTGTTACGAAACAGCTCTTACCTACCCTGCCTAAACAAATGCAGTGACAAAAAATAATGGCCCCAGAAACAAAAAAAATCATTTCTTAAACCCATGTCTCCTAAATCTACCCTATTTCTCTACCTTAATTTAAAGTTCAACTTTTAGAAATTAACCTGTCTATAAAAATGTCTTGAGTTTTTCTCTTTCTTGTATCTTTAAACTTATTTAAGTCTGATATTTACCTCAACTTCATTAAAGTTATTGTGTGTGCGTATGTGTGTGTGTGTGTGTGTGTGTGTGCGCGTGTGTGTGCGGTGTGCATCTGTGTGTATGAGTTTGCATATGTTGGCAGGGTCTGAACCCCTGGTGTTATATATACAAAACGGCTGATCTGCTGTGGAACTTCATCCCCAGCACTGGTTGAAAATGCTTTTGTCAAATCCAGTGACCATCATGTGGTTAGTTCAACCCTCACTTGGTACATGCTTTTGGTACATGCTTGGGGATTGCTCAGGCACATGCTTGTATCTTTCTCTTCCTTTATTCTGGATCCCTTCTCTTATTTCTTGGTTTCTCTCTCTCTCTCTCTCTCTCTCTCTCTCTCTCTCTCTCTCTCTCTCTCTCTCTCTCTCTCTCTCTCTCTCTCTCTCTCTCTCTCTCTCTCCCCTCTCTCTCTCACTCTCTCTCTCCTTGGTATAGTTCATTTTTTTAACACATAGAAGTTACGCATTCCACCCATGAAAGAGGGGAAAATATTTTCATTATAGATTAAAGAAAAACTTCTGAGTCTGGAATCTATGCCCCAGCATGGTGAGGTTGAATACAAGTTTTCTTCTGCCTTGATACACAGCCAAGCTGCAGACACAGTATAACTAGGAACATCTGAGAATTCACCAACCTTGCACAGAATGAGGAGTCATTTGATGCAGGAGTAGTGCAGGGGAAAGTCCCTGATAATTTAAAAATATAAGTAAAAATATAAGTAAAGTTGAACCAAGAAGAAATTCTTAAAGTCCTTCCTAACTGGGATTCAATAGTTAATATACTGTTGTATCTAATTCTTATTAATGAAGTTTCCCACCCTTTATTCAAGCCATGCATTAAAGACATTCCTCAGATCCTTATAAAATAAAAACATCCAATTAAAAATAGCCAAATTTTATTAGACATAAAGTTGATGGATCATCTTCCATTTCCCTCTTAATCTTTCCAGTTTAGTTGTGTCAAGGGGGAGTTCTTTTGATTTGCTGCAAGTATTCTAGAGCCTCACGCATTTCCGGTATGTTCAGTTTACTTTTTTTTTTTCTTTTTGGGTCACATTGGGCGATGCACAGGGGTTACTCCTGGCTCATGCGCTCAGGAATTAGTCCGGGTGGTGCACAGGGGACCATATGGGATGCTGGGAATCAAACTCCGGAACGCTTTACCCACTGTGCTATCACTCCAGCCCCCCGGTATGTTCAATTTAAAGACACAGTGTGTTTTTATATGTTGATTTGGCTTTCAATCAGACTGTATCAAATGAAGATACCAAGAATAGAAATTGCAGAATTATTGCTTAAGTTTTCAATTTCCCTAAGAACTGTTTGATTTCTATAAATCTTTCTTTTTCTCCTTTTTCTTAGCCCATTACTTCTGGACAGAGGACAAATCATTTCTTCTTGTGTACCTTTAAATTAAGGCCAAAACAGGGAGGCAGATTTAATGGTTTACTCGAGGTAAACTTCTTTCCATGACCTTTGGCTTACTCACATCAGCAAAGTTATGTCAGTGACCCGACTCACATCAGGAGCACTACATTAGTGACGCCCTAGTTACATCAGGAGAGTTATGTCAGTTAAACCCTAGTCACATTAGGAAAGTTACATCAATGATACCCTTCTGGTGCTGTTCATTCCTCATAAGGTCCATCTTTTTATTTGTGAAGTGCAGCAAGAAATTTTAAAGAGAAAGTCTATGATCATACTGTCTTCTGGTTGCTCTGATTGATTCATTTAAATGGACTTTTCATTTTAGTATCTTCTCATCATCACCATTAAACGAAGACAAAGTTCAAATTTCCTTCTATTGATGTTCAAGGCATTCTAAAATTTTATATCAGTAATGAATATTTATTTGATTTCCTGCCAGGCATCTTTCTACCCCCCCCACCCCAGAAATAGTAAAGAGATTTCTTTGACAAGCTTATTTCCTTCAAATTGCTCATCATCACTCATGATGAGGGAAATGAAAGTCAAACCAACATTGAGATATCACCCCAGTGAGAATGACAATGGCAGATATTAAAAAGTATGGAAATAGTATATGTTACTGATATTGTGTTAAGAAAGTAACCTGTTTGTGGGAATTTCATCTTGTTCAGTCTCTATTAAAAGAAATGTGGAGATATTTCAAAAAATAGGAATAGAACTTCCATACAACCCATTGATACCACTTCTTGGCATCTATTCTGAAAACACAAATGCATTAATTTATCTTTATTTTAATTTTTTTTATTGAATCACTATGAGATAGACCATTACAAAGCCGCGTTTCAGTTATACCATGTCCAACACTCATCCCTCTATCATTGTACATTTTCCAGCATCAACGTCCCAATTTCCCTCCACCCCTTACAAGCTTTCCCCACTCCCCGCACCCTGCCTCGATGGAAGGCACCTTCCTTCCTTCCTTCCTTCCTTCCTTCCTTCCTTCCTTCCTTCCTTCCTTCCTTCCTTCCTTCCTTCCTTCCTTCCTTCCTTCCTTCCTTCCTTCCTTCCTTCCTTCCTTCCTTCCTTCCCTCCCTCCCTCCCTCCCTCCCTTCCTTCCCTCCCTCCCTCCCTCCCTCCCCCCCCCTCCCTCCCTCCCTCCCTCCCCCTCCCTCCCTCCCTCCCTCCCTCCCTCCCTTCCTTCCTCCCTTCCTTCCTTCCTTCCTTCCTTCCTTCCTTCCTTCCTTCCTTCCTTCCTTCCTTCCTTCCTTCCTTCCTTCCTACCTTCCTTTCGTCCTTCCTCTCTCTGTCTCTCTCTGTCTCTGTCTCTGTCTCTGTCTCTCTACCCCCTCGCCCCCCACTTTTGGACATTGTGATTATCAGTAGATACTGAAAGGTTACCATGTATATGCCTTTACCTACTTTCAACACTCAGTTCTTGTTCAGTGTGATCATTTCCAACTGTTATTGTCATAGTGGTCCCTTGTCTATCTTACCTACCCTCTCCCACCCCCAACATTGTGGTAGATTCCAACCATTGACCAGTCCTCCTAGCCCCTGTTTTCCCTGACCTTAGATATTAGTCTCATACTATTTATTATATACCACAAACAAATGCAGTCATTCTATACTCGTCCCTCTCCTTCTGACTCATTTCACTCAGCATGATACTCTCCATGTCCATTTATTTATAGGCAAGTTTCATGACTTCCTTGTTTCTAACAGCTGCATAGCATTTCATTGTGTAGATGTACTAGAGTTTCTTTATCCAGTCATTTGTTCTCGAACACTCTGGTTGTTTCCAGATTCTGGCTATTGAGAACGGTGATGCAATGGACATAGAAGTGCAGATGGTGTTTCTGCCGTGTGTTTTTGGTCCCCAAGGGTATAGTCTCAGTAGTGGTATTGCTGGGTCAAATGGGAGCTCAATTTCTAGTTTTTTGAGGAATGTCCATGTTTGTAAAAAACTAAGGAACGCCGAGGGGCGCGTGCACTCGCGGGCTCTCAGGGCGGCTCTGTCTCACCACCCGCGTCCGGTGCCCCGGAACCGCTGTGTGTGGACTGGATCGGGACGGCCGGCGGTCAAGGACAGGCGAAGGAAGAACGAGGACCAAGCTGGTTGCTGATTAGTTACCGTTTATTCAATCTTCAAACTTTCTCATCTCCCGCACTCCCAGCTCCGGCCTCTCTCTGGATCTACTGCTCAACTGCTGCCTCTCTCTGGCTTCTCTCTCTCCTCCTACTTGCCTCTCCCACCTTGCCCTCTAGGCTACAACCAGCCAGGTAGCCAAATCAACATAAGAAAGCCCTTCCTGAGGGCAGGGCACTCCAAAGCCCTTCCTCACTCTTAAGGTTTTTTTCTTTTCCTTAGTCCAGGAACTTATTAACATCTCAATACTAGTTATTTTTGTATGGACATAGCAAGGGATACATTGAGGCTTGCAAGGCAGCTCTCCTGGCAACATCTTGCCACAGGCTCAGACCACAGCACTCAGGCCAGATTAATCATTCCTCACCCTAGCAGGGTCTAAATCTAATATCACTGTTTGGATCATGACAGCATTTGTCCATGATCAAGCTCTTAACTTATAGTTAAGCATTAGGCACTTTGGCCAGGCCCATCTCGATGCCAGGGTAGCACACAACTCACCGCTTGCCCTGGGTCCTTCTTGTCCCACGTCGGGACCGTGCTTTGGGGGTGCTAGGAAGTAAGGGCAGCTGAGGCTTAGGTCAAGAGAACAGATGCCCTGGAGGAAAATATCATGTAGAGTCAAATGACTCCCAGGTTACAAAAGCATAACATTTGTTAAGTCTTCCTGTGTCCATACAAAAAGGACTTGCTCTGAATAAACTATGCAAAGGACTCAAGGAGAAGAGAAAAACATTATTTACAAGTCAACAGAACACCAAGAAAGAAGCTACAAATAAACAAAGAGGAATAGGAGCACTGTAACGGGAGTAACCCAATAAACCTAAACTACTGAGGCTATGTTATCCTACACATGTTGACAAAATCATTAATTTAAAATTATACAGGTACATGTATGCTCATTGCAGTACCTAGTACAATAGCCAAGATATGGAAACAACCCAAATGCCCAACCACACATGAATGAATCAAGCAGGTGTGGTACATATACACATTGGAATGCTCTATAGCTCTATAAAAGAACAAAATCATGCAATGTTTCCCGAAGTGGATGGAATTAGAGGATATCATATTGAGTAAAGTCAGTCAGGAGAAATGGGAGAGATGCAGAATAATCTCTCCCGAATGTGGGACTTAAAGACACATGGCAAGGTAGCCACAAAAGACCCAAGGCAACTTAACAGGAGCACTGGTCCACAAAACTGAGTTTGTGTGTATAAAATGTATGCACACACGTGTGGGGGGAGGGGACACTGAAAAGGAGGGTCATTAGGATTCTTGGGAAAGGGAGGTACATACATTGGTGATTTATGTTCAGGGTATAAAGACATAAACTAAAATACTGCAAATCCCAAATTTATTATTCAAACACAAATAAATTCAAACACTGGTATTGGAATTTTGCAAAACAGAAGCAATCATTAACAATAGCATAAACCATAGTGCCTCAATCAAAATTTCTTTAAGTTGAAAAAGTAAAGAATAAAAAAGCCTGATTTTCTTCAATTTTGAATTCATGTCATTTTCATCCCAATGACTGACTCCAGCACCTGCTCCTGGGTGCCTGTGCAATCCAGGTGGGGCCAACAGAGGATCACAGCCCCAGGCCACGAGGGTGGGGGAGACCCAGCTAATGCATATCAAAGCCAAGTGTGGGGCTTTGGAGAGCTATTGTTCCCTCCTAGCCATGAACTTGGAGTTGTAAAAATATAAACCTTAAAAGCCCTAATTAACTCTCTGTTCTATGTTCAGGAGAGGAGAAGGTTTACCAGAGGATGAAATCAACATCCAGTAAAATGGACCTGGTCACCATAGAAATGAGGTTTGATTTTGGTCTTATTTGAGGTCATTGATTAGTTTCTTGATCAAGACATGCCTGAGGGTGGAGGCCTTTGATTTTTTAAATTTTTCTAGGTGATGAATTAAGTCCCCCCCCCCCTCTGTTATGTCAAGGGATGCTAAATTTCCCAATGCCTGCTAAATGAGATATTTATCATGTGTGTCCATATCTGAATACTCCACTCAATGCAATTCCAATGTTAATTACTAATGTTTCATGAAACAGTTAGATTTCCTTAATCTTAGTGATTCCCCACTAGGAGCTATTTCTTACACTTTGGACATTTCTTTTCTGAAGTGCTGCTCTCTGAATTAAAATCCAAATAGATGGGGAAATATTATGTATACTGTATAAGCTTCTGAAAATGTATGATTCTTTTCCATTTTACCTAGATATCTGTGGTGAGCTATTTTAGGGGTCACACCATCGGGGCTCAGGACCTAGAGGCTCTCCAAGAGTGCTCAGTTGTCAAGTGGGGGTCGAACCCACGCCTCACACAAGCAGCAAACGTGATCATCTTCTTGTCATAATCCTAGCCCCTATCTGATGTTTCTCTTCCTTTGTGGCTGGACCACACCCAACAGTGTCTCCGAGATGCTCCCAGAGTGGTACTTGGAGTTTTCTCCTGGTGGTGCTCGGGGTCCTGCCGTGGCAGGCGTCAGACCCAGGGCAGCTTGCAGTGTGAGCTCAGTCCTTGGAGCCATCTTTGTGAGTGTCATAGAAAGTCTTGAGGCGCCCTTCTGAGACAGTAGCCGACGATGGTTTATAGATTGTGCCATTGGCCAGCATTTCTAATTTGTGGTACTTACTCTGTGGTAATGGGTACTAAATGACTGAATCTTGTCTTTCATTCCATCACCTGACTTTTCTGGGAGTATGCCTGGTGTATAATGACCCGGTGAACATTTCTCAGTGTTACAGGATAGGCCTGGAGCGATAGCACAGTGGGTAGGGCGTTTGCCTTGCACACGGCTGACCTGAGTTCAATTCCTCCTCCCTCTCGGAGAGCCCAGGAAGCTACCGAGAGTATCCCACTCGCATGGCAGAGCCTGGCAAGCTCCCCATGGTGTATTCAATATGCCAAAAACAGTAACAACAAGCCTCACAATGGAGACGTTACTGGTGCCTGCTCGAGCAAATCGATGAACAACGGGACGACAGTAACAGTGATAGGATAGGCATAAAAAGTTCTTTCATGGTTGACTAAATCAGAAATTCCCACCTTAAATAACTCGTAGGGTTATTTATATAAGGTAAGGGTATAAATAATGTAAGAGAGCCAATCTCATGTAAGACCCTCCATGCCAATATCTGGTTTTTTATGGCCTTCTTCAACCAGCCACTGCGTCACACATTGCCTCCTTCCTAAGCCCGTGAGCTTTCAAAGACTCATTCTACGTGCCACCCCACCATCACAAACCAGCGCCCGTGCCAGCTAGCCCAGGGGAGTGGCCCCATCCTCACTGAGGGCACCCCCTTTCTCCTCCAGGTTTCTGCAACTAATGCAAAATATCTAATGTTAAGTTTTGTACATCCCACTGCTCCATCCCTAACGCCTCGCTGGTATTAAATCATGAGCATAGATCTTGATGCAGGAATGAATTATACTGAAGTATCCATCATCATTTTAAATGTTTGTATTTGAGAATTAGCATGTCATCTCAGTTCAAATGAAGTTTTTATATTTAAATAAGCCTGGGTAAATTGTAAAGTAGAATTTAAATCTTACATGATTTGTGTGTCTTGGTTTTGGCGTCTTACCCGGTAATGCTTACACTTGGCTTACTCCTGGCTTTGTGCTCAGGGATTATATCTAGCTCCGTACTCAGGAATTACTCCTAGTGGGCTCAGAGGACTAAATGGGTTGCTGGGGATCCAACCTGGGTTGGCTGCATGCAAGACGAACATCCTACCCGCTGTACTATCACTCTGGCCCATAAACTCATTTTTTCCCCACTGTCACTGTCACCCCATTGCTCATTGATTTGCTCGAGTGGGCACCAGTAATGGGCACCAGTAACATCTCCATTGTGAGACTTGTTACTGTTTTTGGCATATTAAATACACCACAGGAAGCTTGCCAGGCTCTGCCGTGCAGGTGGGATACTCTCGGTAGCTTGCCAGGCTCTCGAACCCGGGTCGGCTGCATGCAAGGCAAACACCCTACCCGCTTGTGCTATCACTCCAGCCCTAAACTTATTTTTTAATCGAATGAAAAACATATTTTCTGCATTTCCTTTACCTCTAAATAACATAAGGCATGCAACCAAAGAAAAGCAATTGACCAAGCGAACCCAAGTTCCAATTGTCTCTAACTGCTCAGCTCCCCTATGACCCAGGATGACACTTCCACCCACAGGCATGGGGTTCAGAAGCACCCCAGATAGCTTCAGTAGCCTGCCCCACTGATGCTCTCTGCATGTTAATTGTCATTTAGGCGATGCTGCAGGGCACAGCCTGCCTATTCTCAATTCTGCCTTACACACAGTTCTTTTTCCAAGTCTTGGCAAGCAGGCACCTGCCTTTTTGTGGAAAATTGGGTCCTCTGTCCCAATGGCCTTGACATTCCAATCAGTCAGGATCATTGCAAATCGATACATAATAATAGGATCCTAAGGCGATGTATTGCTCTTCTGGGATATTTCAGGAGTACCTGCGTATTCACTGAGCTATAGGATCTAATTTATCGCTATGTCCAGTCAATTCGGCTGAGCGTCGTCTGTCTCCTCAGTGGCAGGGAGTGTGTTAAAATTGAGGAGATTATAACAGAGACATTGTCTGGGGTTGCCGGGCAAAACGTGGGGAAGCTGCTCTTGCCCTCATCCCTAAGTTTGTGGGTTTGTGGGTGCACTCAGGAAGGTCGGGGCAGGCGCCTTGCTGAGGCTGTGGTCTGGATTTTATGCTTAGCTTCGTCATAGCTGACCTCTCACTGTTTATAGTCTGCTGCTGCCGTAATTTATTGTATTTTGTGAGTTAAATGAGGTGCTTTGGGGCATTGTGGAACGCGATGATTTGCAAAGGTCTGAGATATACCCATCACAAATGTCAGAGGTTTTCCCCACAGAGATTTGATGAGTACTTTGAGTACCTTAAAGTCTCTGACTTTTAGGAATTTATAGAGTGTTATAAAGTGTGAATGCTTCTCTCCACATGAAAAATGAGAGAAATACCAGGCCCATCTATCTCCTGCATTATATTTTGTCTAAATCTCCAAGTTCCCCCAATACTCAAGAGACTTTTTTACATTTGTGGGAAGGGGTTCTAGAATCTTCTTAGTATATGAGGCTTGAGAAATTACCTAGCCTGGGCCTCTTTTTATATTTATTTACAGCAGGGGCTGGATGGAGTCTACATGGTTTACATGGTTGTATGCAGGTATATGAATATTTGATTTCATGAACCCATAAAGTGCATCTTCCTCGGGAAGGAAAGCTCTCTCCTGTAACTATTTTAGTGAAAGAGGTGGCACACATTCCCAAGAATTATGAGACATTCCTGCCAAGTTTACAGCTGAAGTTAAGCTGGAGGCTTATTAACTGAAGCTTGACTTATGCTGTGTGCGGTGAGAAAGAGACGCACATACACAGGGCCGGTCACCTCCCCCCACAACACACGTGCATAATGCCACACACCATTTTGTTGTCTTTATTGAAGAATTGCTTTTGTTGCTCTCAGTACCTACAGGGGTACTTGAGGAATAGTGGTCTTGAGTCAAAGCGTCAACGCTCTTGCTCTGTCACTGGTATTTCATCTCGGGGGCGCTGTTCTCCTGCTGTAAAATGGTGATCATGATTAGAACACCAATGCTCTGAGAATAAAATTGATAATAGATGAAATAATGAAACTAAAAAGATGGTTGCCTGGCATTTAATAGAGAAAATGTATCTGTATAATCTCCTGACAACTAAGGAAGCCCCTGAGGCTCTCCCCCTCGCTGCCCGGGGTTTGGTGGTCTTGGCCTGTCCCCCAACCAGGCGGCCAGTGTCATGGGCAGAAGGAGGAGGAAATGAGGGCCAAGCCGGTTGGTGGTCAGTTGCCATTTATTCCGTTCTCCCCACGCGCCTGTTCCAGTCTCTCTGAGCCCCCCATTCTAGTCTCACACGGCCCCTCAACCCCGTCTCCTCCTGTGTCTCCCACTCATCTCTCCCTCCATGCTCCATCTCTCAGCCTGGGCTCTCCGCATGCCTGCTCCTTTATTCTTCTACATTCTTCTCTCTCAGTCCTCCTTGCAAGCCCCCCCCGTGCTCCATCTTGCTGCCCTGCTCTCTCTCTCTCCCTCTCTCTCACTCCCTCTCTCCTCTCTTTCACTCTCTCTCTCTCCCTCTCTCTCTCCCTCGCTCTCCTCTCTCTCCCTCTCTCTCTCCCTCTCCCCCCTCTCTCTCTCCCCCTCACTCTCCTCTCTCTCCCTCTCTCTCTCCCCCTCTCCCCCCTCTCTCTCCCTCTCTCTCTCCCTCTCTCCCTCTCTCTCTCTCTCTCTCTCTCTCTCTCATCCCTCCAACTCTCTCATCTCTCCAATTCCCTCCTCTCTCTCCAACTCTCTTCACTGGGGGTAGATGCTATACCCAGTCAGGTAGCAAATTTACGTAAGAAAGCCCTTCCTGACCGCCCATCAGGCTCAAGGGCTGAAACACCACCTACGGCCATTCCTCTTCTCCTTAGTCCAATAACTTAATTAACGTCTTGATTAACATCTTAATTCTGCTTCTTAATATTAGCTATTTTGTAAGGACACAGTAGGAGATACAGTCTTAACTCTATCGAGGTTCAAATCTAGTTATTGCTTTTTGGGTCACGACAGCATTTGTCCATGACCAAGCTCTTAACTTATAGTTAAGCATTGTGGCACTTTGGCCAGGCCCATTTCGATGCAGGGTAGCACATAGCTCACCGCTTGTCCTGGGTCTATCCAGTTCCTCATCGGGACCCTGCTTTTGGGGTGCTAGGAAGTAAGGGCAACTGAGGCTTAAGTGGGGAGAACAGATGTCCAGGAGGTAAATATCATTCAGAGTCAATTTACTGCCAAGTTATGAAAGCATAGCATTAACTGTCTTCTTGTGTCCATACATTAAGGACATTGCTCTGAATTAACTATGCAAAGATCTTAAGGAGGAGAAGAGAAAAGCAATATATATATATATATTTTTGCTTTTTTGGATCATACCCAGCAATGCAGAGGGGTTCGTCCTAGCTCTGCAGTCAGGAATTGCCCCTGGCTGTGCTCATGGGACCATATGGGATGCTGGGAATCAAACCTGGGTTGGCCATATGCAAGGTAAATGCCCTACCTGCTGTGCTATTGCTCCAGTCCCGGAGAAAAGCAATATTTACAAGTCAACAGAGCACAGAGAAAGAGGTTACAAATAAACACAAAGGAATGGGAGCACTGTGATGGGAGTAACCCAATAAACTTTAGCTCCCTGCAGCAAGGCAGAAAAGACAAACCAATGTTATCCTATGTGTATCAGCACTTTTTCTCTTGAGAGCCTCATTTAAAAGCCACAAATGAACTGCTAAGTGGTTTTAGATCCTAGCTAGATATATTTTTTTTGGATGGAGTGAAATAGTATTTTCCTACTACTATCATATAGATGTATATCGCTTGAATAGCCTTCCCCACTGATGCTCTCTGTATGTATATGTGCATATTTATGGTAGTAGATAGTAGAACCATATATATGGTATATATATGTATATATATACATATATATATATTACTGTATCACTGTCATCCCGTTGATCATTGATTTGCTTGAGCTGGCACCAGTAACGTCTTCATTCATCCTAACCCTGAGATTTTAGCAGCCTCTCTTTACTCGTTCTTCCCAGCAGTGCTGCATTGGAGGCTCTTTCAGGGTCAGGGGAATGAGACCCATTATATATATATATATATGGTGTCACACACACATACTCACACACATCCCACTTGACAGATGATTTTTTAACCCAATAGCAAATTCATTTAAATGATTCCTTGTACTTAACTCTGAGCTTCTGCTACTCTGCTACCATATCAGCAGTTCTGGATCTGTCCCTCCCTTTTGGCCCCTCCTCACCCCTTTGGCCCCTCCTTTATTGTAGCCAGGTGAATACCGTCTGCTTTGGGTTTGCTACTTTCTCAAATCTGACAAATCATAAATTGCCACACGTGGCACTATTTACAGATGGAAAATTGCTCATCTCAAAAGTTGCTAATTTAGGGGCTGGAGCGATAGCACAGCGAGTAGGGTGTTTGCCTTGCACGCAGCCAACCTGGGTTTGAATCCCGGCATCCCATATGGTCCCCTGAGCACCTCCAGGAGTAATTCCTGAGTGCAGAGCCAGGAGTAACCCCTGTGCATTGCCAGGTGTGACCCCAAAAGCAAAAAAAAAACCAAAAAACAAAAAAACAACATTGCTAATTTATTTTAGTTACTGCCTATGAGACCCCACAGCACATTCTTCACTGCTAGTGTATACTTATACTCCAACATCGTATTTCTTTAGAATAAAAAGAGTTGTTAATTCTGTTAGTAAATAATACAAAGCCCCTATAAAGCTTCAAGAACATGTCTCTCTCTGTAGGCATCTCTCTCTCCCTCGTAAATAGAAGATAGATCTCTCTCCCTCCCTCCCTCTCTCTCTCTCCCTCTCTCCCTCTCTCTCTCTGGCTCTGTCTCTCTCTCCCTCTCTCTCTCTCTCCCTCCCTCCCTCTCTCTTTCCCTCTCTCTCGCTCTCTCCCTCTCTCTGTGTGTGTGGTTGTGTGTGTGTGTGGTTGTGTGTGTTTGTGTGTGTGTAAGGGTATGTATTTCGATACTCCCATGTAGGGGAAAAAAATACAAGGAACAAGATGCTTAAAAGAAATGAACTTCCCCTTATTTCTGTGGCAGAAGGAGGAGGGCACTCGTGTACAGGAACTTGCTTTCCTTATTCATGATGTGCCCCAAGTCGCCAGGACCACCCCGTTAGTGACTCAATACCTATGTTCTGTGGCTGTTGGATCTGAGGAGCTAAACCTGTTGTTTTGATAGGGGATGATGCCTTCCCACCAGAAGCGAAAAGCATGAGCTGCATAAAAACATAAAAGTATGAAAATAAATTCTTCATGCTTCATCCATGTTCACACATGACATTATTAGGAAAGTAGGAACCATGGTCATGGCACAGCAGGGAGGGCACTTGCCTTGCATGCAGACAACCCGGGTTTAATCCCGGGCATCCCATAAGTTCCTAAAGACCTCCAGGACTGAGCCCTGAGCACAGAGCCAGGAGTAAGCCCTAAACATTGGCCGAAAAACAGAGTATTTTTAAGATTAAAAAGAAAATTAATTTATATATATTACAAAAGTAAAATCTGTAGAAGGGACTAACAAACCTTGCACAGGGTAGGACGTCGGGGGACCAACGAAGATACAAGAAATGAAGAGGAGGAGCTTTAGCTTTCATGTTCAATAAAAATGAACACTGAGAAAGTAAAGTTCTATTTTTAAATTTTTATACATGTGAAAATTAAATATTCATATGGAAATGGACATGAGATGCAAAAGCGAGGCTCAGAGTTTTCTTAGGCAGATCGCAAACCATCTTTGTCCAGAATTTATTATTTAATTTCCTTTTGTAATAATATTGTGCATTATTGATGCAGATAATAAAGTATAAAAATGCATTAAAATACATGTAATTTCAGAGTCTAGTTACAAATGCTGGTAAGTTGCTTATTTCCTCTTAGTCACTTAGTTTCTTGCTCTCTTGACGCTTGTTTTCTCTTTTTTAGGCCCTTACCTGTTTTTTACCCCTTTTTTCTTTGATGCATCTACTGTTTCTTCTACCTCTCTGAGAGAACCAGTCTGGTGCCACACATGCAAACTGTATGTTTTTATTGATATTATAGTAGAAATGTTTTGCATAAACAGCTAAAATCGTTAGAAACCAGTCTGTTATTGACTAATATGTTGCCTGTCACAAGGCAGTACCATAATTTCTTAATTAATCATCAAAGGTTTGGGCATTTGGCTTCTGCCACCGTGCATTGAATTTCTGTTTCTTTGCTTATGACTGTGAATCTTCAAGACGAGGTGAGAATCTTGCTTATCTTTGTGTTTGTACCTAAGAGTAGTGGCTGTAAACTGTGCACAGTAAGAGTTCCAACTTCATTGTTTTGAAAACAGAAATGAGTCTGCATGTTTTCCTGTCATGAATGTAAGTCACATTAAATTAGCATGTGTTTACACTTACATCAACATTGGAAGTAGGGGTGGGGGGAGGGGAGAGAAAATAGATTCCGCTGCTTTAATTAAGCTGTGCATGACTTAAGTTTAAAAAATAATAAGATGATCTTTTTTTTTCTGTTTTTGTTTTTCTTTTGCCACACCCAGAGGTGCTCAGGGTTCACTCCTGACTGTGATCAGAGATGAGTCCTGGAGGGGTTTTGAGGGCTGTTTGCTGTGTTGGAAATTGAACCTTGGTCAACCCTGTGGAGGGAAAATAACTTATGCACTGTAATATCTCTCTGGCTCCTTAGCATAAATTTGTTTATGCTTAAAATTTATAAGTCCTTGCGAGAAATACCCTCACTTTATGGCAAAGGTTGTGTATCCTGCCTTCAATAATTAGCACACATAGTCAACTAGCAAAATAGTATTTGCTTCTCTAGAGAAATAAATTTTTGATCTTTAAGTCTATATGTTTCTGCTTCTATCTAGTTTTGATTTGTGAAAACGTATTATTGTTCCTTTCACTGGCTTCCATAAGTGGCAAGTCACAGGTATTATTTGCAAACAACAAAGGAAAAGGAAATTTTTTTTTATTTTTTAAATTTTTATTATTATTTTTTTATTGAATAACCATGTGGAAAATTACAAAGCTTTCAGGCTTAAGTCTCAGTTACACAATGCTCAAACACCCATCCCTTCACCAGTGCACATATTCCACCACCAAGAACCACAGTAAACCTGCCCCTCACCCCCCAACCTCCTAGTTCCCCACCCCGCCTGTGTAGCTGATAAATTTCACTTTACTTTCTCTTTACTTTGATTACATTCAATATCTCAACATAAAGCTCACTATTATTGTTTGGAGTTTCCCTCCCCCAAAGTCGGACCTGCTGGAAAGGAAGCATTTGATAATTTGTTTTCCATTGCTGAGAATGAAGAGATATGAGGCCGTGTGGCCACAATAGCGGCCACGAGGTTTTGGGTTTCTGTATTTTAGTATTTTAGTAACTAAGTCCAGAGAAATTTCTGCCAGAAGTTGCATTATTGTTAGCTCATGCCTCTCTGCTACTTTATATTCCACATATGAGTGCAATCTTTCTATGTCTGTCTGTTTCTTTTTGACTCATTTCACTCAACATGATACTTTCCATGTTGATCCACTTATATGCAAATTTCATGACTTCATGTTTTCTAACAGCTGCATAGTATTCCATTGTGTAGATGTACCAAAGTTTCTTTAACCAGTCATCTGTTTTTGAGAACTCCGGTTTTTTCCAGATTGTGGCTATTGTAAACAGTGCTGCAAAGAACATAGAAATGCAAATGTCATTTCTACTATACCTTTTTGCCTCTCTGGGATATAGTCCCAGGAGTGGTATTGCTGGGTCAAATGGGAGCTCAATTTCTAATTTTTTGAGAATCGTCCATACTGTTTTCCAAAAGGGCTGAACAAGTCGCATTCCCACAAGCAGTGAAGAAGAGTCCCTTTCTCCCCACATCCACGCCAATACTGGTTGCTTTGTTTTTTGGGATGTGGGCCAGTCTCTGTGGTATGAGATGATATCTCATTGTTGTCTTGATCTGCATCTCTCTGATGATTAGTGATGTCGAGCATTTTCTCATGTGCCTCTTAGCCATTTGGATTTCTTCTTTGGGGGTGTTTCTGTTCATTTCATCATCCCAGTTTTTGATCGGGTTGGCAGTTTTCTTCTTGTGAAGTTCAACCAGTGCCTTGTATTATCCTTGATATCAACCCCTTATTGGATGGGTATTGGGTAAATATCCTTTCCCATTCTGTAGGCTGTCTTTGTACTTTGGTCACTGTATCTTTTGAGGTGCAGAAGCTTCTTAGTTTAAGGTAGTCCCATTTATTTATCTCTGTTTTCACTTGCTTGGCCAGTGGCGTGTCAGCTTTGAAGATACCAAAATGTTTTCATGTTGTAGCCAAGGGGAAAACCTAGAGTGGAAGAAAATTCACTGAGAAAAACAAAAACGAACCAACAGCTGCCAGGATGATCTCACTCCAGCCCAGCTCTTGATAATTAAAGAGTTTGAAATAATTATTGAGCAGCTTTCAAGAGGAATAAAGTACTGTTGCACTTTGGTCAGGATTGGGAGGCCTAAATTATTCAGAGTATTTGTCTATGAGGAGCTGAGGCTAACGACGCTGGCTCAGTTTTCTGCCTGAAAAAGGCCTTGCTTTCAGCTCTACTGCTTGCCAGTGTACTGAGAATTAAGAGACTGTTAAATATTTTTATTAAAAGAGAATAATATAATGGGAAGATTTTCTCCAATATATAAGCACTCATACCAGAGATTGCATCAGTATTGTTATATAAGTATGCACTGTCTTGAAGGAAATAAGAACTGAGTACAATTCCTTCGGGCAATAAATTAGTAAATATATATCCAAATCTTGTGCATTTAGATACAAAAGGACAAAAAAAGTGCTTTGAGTTCAATTGTCTGTTTTAGTTATAATGGCTAGCGAAATGAGATATCACTTGTATCACTTGTCATCCCGTTGATTTCCGATTAGCTCGAGTGGACACCAGAAATGTCTTCATTCGTCCCTGTTGCATGCTAGTGTAGCCCAATGGTATCTGCTCACTCCAAGAACACGAAGAACCTCAGACTGTTCATTCAGGGTTTTGACAAAGAAGTCTGACCATCTCGTAGGTGGGCAGCCACGTGGTCTTTTGACATTCTGTGGAATCGAGTAGGTAACAGCTCTAGTCCAGCGGTCATCTCTGGGGAGAAAGTGACCATCTTTCTCCTCTCCACCTCACATAGGTCACCCCTGGGGCCAACTGATATCAGTCTGAATATCTGAGAAATTAAAAATAATAAAAATTAAAAATAATTTCTCAGTTACTCGGACTGATGTTGGTGGGTGGGCACCACCGGTGACTTAGGTGAAGCGGGGAGGAGAGAGATGGTCACTTTCTCCCCAACCACCTCTGCCAACCGGGATCCAGGGTTCCTGGGTTCTTGTCTCGCCTTGCAGAAAGGAATTTCAGGAGTAGACAAGCAGTTAAATAAATAGATTTTGTTTAGAGGAATTTTTTAGGGTGTGGAGGGGGAGACAGAGACAGAGAGAGAGAGAGAGAGAGAGAGAGAGAGAGAGAGAGAGAGAGAGAGAAATGCACTCGAGAGAACACAGGCTTCTCCAGGGGCAGAGAGAGCCCCTACACACATCCCAGCATTAGACATGAAAGCATGAAAGTCCACATCTCAAGAGGGGAGATGTGGGCGACACATGTGATCAGGTGCCACATGTGCTCAGCCATGTGGGTGCAAGCAGAACATGGTTCTGGCAGCATATGTGCGCCCTTCCTTTTTTCAAGGTGTCTTTTATAGGCTCTTCTCGGATTGTCTTGATTCGGAAGTTCTAGAGTCTTCTCAGGGCTGGATCACATTTTAATCAGATTAAAGGAGAGACTTAAAACCATCCAGAGACTTAAAACCAAGCTCCCGGAAGTGAACAACACAGAAAGTCTCTTGCCCACGCACCTGGCTGTCTTCCCCAGGGCCCCTTGGAGGGGGTGGTCTCCAGCTTTCCTCCCCACCCTGAGCAGAGCTCCCACGGCCAAAGATCTCTGGAGCCTAGCCACAGCCATGCTCAAGGCCCCTCTCCACATGTTCGGATGAGCCTCATGCATAAAAGTACCGGCAGAGAAACCGGGTGTGTGGGACTCGGAGCTGAGACCTCCAAGCCTGCTCGGATCTGGACTGGGCTTCTTCCGCCCAGATCTCCAACATTTCCCAGTAGGTAGGTGATCACACCCAGGGACTGCCTCCAGTGCCATGTAATCCTACCAACTGCCACCATCTAGAAACTTTAAAATCCAAGCTCCCAGAAGCGCGGCTGCTTTGCGGCTGTGCGACTTCTTATAGCCTACTTCTCCTCCTTGGGAGAGCCTGGCAAGCTACAGAGAGTTTCCTGCCCACATGGGAGAGCCTCCCCATGGTGTATTCATATGCCAAAACCAGTAACAATGCTGGGTCTCATTCCCCTGACCCTGAAAGAGCCTCCTATGTGGCATCATTGGGAAGGACGAGTAAAGAGAGGCTTCTAAAATCTCAGGGCTAGGATGAATGGAGATGTTACTGAGACCACTTGAGAAATTCGAGGATCAAAGGAATGATGATGATGATGATGATGATGATGATGATGATGATGATGATGATGATAATGATGATGATCATGATGTTGATGATGATGAAGGGAGAGGTCTGAGGGTTTGAGGAACTTCATGGGGAGGGGTCCAACCTCCTCAGGGTCTGCCGAAAGTCTTATCAGATCTGTTTTCGGTATTCATAGGGTGAATCAGTCTTAGGATTTTCCTCCCAGAAGTTGACCTAAGTTTCTTTGCCGAGGGCCTTTCCGTATATCAAGACCTTGAGAGTTGTGTATTTATGTGTGTTGGTTCTTCTGGTTTGTTGTATCTTTCTGTAGATTTGTGAACTACATGCATGTAAATCTGTAAGTATGTAAATCTGCTGTAGTGGTCTGTGTATGAACATACTCATTTTGTCTGTGTATGAAACAGAACAGTAAGTTAATTTATATTAAAAAATGCAAAATATTGCCAACATTTAGACATTATTACTTGTTGAACATCAACACTAAGTGTTTTAGGCTTCTCCAGTGAAGGTGAATTGCCCCTTTATTCCTCCCAGAGAAGCTTACCATGCCCTTGCTAACATCCTTAATTTGGTTAAAGTCTATCTTCAATGTTTTCTTTGTGTTGGATATTAACCCTAAGTGCGTTAGGCTTCATAATTCAATTGCCCCCTTTCTTCCTCCCTGAGAAGTTTGACATGCCTTTGCTAGCATCCCTATCTTAGTTAAAGTTTATTTTTAACCTTTCCCTCCTATTACACCTCTCACTGTTACAGTTCCCCAAGTCAGTCTTGATTACTTGTAAGCCAAAACTTTCTGGTAATGCTGAACTTGTAGTTGTACTGCTTTGTATTTGATGTGCTGTATGTTTGTACCTGCTTTTCTATTTCCCCTATAGCCTTTTTATATTTTACTATATATTTATTTTATTTTATTTATTTATTTATTTATTTTGCTTTTTGGGTCACACCCAGCAATGCTCAGGGGTTACTCCTGGCTCTGCACTCAGGAATTACTCCTGGCGGTGCATGGGGGACCATATGGGATGCCGGGGATCGAACCTGGGTCGGCCGCGTGCAAGGCAAACGCCCTACCCGCTGTGCTATCACTCCGGCCCCCATATTTATTTTATTTTATTTGACTGGTGCCCGCTCGAGCAAATCGAAGATCAATGGAATGACAAGTGACAAGTGACTATAGAGCAGTGTTCTTTGGTTAAACAGAAAGACCATTAATGCTATGCTCCTAATATTAGGGAGTTGGTTGATGCTGAAATATACTACTCCTGGACATAATTACTTGGTCATAACTACTTGACTCAGACTTCATTTTCTGTAGTTCCTAACACCCCAAAAGGGAGGTCCTGCCGTGGACTGGGATGGACCCGGGGCGGGTGGCAAGACTACCAGACATTGAAATGGGACATTCTAGAAAGTATAAATGCATGGTTTTGATACAAACTGCTACAACCTAAGAGACAGGACCCCCATGGGGAAGGACAAACTGAACTGGCCTGAGGACTTAGTCTGGGATTTACGGTAAAAGCCTTGCTTGCTCTCAGCCCAGAGAACTAAGTGTTGGGATCTTTGTCTCTTACCGTGTTTAACCAAACAACTGCATGTATTGATAATTAATACAACTAGAAGGAAAGATAAAAGCCATGTAGATATCCCTGGGAGACAAGTGTCTTCTGGAGTTGATCTCCCTAAGAGAATTTTCTCAGCCAAACGTTTATCTATGTAAATGACCAATCAACTTGTCCTTACCTCAACCCCCCTTCAGATGTTCTGTAAGTGTGCTAGCAGCTCTTCATTAAACGGCCGTTTTCACCATCAGACTGTGGTCCCCAGCCTCCCCGTCTCCCTGTCTCTCTGTGTCTCTGTTGGGGAGCCCTGGGGAGGCGGGGAGGCGGCTCAGGGCTACCGAACACACACACACACACACGCGTGTCCAGCAGCAGCAGCAACCCCCGAGGATTGCTTTGTGAATTTATGATTCCTTATCATTTTCTGCACAATAGAAACGTTGCTCTAATTCCGTTATTGTGGATCGTGCCTAACCAGTGTGTATAGTGTGGACTATACATAACCAGTATGTATGGTCATGGTGACGGTGTGAAGGAGACAATTACCAGTTCCAAATAGAATGCCATATCCGTAAGGTACAGATCAGTATGTCTATAATCTCCTAGCGACCAGGGAAGACCCTGATGGCTCTCCCCCTCGCCGAGTGGGTTCAGGTAGTCTCTGGCCGCTCGCCCAGCTGGGGCGGCCCGACTCATGGGGCAGACGGAGGAGGAAATGAGGGCCACCTTAATAGTTCTTTTTGTATGGACACAGTAAGAGATACATCGAGAGATACATTGAAGAACCAGTGGCTAGTTAGCGACCACAACTATAAAGATAAGGAGAAAAATCTCACGAGCAGAAGCAAAACCCAGGTACGTGGGTTCAAGGACTAAGACTCCAGGCCATTGGCAGCAGCAGAGATGGGCTGTCCTTTCCTGTGTCCCCTGCCTGCTTGGGGTCCTGGCTGTCACGCCCACAATCTGCCTCCGGACACCATCTCAGCGCATCAAGGGCCTCGATCCAGAGACTCCCAAATGAATCTCAGAATGGATTAGCGCCCTACAGAGATTCTCTGGACTCCAACCATCTACAATTTTAGAATTCCAGAAGTGCACAGCTGCAAAAGTGGCCACACAACCTCTCATGATATTTGCAATAAGCAATAGAACATAAATTATCTAGCTTCTGCCCCTGGCAGCCAGGCTTGAATGGTGGTGGGAAAATTCAAAATAATGGTGGTGGGGAAGAGGTAATGGTGGTGGGGATTGGTGTTGAAATCTTGAGTGTAATCAATTAATGTAAACAACTTTATGAACATAAAACTTAAGAAAGAAAGAAAAATCTGCCTCATGGACCACAATTTACTATTCCATGTCCAAGATGAAACTGAACATTGAACCGTTCTCAAATGCATCATTTTGGAAACTGACATGTTGCATTTTACGCAATCAATTTGACCTGACGTGTATGTTTATTAAGCATTAAAAGTTTTATCTGATCCAAGTGAAAGAAGTTATTTAAATTTTAATTGAACCAAAAATAGAGAGATGAACTAAAAATTTATCCAAGAGCTGAAATATTTCCATTTTTGAGAACATTAGCTAAGTTTGGATTCGGCAGTGAAGCTTCTCCCACATTTGCTGTCTTCTCATTAAGTCTGCATTAAGTTTCTAGGCAATGCGGATAGCATCAGTATCCTAGTTATTGACTAACAAGGACAGCTGCAAATTTTCCCTCGAACTGAATTCTAAAAGTCTAAACTTAATGGCATGGATAAAAATAAGACTTTTTCTATGACATTCAGTTGGAAATAGGAAAAATGACTTAGACAACACAGGGCAATGACTTGTGTAAGCCCCAAATTTCCCACAATAATAAAAAAAAACAGTAGAATTTGCTTTCACATCTCTAACAATGTAATGGTCACATGTATCTTTTCTAGCATATTTCCTTCGGAAACTGCACTGGAAGCTCACAAAATAAAGATGGATTGTTGGCACTGTCTGTCTTCACTGTGGATGGCACTATTTTGTTCCTCGCTCACAGACTGACGAGGTAAGAGCGATAATCCCAGGTTGATTTACAGAGCGCCAGCTATCTTTGCAGCCAGACGGCTAGAAGTAAAAACTTTATCTTATCTTAAATAATAAAAATCCCAGCTTATTTGCAAATAAATCAAAAACAACATATTTGCAGAGAGGAGCTAAGGTCCCAGTTATCACGTTTGTTCTTTGGAGCCAGCATTCTGGACGCGGATGCTATCTGGACTCTCTTCACACTCGTCCAGCCGGTCATCTGTTTTCCTGGCTGGTTTGAAGCCTAGCCTTAAGTGAGGCCAGTGGAGGCCAGAGGACAATGTGTGCAGGGCTGGATTAGAAAGCCTGGAAGGAGAACTTTGGCATGTCAGCAATGGCAAAAACAAACATCGTCATGAATCAGGTCCACAGGAACCAATCAGCAGTGGGCATGACTTTAGTTCTATAACCTTAGTTATAGAACTGAATCTTTGGAACATGTTGTATTTCTTTGCAGTGCTTGAGAGGAGGGAAGAGGAATCGGCATGATTTCGTGTTACTGTTTCCCCTCCACCCACCATGGAAATCCTAAATCCAGGGCCAGAGAGATCCTACATGGACAATGCACTTGCCTTGTGCACTGCCAACCCCCGTTCTATCCCTGCAACTATATATCATCCCCACACACTGTTTGGCGTGATCCCTGTGCACAGGGCCAGGAGTAAGCTCCAGGCACCACCTGGTGTGCACCCCTCCCATCTCACCCCAAGTAGGAAATCCCCAGTCCAGTGGGTTGCTTTCTGGCCACTCCTCACGTAGGAACTGTTGGGACCGGAGCCGCAAGAGAGAGAGACGGGATAGTCCAGAAGACTTCTTGCAAGAGAAAAAGTTTATTCAGACCAACATGCTGGGGCTGCACCTCAGGTGGATGCAGCAGTCTGCGCTAGTTAGGGCAGCCTTTTTATAGGGCTTGAGTCCTCAGGGCCAGTCACGTAGTCACGTAGTCTCATCCGGAGCCACTGTCTCCGGGTCCGCGTGTCCGGAACCACTATCTTCTCTCAGGGCCAGTCACGTGTCCGGAGTCACTATCTGGGCTCCTTGTTCTCAGTAACTCCTTCTGTGAGCGGGTCAGGTGCTCCCTTATCTTTTAGGCTCGTACGTGATCATCAGCCGACCGGCATACAGATGGCAGGATGTATGTGACAGGACTTAGGTACAGTGCATTGTTATGTCTCAAGGGCGTAAGCATGGTTACAGAAGCAGAACAAAGCGCGGTTACAAAAGTCAAAAGTGGGCAGCTATCCATTCAACCCAATACAGTTTCTTTCAACTCAACAGAACCTGTTAGGACTCGGAAAGGATGAGGCGGGGAAGAAGGGTGGCCTATCACTGAACTGGGTTTCGTTTGCTTAGTATCTCATGTCTCGGAGGGAAACTGTGTCCATCCCTTACTTGCAAGTGGTTGTATTTCCAGTGCTGTCGATCCTGGAAGTCAAGCTGTTCGGCAGGAAGAGACACGCAAGTCTAGTACAAGAGAATGGGTACAGAGCCAAACTGAGTGTGAGCAGAAGAGGCAGAAAATGATACACAAGCTCCCCAGTGGTCTCATTATCTCACACGAAAATGGGGCTAGGCTGGGCACGGTGGGGCTGGCTGGGTACCTGAAGGGTTTCCATAGATGGATCTCACCCAAGAACTCCTCGGGAGCCAGGCCCTCCACCCTCTGCTCTGACAACCGACATTTCCTGACATGGTTGCATGAGCAAGGAGGAACCTCTGAAAGCCCGCCTGGCAGTCAGAGCGTCTCTTGGTCTCGCCTGGCCATAGGGAGCCCCCCCTTTGCTTAACCGCCCAAATGGGGGAGCTTGGAGCTCCCAGGGCCATCTGGATTTGTTTCTGCTCACTGGCCTCACTCATGGGCACATCCTCAGGCCATGAAAAGGCTCCCGTGTGGAGCCCATCCCACGTCAGCCAGCCAGCTGTGGAGACAGCATCCGGGTGAGAGGACGCTGCCCACGTTTGACCCGCCAGTTCTCAGCCTGCAGTGGAAAAGTACCCGCGCAGTTTGGAAGACAGCCCTCGAAAACCTATTTTGCATGTTGCAATGATGCATCGCCTGATCTCACGATGGAGGTCGGCCAGGTAACCAGTTGCTGAGCGGCCAAGCTCATCATTCTGATGGGCTAGGTGGAAGCCAATCTAATTTCCTCCAGGAGAAAATGTCACCACCACCAGGGGTAAGTACAGAGGATGACGAGTGAAATTTGGCCACCTCTCCATGGGAAGTTGCTTCTGGAAGAGAAAGACATGATTTATGACCAAAGAGTCAACACCTGCCCCTCAGGGACTTATTTATGAAGAAAATGGGAAAGATATTGAAGCAGGAGATTTTCTAATTTTGTGGATGTTCAGAAAAACTTCCTTGCCATTTTGATTGCAATAAAAAGTTTAAACTGAATTTAAAAATAAAAATCAAAAAACAAAAAATGTGTGATCTGTGCCAGTGAATTGAGAGACAAATTATTCACACCTCCTTAAACAAAATCCACTCGTTGATGCTTTGCTTCAAACAGGGGCATAGCACCTGTTTTCTAGAATCCGGATTTCACCTCACATTTCATAGTAGCAAGGATTTTAAAGTCAACATGCATTTGCACACATATGCAGTCTTGTATAGAGCATACTTATCAAATTAGTGACCTCAAGTCATAAACACCCCTTTTAATGTAATTTGAATTTTATTTGGGAATGTCAAATGCACAGTATGTTTTGAAGTACTTGCTTTACATTTTTATCACTAGGATTCAATAAAGAAAATGAAAAGTAAAAACTGAATTCCTCTTTATACCTTGGTTTTTGCTTAATTGATAGCATATTTTATTTTTATTCTTTTCTGAGAATTTAACATATTGTGCCTTTTATTCTTTCATTGAATTTCTTCTTATGTTTGTCTCACGAATCGCTGTTTTCCTGATTTATTTTGGATTCTAAATTTCTGTTTATAATATTCATTATATTTCCTCATTTGATGAATCGCAAGCAGTGCTCAGGAGTCTCAGGCCACTCCAAGTAATGGCATTGGACCGGCCTGTCTCATAGTTCAGTGCTCAGGCTTAGAACACAGTGAGGCTATAGTGGTGGTACCCAGCTAGAAATCAAACCCAGATCCTGTGCAAACAAAGCATGCTTTCTTCCTTTCAATTTTTTAAATCTCGTTGATTTAAATACTTTTTAAAATTTTTATTATTTTATTATTTTTTTAATTGAACCATCATGAGAAAAGTTACAAAGCTTTCAGGTTTAAGTCTCAGTCATACAATGATCAAACACCCATCCCTTCACCAGTGCATTTGTTCCACCACTAAGAACCACAGTATACTCCCCCTCTCACGCACCCCCACCCGCCTGTGTGGCTAATGATTTTCACTTTATTTTCCATTTACTTTGATTACATTCAATATTTCAGCATAAAACTCACTATTATTATTTGGAATTTTCCCCCAACAATCAAACCTGCCGAAAGGGCATCATTTGATAACTTGTTTTCCATTGCTGAGAATGAAGATCATATGAGGTCACACAGCTGTAACAGTGGCCGCGTGGTTTTGGATTTCTGGTATTTTAGAAATTAAGTCCAGAGAAATTTATGCCAGGAGTCGCATCACTGCAAGCAAGTACCTCTGGCTAGTGGGCTTTAAGATGGCGACCAGCACGCCCACTGAAAGGAAAGGTAGAGAGAGAAAAACCTTTTCCCTCCCGAGACGACATGGGGCCGTAGCTTAGTTCACAGTGTAGAGGCATTTCTGCAAGAAGCTGCTGGGTGCAGAAAGTAGTTAGTGGGCCTCTGGGATCATGGTCTTTTAGGAGCGGAGGAGCTGTTCGTCAAAGCATGCTTTCTGACCCCCATACTACATCACTGGTCCCCAGCACTTTCTTTTGCAATCTAGAATGTGGTATGACTGTATGACTGTATCACTGTCATCCTGTTGTTATTGATTTGCTTGAGCGGGTGCCAGTAACATCTCCATTCATCCCTGTCACGTGCTAGTGCAGCCTGATGGCATATTGGGGGCTCTTTCAGGATCAGGGGAATGAGGACCCTCATCGTGACTGGTTTTGGCATATCGAGGACGCCACGGGTAGCTTGCCAGGCTCTGCCATGCTAGAATGTGGTGTGCATCAAAAGTAAAGGGTTCCGATTCCTAGAGTCTGAAGCTTTGCCTCCAGACCCTCTTCCTGGGCCTCCTTCCTTCTGTAAGATTCTACACGGCCGGTGCCCAGCTTGAACTCGGTAAGGCTACTTCCCATTTGTATTTGTCCACCTGACTTCTTGTCCCCCAGCCCTTGGGGGCCACTGTATTGACAGGACCTCTGCATGTTCGCACCCAAGCTTTCCCCCTCCTTATTTTCCCAAGATCTTTACTGACATGTAGTCTGTTCCATGTGGAAGTTGGCATAGAGAAGAGACCGTGCTTCGACTTTCTAGGATCCCCTGCTCCGCCATCTTTCTGAGTCACATTTCCCCTGAGGATTCTATTTTACCTCCTCCAATGTTTCCACCCACTTGACAATAACAGTCATGCTTAGAAAGTCAGAAATAGGCAAATTTGAGCCATAGCACAGCGGTAGGGCTTTCGCCTTTCACGCAGCCGACCCGGGTTCGATTCCTCCGCCCCTTTCGGAGAGCCCAGCAAGCTACCGAGAGTATCGTGCCCGCACGACAGAGTCTGGCAAGCTACCCGTGAAGTATTGGATATGCCAAAATCAGTAACAATAAGTCTCACAATGAGAGACGTTACTGGTGCCCACTTGAACAAATGGATGAGCAATGGGATGACAGTGACAGGGACAGCAATTGGCTCAGTTCTGTTTTCTATGGGGGGGGGCAATAAGTGGCCCTTTTGTACTAAAGCAAAGTCAGTCACTGCATTATTGGGTTGATTGCTCTAATCTGACCCACAAGATAAGTTAATTTTCCGCGGCTTCTCAAAATGCAGGTAGAAAATCCAGGTAGGGTGCAAAGAGGAGAAAGGGAGTGACCTTGGCAATCGGTACCCAGTGTGCTGACTGGCCTGAGTCCTGTTTCGATCAGGTGATGCTGGAAGATGATTGCTGGATCCTTAGAAACTTGGACCTGCGGCCTGAAATATGGCTCCAAGGCTAGCAGGGCTTACACATGACTCTGCTCAGAGGTCACATCTGCTGGTGCTCAAGGGTGACTCTCGGGGTCAACCCTGGGTCTGCCACATGAAAGGCAAGGCCTTCGCTGGCAGGGCCTGGGTTCCATCAAGGTTCTGGGTCCCACTAGATGTGTCCTAGGAAAGAAGAAGAGAAGAAACCTGGGACCAAGTCAGGGAAGAGCCAGGAGCCAGACAGGGAGAGCGATACATTTTGCCAAGAGAGAGTCAGGTGCAGAAGCTCTAGTTGGTCCTGTGGTGCAGTGAGTTTTGCATAGCGGATGTACTTAGAAGCGGCGGTGCAGGTTCAGGCTCTTCCATCCTTGTAGATCTTTTATCATAAAAGCGAGGCGGGATTCCACGATCGCCGTGCTTTATTTCAAATGACACGCCATAGGTTCTGTTGCAGAATGTCTGCAAGGGTGAAACTGCACATTCTTCTGAAAGGAGAGGCCAGGGCAGGTAATGCCTCCCCGTTCGTAATGGCCAGAGACAGACGTTCCCCCTAGATGCTCTTCTCTTGGCCTCACACACCTCTGCAGGCTTGATTCCTGAGCACTAGGAACCAGCGCCCTGCGAGGTTTCAGGAAACAGGGAACTGAATCACCCGGACCAGGAAGCAGATTCCCATATTCCTTTGCGTCAGATCCTGAACCAGGCAGCTGACTCAAATACTCGGTGCTGCCAGAGAAGAAGGAGTTTTCTCTTCAGGTCTGGGGGGGAGGCTGCCAGGCTTCCCTTGCTGGACTCCGTCCTGCTCTTTTTAGGGTGGGTGGGGATGTGGATAGGCACCTCTGGCTGTGCCCAAGCATGCTCCTGGCTCTGTGCTCAGGGAAGGGTAATATGTGCCCCAAATGTGGCGCAGAGATAGAGGCAGCCTTGGCCTTAGACGGGAGCTGCAGCGTTGCCCCATTATTGTCTCCCTGGCCCCGTGTTCTGCTTCTGTTCTTTCTAAAAGCCCATCTAGAGAGCTCAGCGAAGTTTCCAATGTGTTTTCTTAGGGAATGCAAATGCTGAACTGGAGAGACTGCAAAGTAAGGGCACAGTTATTACTTCTGGTGAAGAGGAGGGTTGGGCTATACCTGGCAGGGGGCCCTCGGGGCTTACTCCTGGCTCTGTGCTTAGGAATCACTCCTAACAGTGCTCTGGGGAACTTCTGTGAGGCTGGGGAATTTAATCCAGTGTGCTGGACATGTGATGGGGCAGAAGGATGTGGAGATGGGCAGGGAGAATTGCAGCATGGGGGGTCAAGAGGGAACGATGGACATGGCGGCACTGTTAAGAAACAAGTAGAGTGATGGCGTTTGTGATCCTCGTGCGCCTCCCCTTAGAGAGCCGTTTCCTTTCCTAGCTGTAGGAGGAACAGCCGGACTGTGAATATGAGGGAGGGGAGGGAAGGGTCCTCTCTAAAGGCTTATTAGAGTGTTTACAAATCAGAGTTGCAAAGTAAGAGCACAGTTGTTATTTCTGTGGGGAGGAGGGTTGGGCTACACCTGGCAGCCCTCAGGGTTTACTCCTGGCTTTGTGCTCACTCCTGGACAGTGCTCAGAGAAACTTTCGTGATGTTGGGGAATTTAAGCCAGGTGTGATGCATACAAGGTAAACACCTCCATGGCACCCTCTCGGGTATCCTCACAATCTTTTTTTGTTTGCTTCTTTTTTGGGGGTGGGGGGGCATACCCAATAGTGCTCAGGGCTTACACATGACTCTGCTCAGAGGTCACATCTGCTGGTGCTCAGGGGAAACTCGGGGTCAATGGTGGGTCTGCCACATGAAAGGCAAGTGCTGTGTCTGATGTACTATCTCTCCAGTCCAAAGGCACAGTATTTTAATATGAGCTGTGAGCATTCATCATTTCCTCTGTAGCCCAACTAAATAGCACAGGGGGGACAGGCGGGGCAGTGGGAGGGATGCTGGGACCATTGGTGGTGGGGAATGGGCACTGGTGGAGGGATGGGTGCTCGATCATTGTATGACTGAAACTTAAGCACGAAAGTTTGCAAGTCTGTAACTGTACCTCACAGTGATTCATTTTTAAAAAAAAAATTCCCGTAGTGCCAGCATGAGTGGAGCAGCTCTCCCGCCCCCGCCCGTGACAGGGTCCCTCTCTCTCTGTGTCCCCAGCCCTTGTGTCTGGTCTCTGGGACACCTCATGTCTCCTTCCCTCCTGGCTATTCTCGGAACAAAGTCCGCACCTTCCTCCCTGCCAACCATTTGATACCCAAAGTTTATGTGTTCTAAATATTAACAATAACAAGAGAATCACCTTAAGACATTAATAGATGTCAACTTATTAATAGGGATAAAATTAAAGCAGTATTTTGGAAAATTCTATCTAATTTGGGGGGCTTCCAAGCAGTGTACAGGGGGCTGCAGGGCCTCTCTAGGCAGAACTTGGCCGAGGGTGCAGGTCGTCCAGTGCGGGGGACCAAGGAGGGGAGGCCTTTGCGTCCCTCAGCCCAGGGTCCCCTGAGCTCCCCAGAAACATCCAGAAGCTTCAGGCTGCACCCAGAAGTGCTCAGGAGGCCACGTGTCCTAGAGACGGAATCTGGGACAGGCACACATGTCCTGACCCCTGTACTCAATCTCTGATCCACAAATTAGTTTCCTTTCCTTTCCTTTCCTTTCCCTTTCCTTTCCTTTCCTTTCCTTTCCTTTCCTTTCCTTTCCTTTCCTTTCCTTTCCTTTCCTTTCCTTTCCTTTCCTTTCCTTTCCTTTCCTTTCCTTTCCTTTCCTTTCCTTTCCTTTCCTTTCCTTTCCTTTTTTCTTTTCTTTTCTTTCCTTTCCTTTCCTTTCCTTTCCTTTCCTTTCCTTTCCTTTCCTTTCCTTTCCTTTCCTTTCCTTTCCTTTCCTTTCCTTTCCTTTCCTTTCCTTTTCCTTTCTTTTCTTTTTTCTTTTCTTTTCCTTTCTTTTCTTTTCTTTTCTTTTCTTTTCTTTTCTTTTCTTTTCTTTTCTTTTCTTTTCTTTTCTTTTCTTTTCTTTTCTTTTCTTTTCTTTTCTTTTCTTTTCTCTTGTCTATTAGTGAATCACCGTGAGGTACAGTTACAGACTTACTAACTTCCGTGCTTAGATTTCAGTCATACAATGATCAAGTACCCATCCCTCCACCAGTGCCCACCATCCAGCACCGATGGTTCCAGTATCCCTCCCACCACCCCTGCCCCACCCCCCACCCCACCCCGCCTTTGTGACAGGGCATTCCCTTTTGTTCTCCCTCTCCTTTTGGGTGTTGTGGTTTGCAATAGAGGTATTGAGTGGCCATCGTGTCCGGTCTATAGTATACTTTCGGCATGCATCTCCCATCCCAAGCAGGTCCTCCAAACACCCTTTGATTGGTGCTCCCTTTTCTATCTGAGCTGCCTTTTCTCCCAGCATGTGAGGCCGGCTTCCAAGCTGTGGAGCAAACCTCCCAGAACTTATCTCTACTATCCTTGGGTGTTAGTCTCCCATTCTGTTACTTTATATTCCACAGATGAGTGCAATCTTTCAATGTCTGTCCCTCTCTTTCTGACTCATTTCACTTAGCATGACACTTTCCATGTTGATCCACTAACATGCAAAGGTCATGACTTCATCTTTTCTAAGAGCTGCATAGTATTCCATTGTCTAGATGTATCAAAGTTTCTTTAGCCAGTCATCTGTTCTCGGGCACTCGGGCTTTTTCCAGATTCTGGCTCTTGTAAGCAGGGCTATAATGAACGTACAAGTTCAGATGTCATTTCTACTATGCTTTTATTAGAGAGAAGAAATGTTTAGTTTCTCAGTGAAGATTAATTTAAAGGTTAGTTGAAAAATAGGAAGAATGGGCCAGAGCAATAGTACATTGGGTAGGGCATTTGCCTTGCATGCAGCTGACCCGGGTTTCGATCCCCGGCATCCCATATGGTCCCACTACCACAGCCAGAAGTAATTCCTGAGTGTGGAGCCAGGAGTAAACCCTGAGCATTGCTGGGTGTGACCCAAAAAGCAGAAAAAAAATTTTTTTTAAAGGAAGAATGATAACAAGCACCTTTATCTTCTTGTAAATTGTATGTGCTAGATACTAAAATTTAGAATAATTTTAAATATTTTAATTATTTGAATAATTTTAAATTATTTTAAATAATTTAAATAAATTTAAATTATTTAACGTGGGAGTTAAAAAATAATTTGTGAGCCACACCTAGTGATGCTCAGGAGACCACATGCCATGCTAAGGATTTAACCTAAGTCAGCTACATGCAAGACAAGTGCCTTACACCTGTACTGTCTCTCTGGCCCAGACATGGGAGTTTTGGGAATGAAAATTAAAATTGATATTTAATTTGGCTTTACATATTCCAAAGATAGGATAATTTCACCAGTACTTAATATTTTAAGTTATTTTCTTGATTCATCTGTGAGAAACTTCCAGAAATAGCCTAATTTCTCTATATAGTAAACATCTGCATGAGTGATAGTATATCATACTGAATGAAATCATATCTTAATGTTCAGCAAAACCAGTTGCCCATCTAACTTACATCTGATCCGCTCCTAATTAATCACCACTGTTTTTTCCCCTTCTCCAAGAGTCATGAATAGAATCAGGAACCACCTTGAAATATTTCAACTCCATCATCAGTTGTCCTTCACGGACAACTAATGAAAAACAAGGATTTTTATCCCATATCATTCCATTTGGAAAAAGAGTAAAATAATTGCTTCCCTACTTATAATGTACCCATGGTATGAAATGGTCATCCTCGAAATTTCTTAGTCTCATGAATGAATTTCCAGCCACTGGGCTTGGGCTCAAATCGGGATGATTTTAATTCCATGGAGAAACATTTCCCCCTCGAACATCAGTTGACCCACTTTAAGCAATGATGGCGTCCTTTCCACATTTTGTTTTCAGAGAACATTGCAGCACTCCGGGTTCCTGTTGGTAATTGTGCCTGAGAATGTCCTTCCTACTGTGCGCTGAGGAGTCCACTGACTAGCCAAGCTAGCTGAGCATTCAGGCAAATCCCACCACCACCACTACCTACTTCATTACGTGGGACATGATACTCACGGTCTGTGGGTCTAATCTGACCACCTCTAATCATATTATTATGCTCATGAGACTGTTGAAGGAATGACATGAGGTAAGACTTAGCACAATTCATCATGAGCACAGTAGTATGCTACTCTTAAATAATGAGTCTGTAGTATCTATCAAAACTGTAGGGATCTGCAGAGGGGAAAAATGAAATTCAGAAAGAGGAATCAATTTGAAGATGGGAAGCTCCATAATTAATTTCCTCTCTGAATCTAAAAATAGTGTTTAATGAAAATTGAAGAGCCCATGCTGCCAAGCAAACTTGCCCTTTAATAGTGTTTGAGATAAGATAATCACATGAGTCACGTTACCTCTTTGAATCAGACTTTCCTGGGCTGGTGGGGAAACAACTAACCTCTGTCTCGTGGGCTGTGACCAAGTATGACAGGCACATTATATATACTGCGGAGGTGTGTAGTATTGCCACATAAGCAGAACTGAGCACTTTGAAAATGAAGGCTGGTACTCAGATGAGGGGCCAGTCCTAAGGAGCATTTGAAAGATGAAGTAAGGTCAGCTTAAATACCATCATCTTCTTCATTGTCATTCGCAACAAAACCAACAGCAATAATGAGATTGCAAGAAGGAAAAGAGGCAACATATCTCCGTTGTGGTCATGCCTTATATTCCATCAAAAACATCTGAATATCCTTTCCTATTCTGCTGCCACAGAGACAGGAGGTGGGAAGGGGGAGGGGGGAGGGATACCGGGAATATTGGGGAATGAGCACTGGTGGAGGGATGGGTCCTTGAACATTGATTGAAACACAATCATGAAAGTCTGTAAGTCTGTAAATGTATCTCATGATGATTCATTAAAATAAAAAAAAATCTGACTTTTTTTTGCTCCAATTCATTAAATTTGAGTCTCCAGGGAGAAAAATCACAGTCTAGACTCTTTCATTTAACTTTGTATTAGGATGTTAAGGGAGAATTCACACATTTTTCTCTAAATTTTGAAGGTATCCTTCTAGAAAGAAGGGCCTAACGGTCTAAAGATTTTAGGGGCTTTGGGGGCAGAGGCCAAGGAAAAAGAAAGTCTCAACACAGAGAACTCTCTAACAAAATCACCTTGTATAGAAAAGGGTCTGAGTATGATTAAAATAAAACAGATATTAACCAGGTTTTAGGTGGCTCACCGTTTTGATAAACAGTTCATGTAAATTAACAATGGGGATAATCATTGCTAACATAGGGAAATATAAATCAAAAGGCAAAAATATTGTCTCCAATGATTTTTTTTAAAATATCCCATTTTGGCTTTCGACTGTGAAGGCTGTTTGATAAAGGAGATGGAAACGCAGTGACCCTTAAGTGCATCTGAATCACGAATTCGTATATCAAAAAAGAAGCACCAGGAAGTCCATATAACTGTAGCAAGAGCTTCTAAGCTGTAACTGTTGATAAAGGATGGAAGAAATAAAAGTATACTTTTGTACTCCTTGTAGAGCTGTGCAAGGTATTTTTTTTTCTCATGGCCATTTAAAGCAAACCGGGTTAGAATATCAATGACTGCAAGTTTCCTGATTTGCACATCTTCAAAGAAGTATTGAATGAAGCGGCCTACTCGAAATGCAAGAACCAGAAGTTCCACTCTACAGTCTGCCTTTTGGAAAAAGAACTTAAAGGGATGGGACATTAAATGTAAAACCTCCGGTAAGAGGAAGATTAAAAACGATTAGCTTCCTTGTCCGTTCCTCTGCTTTTCTAGGTGAATGCACAGACACTCACATCGTATCATTGATTTATCCATCTGGTGGGAACCGCATGTTAACTTAGTACAGCCTCTATGTGACCAGAATGCTGAAGAAACTTGACACGTCAGCTGTGTCTCAGGATGTGTCCTGCACTCTTGGGAAGAATGTTTAACATTACCTTAAAGTTGGCATCTAGGGATACTGTCGAACTAAGCAAGAAACAAACATCATAGATGGCATGGGTTTGCCAAAGTGTTAAGCCCTTTATTTTAATTTATTTTTAAAAAATTTTTATTAATTATTAATAAATTAAATTCATGGTGATTAAATCACCATGAATAAATTTAATGAAAATCGAACTAGTCAAGCTAGCTGAGCATTCAGGCAAAGCCCTTTAACCTGGTGTCGTTCTCATATGTCTGTTCACTGAGAAGCCTGTATGAAAATAATATATTATCATGTCTATAAAAATATTGCCAGGGAATCTGGAATTTGGATTCTGTGAAATCTCTAGAATGCAGCTTTTTAAAACTAAGTGAGGGGCTGATGGATTTCGTGATCTCAGAACACTGCCAAATTGTGGATGATCTGACATGTGAGATACAATTCAGATAGGAACTATTCTGAAGGAATTCGTGGGGCTGGGGAATTACTGGAGGTTTGATCAAATAATTTTCTTTTCCTTTCCTTTCTGATGGTGGTGCTGACAGGGGGTGGGGGCGGCGGATGGCATAGTTTTGTCTGGAACCTCCTTTTCCTGCACAGTTTGAACAAAAAGTTTGCGTGAAATCGTGTAACTGAGATCAAACATTGCTGCTTTTAAGAGATGGGGAGTATTTGTTGGCAGAAACTGGAAACAGTAGTAAAACAACTTCTGTGAGAAAAGGAACAGGAGTTAAACTCGATTCCTCAGAATATGGCCTCTGAATTCTACATAGAAATCTTGGATGGAATCACGCTTAGAAAAAAAACACATCGGGCTGGAGCAATAGCACAGCGGGTAGGGCGTTTGCCTTGCACGCGGCCGACCCAAGTTCGATTCCCAGCATCCCATATGGTCCCCTGAGCACCGCCAGGGGTAATTCCTGAGTGCAGAGCCAGGAGTAACCCCTGTGCATCACCGGGTGTGACCCAGAAAACAAAACAGAAAAAAAAGAAAAAAAACACATCATGTTTTAATGCTTGTAAGTTCCACGTTTGTAGTCAAAAGTGCCTTGCACTGGGTCCAGAGTGGCAGAACAGCAGGTCAGTCATTCACCTTACATGGGGCTGACGCACCCTTGATCCCCAGCACCCTCTGTAGCCCTCTGGGATCTGCCACTGACCACTGCTAGGTGTGCCCACAAACAAGACAAATTGACCAAAAGGAAAAAAAAATGTCTTGCATCAAGTCAGCGCTTAAAATTGCTTGATGGAATTGTTAGATTGTTAATTTATTTCTCACTTAAAAATATTTGGAGCTTCCCTGCTCTCTTCTTATTGATTATTCAGATATGCAGCCACGAACTAATCTGATCATGACCCTGTCTTCTGAAAGACTCCCCTTCAATAGACATCGAGTGGAAATAGAGCACAGTGACAAAATAAATAAGATCATTTTGGCAGGGATAAGAGATTTCAGAGGTATAGTGAAAAAATAACGGTGCTAGAAGGAGTGGCCCGGAGCTGACTGACGGGCATATTTAATGCATCATTTCCTTGAGTGCAGGTAAATAAGAAACAGGAAAGCAGACAGCTGGAGTTGAAGGACCCCTGTTGATTTTGTTCTTTGTTTGGGGTCCACATCGGGCTGTACTCAGGTGTTGCTCCTGGTTTTGAGCTCAGGAGATCACACCTAGTGGGGTGCAGGAGACTATTTGGGGTACTGAGGGTTGGACTGGACTCCTCCGTGTTCTCAGCAAGTGCCTTCACTCTGGCATTTCTCTGCCTTTTTATTTTACTTTGCCTTCCCATTTACATTCCCATTCCTATGCTAATTTTGTATTATGCCAAGACTTGAGTCAGGGACAGTTTGATAAACATTAAACTGGATTATTAAAGTGAAGTTACATAAGCCTGATTCTTGAGCTCTTTAGAAATAGACTCTACATTCGTGACACTCTGGGCTTAGGTGCTAACCTCACTGGACACAGAACAGGGTGACTGAGGAAGGTCCTCTTGTTTGGGTACTCACAGTCTTTAGGCTAGTGATGCCCTTAAAAAAGCTGGAAACACCAGCAGTCAAGAGGTCGATGCTTCATAACCAGGCAGAGTGAAATATCAGAGATGTCTGACTGTCTGTGAAAAGGGGGGACCCAAATATTTCTGTATTTTGCGATATCAATTTCTCTGAGGATCAGGAACAGGTTTTCCACAGTCTATGTGCCGTTGAGGTTTCTGCGACCTGTACAATGATCCAGCAAGGTTAGGAGACGCAAATCTCCATGCTTCTGCTTTTTTTCCTGTCCTGTCACTGACTAAAAATCTGAAGACAACAGAAACGTGAACAGATACTCTGTGGCCAGGATTATTGAACTCACTGATGGCATCTCAAAGGACTCATCATTTTCCATGATCTTTAATTGCTCATTATGACCACCCACAAGCAGAAATATGTGGTCAATTCAAATCATAGTTTGTAACCTCAGATATTCAAGGAAACCCATTTAACTATTTTTTAAGAAAATTAAAATTATTCTAATTTCAAGATTTTCCTGGTGGGAAAAATAAAACCAACCAAGATCAGAGTTAGCCTGGCCAGATTCTTTATTTATTTATTTATTTTTTTGCTTTTTGGGTCACACCCAGCGATGCTCAGGGGTTACTCCTGGCTTTGCACTCAGGAATTGCTCCTGGCAGTGCTTGGGGGACCATATGGGATGCCGGGGATCGAACCCGGTTCGGCCGCATGCAAGGCAAACGCCCTACCCCCTGTGCTATCGCTCCGGCCCCCAACCTGGCCAGATTCTTACCATTGCTCTAGAGGTTTAAAACTGTGAAAAACATCAGGTACATCCATTATTTTCTTTGCCGTCAAACTCTTCTACCAAAGAGGTGCTTATTTTATCAAGCTCTCTGGTCTTGGTCTTTAGTCTAACTTCAGTGGACTGATGGGCAAAAAGATAATTATGAGAAAAGCAAAAATCCAGGTACCAGGAATGCAACACCTGAAGACCTTTGTATTGGCTCGTACCCACTTCTAAGATGTGACACAGATCCATTGAACCGGAAAGGCTGGAGCACCAGGTGAATTCACTAAGTTAAATGGGTATTTTGGCAATGTTCTCTTTTTTCCGGCCCCCTCCACCCTGACCCCCCACTCCTCTATGCCCAGACGGTAGCATAGCAGCATAACAGCAGGATCTCACCATGGCCAAGGCACGTGGCTATGGCTGAAGACTGAGGGACGCCAAGGGGACAGAGATAAGAGGCCCAGTGACAGGCTCTGGAGCAGCTATATTCATCGAGGGAACATAGGTTCCAGCATCAGGAGTTCTGAGCAGAAAGGTACAGTGGATGGAGCACAGTGTGGGGACAAGGCAAGGTGTCCGGGACAGGACTTAGGATGTCATACACTGGATGGAGCATTGAGGGCCGGGACCAGTGACATTGTACACAGGTAAAAGGAGATCCCCGGACACTATGGTGGTGGAGGGACCCAGACCCATCGACTTAAACCGCACAGTAAACCGTGACCTCCTAAGCTGTTGAGTTTTGTATTCAAATCTTTCATATAATTTTCAAGAACCCACGAGTTCAGGAACAAATCACCTTCATGCTAACAATACTAACGCTTAAAGTGCCTTCTTGGCCTGCCTCTGTTTCCCCAGTTTCATAGTCTTGTTAGTCTTAGGGAAAAAAAATCACTGTTTTTTTGTTCTGTTTCTTGTCCTGCTCTTGAAGACACTAGCGTAACTGTTTTAAAGTTTTTTTGTTTTATTGTTTTTTGCTTTTTGGATCACACCTGGCGATGCACAGGGGTTACTCCTAGCTCTGCACTCAGGAATTACTCCTGGCGGTGCTCAGGGGACTATATGGGATGCTGGAAATCGAACTCGGGTTGGCCGAGTGCAAGGCAAACGCCCTCCCTGCTGTGCTATCGCTCCAGACCCCAGTTTTAAAGTTTTTATAAAACTATGACAGGAAAAGTAATTTTCACTTTACGTGACTCCCATTTTCCACACTAGACACACCTGTGACCAGGAACTTGCCTTCTGGCCTGCAATAAAGGAAGAAGAAAGAGAGGACAAATCAGTCCGTCTCTCAGCAAACTATTCTTGCACAAAATCATCGTCAATAGTCGGGAAAGAAAGAAAGAAAGAAAAGAAAGAACATATGGTCCAGTCGACTTCAAAGGCCTGGGGAACTGTGCAAGAACTTCTTCCTCAGGTGGTCTGTATTTCCGCCACTATTTCCAATCCTATTACCCATCCACAGATGACCAGCTCACATTTCCCCTTTGCTTTTCCACCCATGCTTTAAAACGTACAGAAAATATCTAATGTGCAGTTCTTTTTTTTTTGTTCTGAAGCAAATCATCCAAAATAATCTATTTTCAGTTGAGTGAAAAAATCTCTCCATGCTGTAAGGACGGGTCTTCCTCGTCAGCCTCTCAGCGGCAGGCCGGTGGGCTATTTCTCCAGCATGGTCACCACAACAAGACGGTCTGGCCACCCCTGGTTCCATAGCCATCTGCCAGTGACAGTCAGCCAGGGCCGGGGGATGGTGGTGGTCAGAAGGCGGGGCCCACTGAGTCTGTCTACCTGGGCGAACAGCTCCCTGCACAAGGGAAATGCAGCCGCCACACTCAGTTCTCTCTTGGACTCATATGAGCTGACCCGCTTGGCTTAGGGTCAAAGAATTAATTCTACTGGTTGCGTTTCTCATCGGTTCTCAACACGCTGTAGATCCTAGTCGGGAAGAAGAGGTCTACAGAGGAAGTGAGTGCTGAGAAAATAAACAGCTTTCAGGGAACATAAGGACTCCTGAGATTCCACCAAAGACAGCCAAGGTGAAATCAGCGTCAGAGGGAAGCACAGGCCTGGATTACTCCTACTAATGTTTTTAGTCTAATATTAAACGGAAGTTTATTTTTTCACATTCAGAGGGATTATTTCAGTCCAAACACGCTATTATTTTTTTTTAATTTTTAATTAGTGAATCACCGTGAGGGTACAGTTACAGATTTATACATTTTTGTGCTCATGTTTCCCCCATACAAAGTTCGAGAATCCATCCCTTCACCAGTGCCCATTCTCCACCACCAGTAAACCCAGAGTCCCTCCCACCCTCCCCAGTCCCGTCTCCCCCCACCCCAAACTGTCACTATGGCAGGGTCTTCCCTTTTGTTCTCTCTCTCTGATTAGGTCCAAACACGCTATTATTGAGGTGAAATAAAAGTCAACAACAGCTGGAGTTATTCACCATTTTTTCTTTTTTGTTTTTGTTTGGGGGTCACCATGGGGAGTGCTCAGGGCTTACTCCCAGCTCTGTGCTCTGGAATCACTCCTGCCAGCCTTGGGCAACCGTACAGGGTTCTGGGAATGAAGCTGGGTCGGCTGTGTGCAAGACAAGCAACCACCCACTGTACTATTGCTCTGATACCAGCTGCCCATTTTATTTATTTTTATTTTTGTGCTTTTTGGATCACACCTGGTGATACACAGGGGTTACTCCTGGCTCTGTATTCAGGAATTACTCCTGGTGGTACTCAAGGGACCATATGGTACTCAAGGGACCACCTGTGTGCCCATACAAACATATGGGTTGCTGGGAATCAAACCGGGTCGGCCGCATGCAAGGCAAATGTCCTACTTTCTGTGCTATCACTCCAGCCCCCAGCTGCCCATTTTAAAATGGTATTTGGTTTAAGTTTTTGTGAAAGTGATTCATATCCAAACACTGCAGGCTCATTTTAGCAGTTAGGTCACTAAATAGACCATGTCACTGTCACTGTCATCCCATTGTTCATCTACAGCTCGAGTGGGCAACAGTAACATCTCCATTGTGAGACTTGTTACTATTTTTGGCATATAGAACAGGCAACGGGGAGCTTGCCAGGCTCTGCCATGCAGGCGGGATACTCTCAGTAGCTTGCCGGGCTCTCCAAGAGGGGCAGAGGAATCGAACCTAGGTCAGCCATGTGCAAGGTGAACGCCCTACCTGCTGCACTATTGCTCCAGCCCAAATAGACCATGAGTTAATTTAAATAATATATGTGCACTAAGAATATAGTTGTGTCAAAGGTCTGTATTTGTCAGGAGAAATTAAGTTTATTGGCAGAATTACTGAAATACATAATAACCACTCAAAGACCTGTGTGCTGTTACACCAGGCGTGGGATTCTTTCTCCAATATCTCAGTAATGTATTGGATTCCCCAACTAGGTTAATGCTGTGTAAAAGTCTTAGTATTTTGGTAATTATTATTTTGGTGATTTGCTAAGGGAATACTTTCGAATGAGTAGCCTACAAACAGAATTTTAGTGTAGTGTGACATGCTTGGAGTGATGTTTAAGACAGGTACTGATATAAAATATTGTTTATATGTCGAAGAAATGTCAGCAATAGCACCTTAATTCAAAGCCCCTCCAGATTTATATCTATTTAGAAAGTTCACAATTTTAAATTAATAAAACTTCTTTGCAGATTGATTTTTTTTTTTTTTGCACAGCCATGCTCTCCATATGTCAAGATTAACATCAATACCATTATTTCTTCCAGGGCATGTGAGGTAGGATAACAACACAGATTAAAAATTGAATACATAAACCTGAAGACATCAACAATATTTTTATATAATCTTATTTCCTAAGACTCAGGGGATTGTAAACATAAATGAAGATGCTTCCATATTTTCTATGAAATTCTGAAACCACGCCATTTGTTTTAAGTTAATGAAACTGGGTGGTGTGTTTCCAGAATTTCATAGAAGGAATGGTGCTTTTCTTTAGAGTTAAAAATCTTACTTGATGGGACTGGAGAGATAGTACAGCGGGTAGGGTGCCTGCCATGCACATAGCTCACTTGGGTTTGATCCCCTGCACCTAGTACATTCCCGAGAGCATGCCAGGAGTGATCTTTGAGCACAGAGACAAGAGTTAGCCCTGATTCCACCGGGCACGGACCAACAACAACAAAAATCTTACTTGACAAAACAAGCCAAATACAAGCTAAAAACATGTTCAAAGAATGATCAAACTTAAGACTCAAACAAGGCAAGTCTGTTGTGTTAGTGAGAATTCTAATTAGGTAGACACCTTCTAAATTGATTTAAGCTGATCAATAGTCAATCTCATTACCTTATCAGTTACAGATTCATCTTTATTTTCAACTAAGTCTTCTTGGACTCAGATATTCAGATATAATTTTCTCCATGTGGCTAATTCACCTTTTCAGAACAGGGTAAACCATGTCACAGGATTTATGATTGGCTTTTGGTCCCTGAACTCCCTCAATGTCTAACTTTAGTGTAAATTTATTATTTGGAGGGTGGGGGGCACACCCAGCAGTGCTCAGGGATGATTCCTGGCTCTGTGCTCAAGGATCACTCCCGAGGAGGCTCAAGAGACCCCATGGGGTCTTGAGTGGGTGGGGGCAGGTGGGATCAGATAGGGACCTGTGGGGACAGGTGGGAAGGTGGGGTCAGGCACTGTGCAGGCTCCCGCCTCTAAGTCTGGCCTCTGCGAGCCCTGCAGTGGTCTGGGCTAGGTCTGCGCTCAGCATCATCAGCTTCCCGGCCCCGCAGCCCAGCCCGGGACCAGTCCTTGTTCTGCCGTGTGCAGGCAGAACGGGCTCCGGGGCCAGAACATGCGGGGTGAGCGCTGCACCTCGGGGTCCTCTCCTGGGCACGCGGGTGGGAGCTGCTGGCCGGGGTCTTGATCGCCTTTTAGTGGCGCCTCATCAGCACCGGGACTGCCCGCGCCTGGGCACATCAGTCAGGTACCAGTTATCGCCCCTGAGAAGTCCTCGTGGACTGACTGCAGAACCCACAGTGCTCAGAATTGGGAAAAGCCATTCCTGGGTTTCGGTACCTTTTCAACAGCTCACTGAGAGCCTTTCCAGGTGGAAGTGGAGACTGACGAAGTGATTATGTAACCACCAGCTTTCACCCGCTTTGACTCTCCTTGAACTGTTCTGTATAGACGGGCACTAAATTTGACTTCAATCTTTGTCGGTGCCTTGTAAATGAATTTTGATTGCGTCATTAGTTACTAACATTGCCACACTACTCCTCTTCTGCGGGGATATTGGAATAAAAATCTCATTTCTGAGATTAAGGTAAAAAAATCTCATTACCTTAATTTGATTATTTGGTTTTGAGCAAATGCATGCATGCACATATACAAGGAGGCCGGACTTTTGAAGAAGTGCAAATAAGAACTCAGGAAAAGCTGGCTATTTGAAAATAATCGACTAATTTGTATGTGTTGCATGGTGTGGAAAATATACAATGGGTAGTTTGCTTTTTGAACACAATTCACTAAAAAGGGTAATTGCAGGAAATCAATTCTCAGTGTAGAGAGGTCTGTATAAAGGCAAGGCCTTCGCTGAGCAAATGTGTTTCTCTTGGGTTCTTAATTTTTCACTTTAAAAAAACCTGCGTTGTTTGGGCTGGAGAGACAGCGCAGGGTCCCGGGGGTCTTTCATGTGTTCACACAGGTTTCCATCCAGGCACATGTATGCTCCCCAGAGCCCCATCAGGGCTGATCCCTGAGCACTGCCAGCTATGGCCCAAGTAACTGCCCCCACCAAAAGAAAAAAGATTTAGTTGTTCCATGACAGCTTGACATATACTGGGTCTACTTTACTCATCATGTGACATGATTTAGTATTGCATTGAGAACTTAGTATGAAATTCTTTCACTTACGTAAAGATAAACAAGATGCAATCTTATCCTCTGATATTCTGGGAAGGAAAAAAATAACACAATTACATAATACATGAAAATACATTTCATAAGTCGGATTGGAGTACTCGGCGATGATTTAGAGGAGGCCATGTAACAGGGGACTGAGATAATTAGCAAGGACTTTAGGGAAGAAAGTGCATTTGAAATAGTTCTTAAACATTGGATGGGGCTGGAGCAATAGCACAGTGGGTAGGGTGTTTGCCTTGCACGAGGCCGACCTGAGTTCGATTCCCAGCATCCCATATGGTTCCCCAAGCACCGCCAGGAGTAATTCCTGAATGTAGAGCCAGGAGTAACCCCTGTGCATTGCCAGGTGTGACCCAAAAAGCAAAAAAAAAAAAAAAACACAAAACATTGGGTGTTTTTTCCACCATTACAGAAAGAGAACAGACAATCTAGGAAGGTAGGAAAAATGGCGGCTCCTTCCCCAATGGCATGAGGGGAAGGGAGAAATCAAGGCATTTAAAGGGTTTTGGGGTCAGCTTGATTTGTCTCGAAGCTTGTAGTATAGAAACATTTCCTCTATAATTCTGTCTTTTCCTCTTTGACAGTTCTGCACCCTCCCACCACGGCCGTGCACATTGTATTTGGCACAGAGAGTGAGCAGAATTCTTGTGTCCTGATCATGAACGAGACCTCAACAATTAACAATCAGAAAACTCTTGGTACCGTTCAGAGAAATTGAAATCAAACCACTTTTACTGGACTAAGATAGAGTATCTTAAAAATTAATGATGGGGCTAAGGAGGAGACAGCTCACAGAGTCAGAGTTTATGTCTTGCATACAGAGCTCCCGGATTTGTTCCCTTTTTATACCATTTGGTGCTCCAGCCACCACGGGGTATGGATCTGTTGCTGCTGGTGCTCTGAGCACTGCAAGGAGAGCAGTGCTCTTTGTCAGGCTAAGCACAGTCAGTGCCATGGAGCCAAGTATACTGGCAGTGGCCCCTGTCCCCAAAACCCCCAAGTAATAATAAAAGAAAATCTGGAATTTTTTTTTTTAGTTTATTTAGCACATTCAAGGCCACTGTGAGCCTGGATGCCAAATGAACTTGACATATCCCGAATTGGGGTGGGGAAGGTTTCGGAGCAGATCCACGACTCCATGTGTGTTTTGAAATATAATGTATTACTAACTGTGAGTCGACTTGGAGAACAGTCATGGAAATTGTTTATATATGATGAGGTTTCATTGAGAGGATATAAAATTATTCAGCATCAGGCTGGATAATACTGAATACATTTTATAGAGCATATGATAGTTGATAATGGATCTTCCCATGTTTTTCTTACTTTTTTGCAGGGGTGAGGCCACACTCGGCCATGCTTAGGGTTTAGTCCTGGTTCAGTGCTCGGGGATCACCCCTGCACAGGGGCTCAGACTGGGTGCTGGCAGTTCAGCCCGGGTCTGCTGCGTGCATGGCACATGCCCTGCCTGCTGTACCATCTCTCCAGTCCCAAATTGCAAGTCTCGATCCATTTCTGCTATTCTGACTCTATGTGATGTGAAGATTGTCATTATGTATGGTAGTTGCTGAATAGATACTATGTACAATTTGAATACTGTACAAAGTATGTAAAATATGTACTTTGAAGACTTTTTATATGTACTTTCCTTTTTGCTCATTCCCCCAGCCTCTTAGATATCCTCCCACAAAAACAAGTTGCTGTCATCCTTTTCTCAGCAATCTTCTTTATATTTACAATGGATAAATTATATTGTGTACCTAAATATGACGTATATTCACACTCTAGTGTGTGTGTGCAAACACATAAAGTAGATTGTTTGTACTTAATCACTTTGGGGAGTATATTCCAAAATATGGAATTCTTGATTATTATACAGATATACCATAACGTATGTATCTAATTTCCTATGACCACGTTATTTGCTGACCTTTTGCTAATATAATGAATAATGAAATGAATGCTTGCTCACACATTTTATTTTAGACCATCATCTGGTCTATCTGAAGATGAAAATAATTTTTAAAATATAAGTTCTGTAGATCAGTAGTTTCAAATAAGTGAATAGATAGCCCATTTTAGGCTATTTTAGTAGACAATAGTCACAGAATGAATAGAATATTTTAGCTCAGAATTGCTGTTTTTCTTGTGCTAGGTATGAAACCATTAAGTTCTTGTTTTCAACTTGTAGTACAGGACTGAGAGTGGATATCATATAATTATCTTGGTCATTCTGTTCTCTTTCTACAAGGGTTTGAAAGTATGTTTTTGACACTTCTCAAAAATTGAATGTGAAAAGGCACCATGGAGACGCACTCGAGCACAGATCCTTCATAGCAGGTGGGCTTTGGTGCTGTGAGGCTGTATCTGTAACAGCCTGAAGTGTGTGGCTGACACCACTGACCAGTGTGTCGGGCAGAAGGGGTCTACTGAGTTGAGGAAGGGGACTGCCGGTGATCAGAAGGGTGTGGACTTTCTGTGTAGTAGGGCTGGAGCAATAGCACAGCAGGTAGGGTGTTCGCCTTGCACGAGGGTTTGATTCCTCCTTCCCTCTCAGAGAGCCCGACAAGCTACGAGTATCCCACCCACACGGCAGAGTCTGGCAAGCTCCCCATGATATGCCAAAAACAGTAACAACAAGTCTCACAATGGAGACGTTACTGGCGCCTGCTCGAGCAAATCGATGAGCAACAGGATGACAATGTGACAGTGCGACAGCTAGCAAGCTGATACCGTGGGGGAGGTGGATTCGTCCATCTCTGAGCTTATGCTGTTGGTTGTCTTGAACTGGGATCAGTTCAAGAATCTGACATGATGTGTGTGTGTGTGTGTGTGTGTGTGTGTGTGTGTGTGTGTGAGGTTGTGCATCTGAAAGGATCTTTGGGAGAGAGGGAATGTGCCAGAACCCCGGTGTGAATACTTGTCTCACCATCAGTACTTGTTTGAATCCCAATGTCAGTGAAATGGACACATCAAAGATTGTGTGAAGAAAAGAAAACTGTGAACAACAGCAAGCCACCTTGCACTGCTTGTGCCTGGTTCTATCTGGAGTACAGACACCATGCATGTTTCCATGCACGAAATCCCAGTTCTAAAACTCCTCATTCTGAATATTTGAAATACCTTAAGTTAAAATGGTAATCCAACAGCCTTTATCTTTGGAATGTTCTCCTAATCCTTTTATATATCTATATCATAACATGAAAATGTATAACTGAATATAAAATCTCTACTTTGAAGAGTCTATAAATATTCCCTTATGGCAGAAAAAAAAACCATAATAACTCTTGTATTTTAGAAAACACACAACGTTCTTTCTTTTCCTGGGGTTTTTAGGGTGCTTTAGAATGGAAATAATTCATTCTAAATCTTACAGCATAAAGACACAGGATACTACTAAAATTTCAATTTCAAAAGAGCTTTGTATATGTATTTGGAGGGTGGTTTTATTATTTACAGTTTTTGAAGTGATTTGGACATGAAATGGAATTATTTCTATATCTGTTTGAATTTGTGGTTCTGAGTAGAATTTTGAGAAAATAAACTTTAAGGAGAAGAAGAAAAAAATCTGGCTCTGAGGCTATATTCTCCGTGAACAGCTTCAAGCAGAAGATCGTGTCTTTGCATTTTTTTAGCTTCTTGAGCAACAGGATGACTTTGAATTTCATTTGAAATTGTCTTTCAGCTGGTAAGTTTTATGATGTTTTCTGAGGAGAATTAGGGACATGAAGTAGGTAACATTAATAAGAGGTAGTTAGCTGCTATTTGGAATATGTGAGGGTGGACCTATTCCAATACTGAATAATAAATATTTTTAGTCTCTATGACCCTGTCAAAGTATCGTTCATTTTATTAAATTAAATCAACAATTATAGCCTGCTTTTATTATGATGGGATGAATCTTTGAGACAATTCTTAAGGTTTTCTCAATCTCTTAAGCCATAATAATAAAACTCTTATTTATTTTCCTTCAAGCACCTTATTAGTTTAGTAGACCTTTTCTCATAGTCGCTTGAAGAAGTAATAAGATGTTGGAAGTTCTAATAAAGTTGAAGCAAAATCATTTGTACTCACCTACCTAGTTTGCCATTGGCATGATGATTGGTTGTTGTGTAATTTACAGTGTAAGCTAATCGGCTCCAGAAAATTAATCTTAAACCTTAGTGGAAGTCATAGAAAGACGCAATCTTTACAGCTCCTTTAAAAATCAGGCCCTTAGGGAGTGTATTTATAAGTGTCACATCCAGGTAATAGTCTCGTCTTCCTCTTACATTTCTGTAATAGGGGCCACACCTGTGGCACTTGGGGTAGAGATGGCTTCCATGGTTATGGTTGGTTAGGTGCTACACCCAGTGCCACTGGCATGGGACTGAGGGAGTCAGGGGCCTGTGGTACCACAGATCAAAAGAGACTTGCTTGGGGTCCACCAACCTGAGTCCTATTCCCTCTCCTCTTAGGGGCTTAGGGGTCCTGAGGGCAAATCACAGTACTGCTCAGGGGCTAATTCTGGCCATGTGCTTCCGAGACTGAGCCTGGAGCTCAGAGGTGGGAGTTTCTCTAGCAGACTGTGGTCAGTGCTGAGTGGCCAGTGGTCTCGGCTCTTACAGCTCTGTCCATTGCTGTCCGAAAAACACGGCATTTATCTCACACTTGCAAGATGGTGAACTCACTGCTGACACGGTGACCATGGCCCAGACAGAGGAGAGGCAGAGTAGAGGAGGGTGGGGGAGAGGGGTGGCCTGGGCTTCCTGTCCCAAAGTTCTGCTGGACTTTGTTTAATCCCACTGACTGGGTGTCAGCCTTCCCTAAATAGAGGTTAGCGTTCCAGTTTAGAACAGAGGGGAAGATAGAAGGGGGTTGCAAGCTTCTTTCATACATCAGGTCAGCCCAGAGACTGATATATTTTATTATTATTATTATTATTATTATTTATTTTATTATTTTTTGGCCTCAATTTCTTTTATTTATTTATTTATTTTATTTTATTTTATCACCATGTGGAAAGTTACAGAGTTCTCAGGTTTATGTCTCAGTTATACCATATTCAAACACCATCCCTTCACCAGTGCCCATATTCCACCACCAAAATCCCCGGTATACCCCCCGCCCCCCACCCCAAATGTATAACTGATGAATTTCACTTTATTTTCTCTTCACCTTGATTACGTTCCATATTTCAACACAAAACTCACTATTGTTGTGGGAGTTATACCCCCAAACAAGATAACCCTATTAAGGAAGCATTTGATAATTAGTTTTCCATTAAAAGACTGTATGTTTTCAGGTTTTAGAAAAGGTCGGATGTGTCCCAGTCCTGAATCCCAGAGCCGTGTTAGTTGCTGCTCAGTGTCACCAGGGCTCCATCTGGAGAAGGTGTGCTGGCTGCACCTCCTCCTTCCGGCTCCCTGGTGTTGTTGCCCCCAATTCGGGTCCGGAGCATTTTCCGGGCCACGTTGCTCACCAGAATGCCTGCCGCTTCTCTGTTGATTGTGGCAAGATGGCGCCGAGGGTGGGTCAAGGGCGTGACTTCTGGCTGCAGAGACCACTTGGAGTTTTGGGCTGGCGCTGCCCCACTCCAGTGCCCCCCCCCGCGGCTCGGATGTGTCCCAGTCCCGAATCCCAGAGCCGTGTTAGTTGCTGCTCAGTGTCGCCAGGGCTCCATCTGGAGAAGGTGTGAGACTGATATATTTTTTTGGGGGAGATGTTACTGGTGCCCGCTCAAGCAAATCGATGAGCAACAGGATGACAGTGACAGTGATATATTTTTAATGAATCATTATGAGATACAGTTACAGACTTACAAACTTTCATGGTTATGTTTCAGTCATACAGTGATTGAGTACCCATCCCCAAGGCGTGAGATACCCAACATCATGCCAAGTTGACAGCAATTCATCTCTGTTGATTGCCACCAGCATGTTCTTAATTCAGTTCCCATAACAAATCACTGTATCACTATCACTGTCATCCTGTTGTTCGTTGATTTACTCAAGCAGGCACCAGTAATGTCTCTATTCTTCCCAGCCCTGAGATTTTAGCAGCCTCTCCTTACTCGTCTTTCCCAATGATTGGAGGCTCTCTCAGGGTCAGGGGAATGAGACCTATCACTACTGTTTTTGGCATATCAAATACACCACAGATAGCTTGTCAGGTTCTGCCCATTCGGACGGGATACTCACGGTAGCTTACTGGGCTCTCTGAAAGGTATGTATGTATATATATTACTCTCTATGATTTGTTGCCTACTGTCTGAACTCCTTCAAATATGGTGTAGTAATTATGGGAAATGGGTGGGAAGTGTCTTATAATCTGTTGTGTGGCCGCTTTGCAGGTCCTGAAAGCGGCCTGGAACGTGTTGGCAGTTGGGTAGTGGAGGTCGGCTGCCAGGGCTGGGTCCCTTGGGGAGGGGAGGGTTCTCGCCCGCCACCATCTGGGGTGCCCCGAGTGAAAACAGCCTGGCGTGGAGTCCCATAACAAATAAAATATAATAATTTATCATGTATAATGTCAAAAGAACATTTTATTTCAAGTACATTGCTATGTTAGCAACATAACATTGAATGCTTATCAAGCAATAATCATTCTCTAGTGCATTTTCTATATATTTACCAAATAACTACAACCATGTGAGGTAGGTAGTGTACTTGCAATATCTCTATTTATGGCCTGCGGGGCAGGGCTGGAGAGAATGTGGTGGAGTTTGAGCTATGATGTTGCTCAGAGCAGTGTAAGATCCCGAGTCCCTGCTCTTAAGGCTGTTTTTGGCTGCATTTATAAAAACAGTTCCACCCTGAATCTTAACAATTCCAATATCCTTTGTGTATAAAGTGAGAAAAATGTTACTAAAAACATACTTTATGTGAAAACTGTGTGTTCAAGAAAGAGCTATGATAGCTGTGACTACTCAGCTTTTGTAGTTGAAGTTCGAGGTACATATCCTTTACAGCATTCATTAATTTTGTATTTTTATAGTATTCAGGGTTCTGAGTTAATTCCCAGGTGAGCAGTGTAAAGAGTAGTTTCGCCATCTTGGAATAGGTGATCATTGTTTGAAATAAACATGGCCCAAAAACCTGTTCTTTTTAGGTGTTGCTTTCAAAATATTTCTTCAACTTTTTCTCTTTTTTCAGTTTTGGGGTCACGCCCAGCACTTCTCAGGCCTTTGCTTCTGGCTCTGCACTCAGGATCACTCCTGGCAGTGCCGGGGGTTGGTGCCAGAGACTGAACTTTGGTCAGCTATGTGCAAGGCAATCGTCCAGTGACTTACTTGCTATATTATATTTCCAGTCCATTTCTTCCATTTCTTGTAATCCCACCAATGGCCAACATCCAGAGACTATAAAACCAAGCTCCAGGAAGAGAGCAATGCAGAGTCTCTTGCCCCTGAGCCTGGTGGTCTTCACCGGGGCCCCTCGGAGGGGGTGGGTTGAGTTTCCCTCCCTGCCCCAAGCAGAGCCCCAGCAGCTGAAGACCTCTGGAACCCAGCCATAGCCATGCTCAAGGCCCCTTTCTACACGTTTGGATGAGCCTCACACATGAAAGAAATGGCAGAGGAACCCAGGTGTGTGGAACCCAGGGCTGAGATCTTCAAGCCTGCTCGGATCGGGACTGGGCCTCTTCCACCAGATCCCCCATTTTCCAGTAGCTAGGCAGTCACACCCACAAACTGCCCCTTGGTGCCGTGTAATCCCACCAATGACCAACATCCAGAGACTATATAAAACCAAGCAGTCGAGTGGTATCTTATAGCCTAGTTCTCCCTCTCAGAGAACCTGACTAGCTACCGAGAGTATCCTGCCAGAATGGAAGAGCCTGGCAAGCTCTTGGCGTATTCATATGCCAAAACCACTAACAATGAGGGTCTCATTCCCCTGACCTTGAAAGAGCCTCCAATGTGGCACCATTGGGAAGGATGAGTAAAGAGAGGCTTCTAAAATCTCAGGGCTAGGATGAATGGAGAAGTTACTGAGACCACTCGAGAAAATCGACAATCAATGGGATGATGATGATGATGATGATGAAGAGGTGAAAGTAGAAAAAATTGGCAAGAATCTTCTTGTGATCCAGTATTAATTACATTGTGTCCTAACGTACACAATGTAAAAAAAGAACATAAAATCAGGTTGTTTATATGCTGCTAAATATATCTTAAAAAGCTGTTACCAGGAGATTTTTCAGTTCTGCAGTGCTCTTTCCCATTGCAATGAGTGCTCACTCTGGCTGGGGGTGGCGTGGGTTTCTGGCATGGTGCCAGGGTGTGGTTCTGTAAGGATTCCTTCATCTAGATTGTTTGATATCTGGTATCCTTTCCCAAATCCATGATTTTGGGGTATGGTAGAATAGTGGTTTCTACTGTTGTTTTTCTTCTACCAGTACTGATGAGTTCTTTTTCATGAAGAAATTTCTCCCCTGTCAACTTGATATGAAATAGACCGTCCTTTCTAAAATTTAGGCAGAATGCTCAATTCTCATCTATTACATCATTTTGAAGCAAAAGAAAAAAATATTAGTACAATGATCACCTCTAATAAGATTGAAGGGGTTTTGTTTGGTTGCATTTTTTTTTGTTTGTGCTTTTCCTCACCTTACTTTCATTTTTTATAGTGTTTATATTACTTATTTGATATATTAAAATCAACTAAACTTCCCAGAAATACAAGAAAGAATGGTACACATATTGAGATATTTCCAGATATGGAATATTTAGGCCAGAAAGTCAACATAGTGAAAGCAAACAAAACAGATTGATACCTGCCTTAGGACAATCAAAACCAAAGGCACTTAAAGAAAATCAATGCAGGAGTTTGAGAGAAGTTGCTATAATTTAAATGGATGGAATTTGAACATGAACTATATATTAGACATTAAGAAAAATATTGCCATTTTGGTAATATGAAAATAGCATTTTTGTTCTGCAAAAGCATATTTTTATTATAAGAAAAGGACTCAAAAGACTTTCCTTATTCCACTTCATACTCTTAGCTGTATTGTTAAAGAACTTAGCAAAGAAAGTTATGATAGCAGGAGCTAATATACAGGTAACATGGTAAGAGCTCAGTACTGAATTTATTTGTAGAGTATATAAGTAGACAAAGCCCATCCATTTACATTATAATAACATCATTTTTGTGTACATCTATATCCAACAGTTCCTTTATCTGTTTGTCTTTTGTTGAGCCCTTGGGTTGTTTCCAGATCTTGACTATTAAAAACAATGCTTTAATAAACATAGATGCACATATGTCCTTTGCAATTGATTTTTTAGTTCAATGGTATCAGCTTTACCTTATCAGAAAGGCACTCAGTTTTTCCCTGTTAAAGATTAGATTACATTTGCTGTGACTTTGTTGCATATGGCCTTTATGATGCTAAAATAAGTTCCTTCAGCCCCCATTTTTGTTGAGAATTTTCATGACAAATGGGTGTCAGATCTTGTTGAATAATTTCTGCATCTCTGGAAATGGTCATATGATTTTTGCCTTTCAGTTTATTAATGTAGGGCATCATGTTAATTAATCTGGATATGTTGACTCATCTTTATATCACTGGGATAAATCCCATTTAATGTGGGATTTGATATGTTCAGTATTATGCATTAAATTAATTCTCTAGGATTTATTGAGGATATTTTCAACTATGTTTATTAGGGATGTTGCTTTGAGTATATCTTTTTTTAGTAATGTGTCTGTCAGCTTATGGTATCAAGATAATGTTGGTGTGGTATTGTGGAAACTCTTCAACAGGATTTATTTCTGCCACCTTTTGTAAGAGTTTGAAAAGGAGGAGCATGTCCTCTTTGAATATTTGGTGGAACTCACTAATGAACCCATCTGGCCCGTAATGTTCACTTTGGGGAAGTGAAACTTCTCAACTTCCTTAATAATACTAGGTATATTAAAATTTTATACAACCTCCTGCCTCAGTTTTAGTGGTTGTGAGACTCTGGAAATTCATCCATGTTTTTCTGGATTCTCAAATTTAGTGAAAGTTGTTCATGATAACTTATATGATCTTTTGTATTTTTGATGTGATACTTTTAATTTCTCCCTTTTCTGATCTGATTTATAAAGGTCTTATGTATGTTTTTCTTTGTGAATCTAGCCACGAGGCTATTGATCTTTTTACTTCTTTGAAAAAAAAACCCAAATCTTGATTTCTTTAGTTTGGTGCCTTTGATTTCCATATCATAGATTATAATTTATCTAACTCTACAAATGTGATGCTCTCTTTGTTGTTCTTCTAGTTTCTTGATACTGGATATTAGGCTGTTTACTTTAAGCTATTCTTGTTCCTGATGAACTCCTGCTTTGCTGTGATGTTCCGTCTTGCTCAGCTTCTGCTCTGGTCCATTAGTTCCTGTAGCTCGTGTTTTCATTCTCATCTGTATACAGGAATCTTTCTGTGTATTTGTTTACTTCCCCTTTGAGCCAATGGTTTCTGAGAATTATATTATTCAACTTCCAAATGTTTGTTTTCCCCAGCTTTCTGTTTGTATTTTATTTCCATTTTCAAAGGGGTATAATTTGATAGACTACTTAATAATATGTATATTTTCTTGGTTTTTATGGAGACTTGTTTTGTGTCCAGCATATCCTAGAAAATAATCAGTGCACAATGGAGAATGTGTATAGCAAATTGACACCCTAAACACTGGGGTTTCCATACATATGCCAGATAAGATAGACTCCCTCTAAAAAAAAATCACATATATTTTCAAGATCTATACAGTAAGAAGACCTTAGTCTCATTAACATGCATGCACCAAATCAAAGTCCATTAGAATACAGAAAACTACTATTAGCAAACCTGAAGGAAAATATTGACAGTAACATAATAGTAGTAGTAGAATTAATACCATTCTCTTAACAATGGGTAGGTTGACCAGACAGAGAATCAGTAAGTAGATAGCAACCTGAAAGGAATAAATACAAGAATTGGGCCGGAGCGATAGCACAGCGGGTAGGGCGTTTGCCTTGCACGCGGCCGACCCGGGTTCGATCCCCGGCATCCCATATGGTCCCCCAAGCACCGCCAGGGGTAATTCCTGAGTGCAAAGCCAGGAGTAACCCCTGAGCATCGCTGGGTGTGACCCAAAAAGAAAAAAAAAAAGAATTGAACTTAATAGTTTTTTAAGATTCTCTATTCTCATAAAACAGAATATATATATTCTCCAGCGTTTGTGAATCATTTTTTAGGATAGAATACACACCTGTGGGGACACAACATAAATCCGTGAAATCAAGAAAATTTTGGCTGAAAGATAGTACACCTGGTTGGGTGCTTGCTCTGCACACGGCCCACCCAGGTTCCATCTCCAGCACCATAGATGGCTCCTAAGCCTGCCAGGAATGATCCCTGAGAGCAGAGCCAGGAGTAAGTCATCACCGCTTAATGTGGCCCCAAAACTAAAAACTAAAACAACAACAAAAAGAAAACTGACATCATATCAAGTATAGATGATCAGATCATCACTGTATCACTGTCATCCTGTTGTTCATCAATTTGCTCAAGTGGGCACCAGTAATGTCTCCATTCGTGTCCCTGTCACATGCTAGTGTAGCCCAATGGCAACTGCTTGCTCCAGGAACATGAAGAGCCTGAAATTTTAGCAGCCTCTCTTTACTCGTCCTTTCCAACACTGACATACTGGGGGCTCTTTCAGGGTCAAGGGAATGAGGCTCATTAATGTTATTGTTTTTGGTATATTGAATATGTCACAGGTAGCTTTCCAGGCTCTGCCATGTGGACAGGATACTCTCAGTAGCTTGCCGCGCTCTCCTAGAGGAAAAACAGATCATAATTCTTTGAAAATGGAAATCAGGGCCAGAGAAATAGTAAGAGGGGGTAGGACATTTGTCTTGCACTGGGTCAACCTGTGTTTGATCTCTAGCAATACATATGGTCCCTTGAGCCCAACCAGGAGAGATCCCTGTGCACAGAAGCAGGAGTCAGCCCCAAGCACTGCTTGGTGTGCCCTGCCATGCCCCCACCCCCACCCCCCACCAAAAAAAATGGAAATAAACCACAAACAGAAAGCTGAGGGGAAAACACAAACACTTGGCAGTTGAGTAACACAGCATTAAGCAATACTGGCTCAAAGTGGAAGTTGAAAAAAAAAAAACAACTAGATTCCTGGATACAAATGAGAATGAAAACACGTGCTACCAGAATTTATGGAAGACTGCAAAAGCTGTGGCAATAGGGAGGCTAACAGCACCACGAAATTCATCAGGAAACAAGGAAAGGAAAATAAACAACCTCACATCACAGCTTAATAAACTAGAAAAGGGGGCTGGAAAGATGGTACTGCGGTTGCCTTGTATTGGCTGATCCTGGTTCCACTCCCAGGACCCCATGGTTCTCCAGGTCCCCCCAGGACTGATGCCTGAAGTCAAAGCCGGGGGAAAGCCGTGAGCACAGATGGAGAGCTGGCTGTAACCCTGTCTCCCCTTCCTCTCCTCCCCACTGCCCTCAAAAAAACCACCGAAGGGGCCGGAGTGATAGCACAGCGGGTAGGGCGTTCGCCTTGCACGCGGCCGACCTGGGTTCAATCCCTGGCATCCCATATGGTCCCCCAAGCACCGCCAGGAGTAATTCCTGAGTGCAGAGCCAGGAGTAACTCCTGAGCATCGCTGGGTGCGACCCAAAAAACAAAAATAAGAAAAACATAGGAAAAGAACAAAAAGGGAACCTCAAGTAATTCAGAGAGAGTTGATGATGACAAGGCCTTGGTGGAGTGTTTGCTCTGGCATCTCTGGGGACCGAGCTCCTTCCTGGAGCTGAGGCTGGAGTGAAGGTCCTGCTGGCTGCCTGGTCACTGGAAGTTGGGGCTCAGGCTGCTTCTCTGGGGTGTCTTGTCTTCACACTGACTTCCTCCGGGGGCTCCATGGGGCTCCCCTTCTGTCAAGAAATCTCCTCTCCTGTAATTGTGACTTTTAACTTCTTCCTCTCAGTATCACTTTCCTAGGAATGATCAGTTGGTGTTCTCAGGTCCTGAACTGCACCCCACGGTCATATAGCACCGTGGCACGGTGGCACTGTCACCCTGTTGCTCATCGATTTGCTCGAGCGGGCACCAGTAACGTCTCCATTGTGAGACTTGTTGTTACTGGTTTTGGCATATCGAATACGCCACAGGGAGCTAGCCAGGCTCTGCCATGCAGGCGGGATATAAAACTAAAATTAAAAAAAAAGATGTCTGTTCATGAGGAGCTCCAAGGAGCACCTATACAGAGACCTGTGCTGGGCAGCCTTGCCACCGGCTGGTGGCAGACACAGAAGTAACTCTAGCGCCAAAGCCAGAGGGGAAACCTACACCCAGACTAAGAGCCTGTAGGAGATTAGAAAAGGCAGAGGCGCAGGGACTCGGGGGAGGTTATGGGGCGGCCGTGCACAGGGGACCCCAAATGGGAAACGAGCAAAAAGAGGCCCTCAGGGACCAGGGCCGTAGGTCAGCGGGGAAGGCGTTTGCCTTGTACACGGCTGACCTGGCATCCCACACTGGCACCCGAGCAGCGCCAGGAGTGGCCCCTGAGCATCAGCATCACCGGGTGTGACCCAAAAAGGAAAAAAAAAAAAAACCAAACCAAACCAAACCAAACCAATGCCCAAGCAAACAAAATAGAGGCCTGGAGCCAGGGAGAGGGCGGGAGGGACACCCAGGCTGTGTCGGAGCCCCCGCCCCGCGCCCCCACCCACCCAGAAGACGGCTTCCTCCCTGCCCCCAGGCACGGGGGGCTCAGTCAAGCGCCCCCCACACCCCGCTCCCCTTCTACGCTGCGCAGACACCCAAATTGCCACTCTGCCCAGGGCGGGCCACCAGGCACCGGGCTGCGAGGGGGGCGGCTCTGCCCGCCCTGTAAACGGTCACCCCAAAAGGGCTCGGGGGATGTGGGGGTTGGGGGGCGCGGTGCTTCTTCCCATGCAGAAGCGTCTGGCCTGGGGGGCGTGGGGGGCTGGGCTTCCTGGGAGGGACCAGACCCGAGAGCGCAGCCCCACTTGGCTATTTCCCACCGCCTCCGCCCCCTCACGGATGGGGGAGGTGCGGGGAGTGGACGGTGTGCCTCAGTTTCCCCGTCTGTGATAAAGTGAGCGGCCGGGCCACCTGCCTGGGGCCCAGGGCCCAGGCCGAGAAGTCTGGGGGCGCCCCTGCCCTTCCCCGCAGCCGGGGGCTGCTGCCCTTTCCCGCTTGAGCCGCTCCCGAGGGTCTGGGAGCAGGGGCTGCGCCCAGCAATTTCCCTCCCCGGGCCCGAGGGTGCCGCACCCCCTCCTTGGCCTGTGTCCCCCGCCAGCCGCCTCCCCGGAATAGCAGCAGGGTGGACCCCTAGTTACTCTCACCCACACAGGAGAGGCTCTGCCCCGGCCGGCCCTCCGCGGGCAGCAGGGTGGGGCCCGGGGACCCTGATGACACGGGCAGGGGGACAGGGACGCCCACGTGGGGACTGAGTCCTGAGCACAGAGTCAGGCTCGGAGGGACGGAGGATGGCCGAGGTGCTGAGGCACAGGGTGAGTTGTGTGGGGGGGTGTCTGCTTCCTGGGAGTCAGCTGGGTCCTGCCAGGGATGGCCCAGTCGTGGGGTGAAGGCACACAGGGACAGGCGCCACGGGGATGGGGGACACAGGGGCACAGGGACAAGATATCACCGGGATGGGGAAACAGGAACATAGGGACGGGATCAAGGGGATACAGGACACGGGGACAGGAGGACACGGGGTGTGGACACAAGAACAAGTGGACAGGAGCAGGGACATGAGGATGGGGGCAGAGGGGAGGTCCTTGGGGGGGAGACCCCGAGGGGACAAGCAGGAGGCAGGTGAGAGGCAGGCTGAGAGGGCCCAGGCCCCTGAGACTTGCTTCTGGAGCAAAGGCCTGAGGCCGTTCTAGGAATGGGAGGAAGCTAGTTCCGCTCCCACTATGGTGGTGCCTCGTCACCGACTGTGATTCTGAACCGTGGGGCTTCCCCAACCCCTGCAACTGGGGTGAGGTCTCATCCCTGTAATTGGGGCTAAGTCCTCCCATATAAACAGGGTGAGTCCTCCCACATGAATGGACTGAGTCCTCCCCAAGTGAATGGGGTGAGTCCTCCCTGCGAGTGAGGTGAGTCCTCCCTGTGAATGGGATGAGTCCTCCCATGAGTGGGGTGAACCCTCCCGAGAATAGGTTGGGTTGAGTCCGCCCATGAATTTGGTGAATCCTCCTGTGAATGGGTGAGTCCTCCCATGAATGGGGTAAGTCCTCCCATGAATGGTTGTGTCCTCCCATGAATGGGTGGCTCCTCCCATGACTGGGGTGAGTCCTCCCATGAGTGGGGTGAACCCTCCCGAGAATAGGTTGGGTTGAGTCCGCCCATGAATTTGGTGAATCCTCCTGTGAATGGGTGAGTCCTCCCATGAATGGGGTAAGTCCTCCCATGAATGGGTGAGTCCTCCCACGAATGGGGTGAGAACTCCCCGTGAGTGGGGTAAGTACTCCCATGAACCCATGAATGGGTGTATCCTTCCATGAATGGGTGAGTCCTCCCATGAATGGGTGAGTCCTCCCCGTGAGTGGGGTAAGTACTCCCATGAATGGGTGTGTCCTCCCATGAATGGGTGAGTCCTCCCACGAATGGTTGAGTCCTCCCGTGAATGGATGAGTCCTCCCGTGAACGGGTGTGTCCTGTCCCTGACGCCAGGGCTCACATCTATCTCCATCTAGGTGGACTGGGGCCCCTTTCTCCTGCCAATGCCCAGGGTGGGGTGGGACGGGCCTCCCTGCTGCTCCCCGCGGGAAGAGCACTGACATCCGCGTGGTCATATATATATATATATATATATGACCACGCGGATGTGGTCATATATATATATATATGTATATATATATATTTTAATTTCCACCATTTATATATAAGCGTATTTATAAAAATTAGTTAACACTTAAGATTAATAATATCAAGCCAGAGAGAATCATCATCTAATATTTAGGTCACCGAGGACAGACAATATCTATTATGTCGGTTTGCTTTGTTAATTAATTGCCTTTGCCTTTTTTATTGTCTCCATAATTTGTCACTGCTGAGAAAGTTACTTGGCACGTAGTTGGTACTGAAACATTTGTTGAATTGATTACTTTGTTATCTTTCAAAGTTAGTTGCCATTATAATAGTAAGGATTAGGCAGAAGTTCAAAGCCACGGTTAATGAAGAGCAATAACTCAGAAGTTGGGATAAATTCTTTTTCTTTTGAATCAGTTTTTACGTATGGTTTATTCTTTGCTTTTTGGGCTGCACCCAGTGGTGCTCAGGGCCGACCCCTGACTGCACTCACGGCCCCTCCCGGAGGGGCTTAGAGCTTACTGTGGTGCTGGACCTGGGTAGGCTTCATGCAAGGCAAGCGTCCCACACGCTGATCTGATCTGCCGTGCTATTGCACTGGCCCCTCCCTAACCAATTCTCTTTAAAATGCCAAGAAAAGAACATAAAAAAGAAAATAAGGTACTAATACATCAGTTGGTGTCTAACAGGTTTACATTGATGTTTTTGGAGACATTATTATTAATTATTACCGTATTTAAAAGGGCTGGAGCGATAGCACAGTGATTGGGCGTTCGCCTTTCACGCGGCCAACCCATGTTTGATTCCTCTGCCCCTCTCGGAGAGCCCGGTAAGCTACTGAGAGTATCTCGCCCGCATGGCAGAGCCTGGCAAGCTACCCGTGACACATTCGGTATGCCAAAAACAGTAACAAGTCTCACAATGGAGACCTTACTGGTGCCCGCTCGAGCAAATCGATGAGCAACGGGATGACAGTGATTTAAAAGCAGTTTTAAATCTAAGGCAATGAGACAGCCACATGCGTTTTCAGCAACTGTTATGGTACTTAACTCATTTGAATTATTCTTCCTGAGAAATTAAGCTAATATTTAGGATAGAGGTTACATTCTGTACAGTGTGAGGAGGGCACTTGGGCCCACCCAGCAGTGTTCAGGACTCACTTCCGGCTCTGTGCTCACGTGTCACCTCTGGTGTTGCTCAAGGCACCATGTAGGATGCCAAGGATTGAACCTGGGTTGGCTGCATGCAACCTAGTCTATCTGCTAGACTGTCACTCTGGTTCTAAGTCATAAGACATTTTTCATCAGGCTCCCACCAATGAATGCATCTTATTCCTAGTCCTTTATTTGTTATTATCTTGCATGAATCTTCTGCTGTTGTAAAAATAGTTTATGTTTTGAATCTCTGTCTCTTGAGTTTTGTGTCTGTGACCCTCTATAATGTTCTGAAGGCATTTTGACTGTTAATGCAGTTGCTCAGATTAGCCAAAATAAAATTTGGTAAAATTATTTTATTCTTGAATTTATTTCTCATGCAATATTTGCACTATAGTGGACATGAAAATATTTTGCATACTAAAACACTTTGGAAGAGAAATAGGTGAATATTTTCATGTCTCCCATCTAAAATATAGAGGATAAATATGGCTACTAGCCTGGGCTTTCCTAGAGTTAAATTACAATTTATCTAGACTATGTCTTTCTTACTCAGTTTAACGTCTGTGAACGCTTACCTGCTGTTTTTATTTTTTATTTTAAATGAATTATAATATTGTTTCTTTGTGAAGAAACTATAACTCCTGTCAAAGGGGGCACTTCTGCAGTTCACTTACGGGAGACTTAGTGTTTACAAGCTGAGGGATGATTAAGATATTTCCTCAAAATAAAGTTTGTATTTGTTTAGAAACAAGAAACATATCAGAGTGAAGGAAAAAGGTCAGCCTTGTTAAACTGTGCTCAATTCAAATGAGTAAAATTTTATTTTCTGTCATACTCATTTATCTTTAATGAGCAGAAAAATGAAAATGTATTTCTTGTTGCATCTTAATGGAGCTTGAAGAAATAAAGGGAGACAAAACTCCGAGCAGTTTATTTTCATATTCATCCTTAGAGGTGATCCATCTCTAACGAAAGCTAGCTTTACTGCTTAGGAAGCTGAAGAAATGACAGATGCTTCTTGAATAATTTTAAACTGATTTAAATTTTATTGAATTCTGACTTCAGAAGGAGATTTCTGAAAGAGGTCTAGAGGAGAAATCGAGGCAGTGGCTTGAGGTGATTTCTGAAATAATTTTATCTCAAACACACTAGTGAGAACAACTCTTTTAAAGTAACTGATAACTGATCCTTGTGTTTAAAAACCTTTAATTGTGTGTGCATGTATTACTATACATTAATATGCAATTTTGTGACTTTTATTATTTTTAATATTTAAAACCTGTTGTTGAAAACTGCTTTACAGAATTATAAACAACAACAAGGTTAAGACTGAAAATGTGTAATTTTATGGCACAATGAAACTAACCTGGTGAAATTTTGGTATTTGAAGTGTGTGGCAGAGAGAGAATATGGAAGTATTAGATGATTCCTATGTAAGGTGCAAATATAAAAACTGAGAACTGGGGCTGGAGCAATAGCACAGCAGGAAGGGTGTTTGCCTCGCACGTGGCCAACCCAAGTTCAATTCCCAGCATCCCATATGGTTCCCTGAGCACTGCCAGGAGTAATTCCTGAGTGCCGAGCCAGGAGTAACCTGTGTGCATTGCCAGGTGTGACCCAAAAAGCAAAAAAACAAAACAAAACAAAGCAAAAACCAAGACCAATAGTTATTAGAGAACTTTGACCTATTGGATGTGGTGGATAATGCAGTAACATTATTATTAAGATGGCACAGAGATTAGGATATGAGGGGAGAGTACTAGTACAGTAAAACAATACGAAAGAGGGATGGTTGATTGATCTAAGGGTTATTTGGAAGAGAGATATGGAGATCTGGCCATTGCAAGGTGAGACTAAAGAATTTTACATGTAAATAGGATGGGACTGATTTTGTTCCATATTCTGGTAACAGTAAAGTTCCAAGAAAACAAATGAAACTTTTCAGTCTATCAGAGTTATCTGATACCAACACAAAACCTGCTTCAATATTCTTTCTGTCTTTGTGTGTTCACATCTGTAAGCATCGACTCCAAAACAAACTCTTTGCCTAATCGATCTAAAATCATGTTTGTGCTGTCACTGTCACTGTCATCCCCTTGCTCATTGATTTGCTCGAGCGGGCACCAGTAACGTCTCTCATTGAGAGACTTTTTATTACTGTTTTTGGCATATCCAATATTCACGGGTAGCTTGCCAGGCTCTGCCACAAGGGCTCGATACTCTCGGTAGCTTGCCGGGCTCTCCGAGAGGGGCGGAGGAATCAAGTTGGGTTGACCAGTTGACCGAGGTTGGGTGTTCGCCTTTCACATGGCCGACCCAAGTTTGTTGTGCTAAATGAAATTATTTCACTGTTGTAGTTCACTCTTACTTGACTAAGCAATAAATCAGATGTAATAGGTTGTAGCCCTGGGGTGGGGTGTGGGGTCTTCGCATGAAAAGGCAGTTAACCAGGGACTAGGGAGACCTAGGGCAGATGGAGTCCAGAATCCCTCTTCTGGGGAATCCTCTCAAATTTGAAGCAAGTGGATCTTTTTGTTCTACTCGGGCCTTCACCTGATGGGATGAGGCTGTGCGTGTTATGTAGGATAGTCTACTTGACTCACAGCTGACCAGCTTTGATGCTCACCTCAGCTAAGAACACCTCACTGAAATAATAATGTTTGCCCATAATAATATTTGCCACATAGCAAGAGGGGCACCTCGTGGCCCAAACTGCCTCACAAAACAACTCATTACAGTCAAGAGCATCATTCTGTAAGTACAGGTGGTATGCTTTGAAGAAGACAGTGAAATACTATTTTTTAGCAACAGAATTAAAAATATTAAAGCTAGAACCAAATCATAGGAAGTGTGGTTTTGAATCCTAATCTGATTCTTATTTATTTATTTCTCTGCTTTTTAGGGCCGTACCTGACAGTACTTGCAGTTACTCCTGGCTCTGCACTCAGGAACTACTCCTGGTGGTACATTGGGACCATATGGGTTGCTGGGATCAAACCTGGCTCTTGCCCAGGTAACATGATCTTCAAGAGAGTAGATTCTCTGTGCTATTGTTTTGGGGTTTGTTGTTGTTGTTGTTTTAGGGTCACACTTTTTGATGCTCAGTGATTACTCCTGCCTCTACACTCATGGATCATTCTTGGTGGGCTTGGAGAACCATACGGAATGCTGGGGTAGGACCCGGGCTGGCCGTATGTAAGGCAATCACTCCACCCATTGTACTGTCACCCTGCCTCAAGAATAATTTTATTTTGAAAAAAAGTGATATAAATTTTGTCTGCATAGTATTTTACAGTTTCACAGGACATTTTTACATGTTAGTACTTTTGATGAATCAGAATCCTTCTATTCTAAGCTTTCACTGCAGGCCCTGGTCCACGTTCTGAACCAAGGGGTCAAATCATTAGTGAATCTGATTGATTGAGTTAGCCATAGTAGATCATTTAACCGAGCCAAACCTTGTCTTCAATTGACACTTTCGTCCTAGTCATATGGACAGATGCTTCATTTTAACTGTAAATTTGCAGAAAAGTTATAATACCCATTTGGGAAAAGATTCTCATTCCTTTACATATTTAATAATTTCTGATATGTCACAGTTAAATACAAATATTTTCGATGATGATGGATTCGTGATAGCATTGGTTCAAGGACTTTGTTCTTTTTGAAACAAGTTCCAGCCATAAAGTCAAACCTACTCAAAGTGTGTGTATGAGCACAAGTTTCCTACTTACCAGCTTCTGGCTCTTTCCCTTCTCCTCCTGTTCTATTCCTTATAAATGACCCATTTTTGTTTGAAACAGCTACTTTGTTAATGAACTCCTAGCGTTTGATTCATTAGCTATTTTTATTTGCTTTTACTAACCTTCATCTCTGACTGTAGGTTTCTCATTTTCTTGATAATTCTTTCTAATTATGTCTATACTACAGGAGTTAAAAATGAATCACAAAAATTAACTTTCATATAAAGGATTTTTTGATTGTTGAGGGGCCACACCTAGCAGTGCTCAGGGGTTAGTTGTGGGTCTGCACTCAAGGTCACTCCTGGCAGTGCTCAGGAGACCATATGGAATCAAACGTGAGCTGCCTGTGTACAAGACAAGTACCCTACCCACTGTACTATTGCTTTATCATATAAACAGTTTTTTATTTTTTATTGTCTATATAACAAGACAATAAAAAGAATAAAAATAAAAACTTTTTCTATGAAGTTCTTATTTTTAAACTTTAAACTTTTTAAAGGTCATTTTTTAAAAATTTTAAAAATTTTATTGAATCACCGTGAGATAGTTACAAGTGTTCATGTTTGGGTTACAATCTCACAATGATCAAACACCCATCCCTCCACCAGTGCACATTCCCCACCACCAATATCCCGGGTATACCCCCCCTTTCTCACCCTCCCCCTGCCTCTATGGCAGACAATATTCCCCATACTCTCTCTCTAATTTTGGGCATTATGGCTTGCAACACAGACACTGAGAGGTCATCATGCTTGGCCCATCATCTACTTTCGGCATGCATCTCCCATCCCAACAGGTTCCTCAAGCCATCATTTTCTAAGTGATCTCTTCTCTAGTCCATCTGCCTTCTTCCCTCTGCTCATGAAACAGTTTCCAGCTATAGAGTAATCCCCCTGGCCCTTGTATCTACTGTCCTTGGGTGTCAGCTTCATGTGATGCTACCTTATACTCCACAAATGAGTTCAGTCCCTCTATGTCTGTCCCTCTCTTTCTGACTCATTTCACCTAGCATGATACTCTCCATGCTTATCCATTTATAAGCAAATTTCATGACTTCATCTCTCCTAACAGCTGCATAATATTTCATTGTGTAGATGTACCAAAGTTTCTTTAACCAGTCATCTGTTTTAGGGCACTCGGGTTGTTTCCAGATTTTGGCTATTGTGAATAGTGCTGCAATGAACATATAGGTACAGATGTCATTTCTACCGTGCTCTATTGCAGCCTCAGGATATATTCCTAGAAGTGGTACTGTGGGGCCATATGGAAGCTCAATTTCTAGTTTTTGGAGGACTGTCCATATTGTTTTCCAGAAAGGCTGGACCAGTCGGCATTCCCACCAACAGTGAAGGAGCGTCCCTTTCCCCCCACATCCATGCCAGCACTGGTTGCTTTTGTTCTTTGGAATGTGTGCCATCTCTGTGGTGTGAGATGATATCTCATTGTTGTTTTGATTTGCATCTCCCTGATGACTAGGGATGTGGAGCATTTTTTCATGTGACTTTTGGCCATTTGTATTTCTTTTTTGAGGAAACTTCTGTTCATTTCTTCTCCCCATTTTTTGATGCGGTTGGAGGTTTTTTTTCTTATACAATTCTACTAGTGTCTTGTATATCCTGGATATTAATCCCTTATCAGATGGGTATTGGGTAGATATTCTTTCCCATTCTGTGGGTTCTTTCTGTATTTTGGTCACTGCTTCTTTTGAGGTGCAGAAGCTTATTAGTTTATTGTAGTCCCATTTGTTTGTTTGCTTCCACTTGCACGGTCAGTGCTGTTTTGCTCTTAAAGATGCTTTTAGCTTCAATGTCATGGAGAATTCTGCCAACATTTTCTTCTATGAACCTTATAGATTCATGTCTGATATTGAGGTCTTTAATCCACGTTGATCTGACTTTTGTGCCTGGCATTAGAAAGAGGTCAGAGTTCATTTTTTTTTGCAGGTAGCTATCCAATTTTCCCAGCACCACTTGTTGAAGAGGCTTTCCTTGTTCCACTTTGCATTTCTTGCTCCTTTGTCAAAGATTAAGTGGCCATATATTTGGGGCTCTGTGACAGGATATTCAACTCTGTTCCATTGGTCTGCAGGTCTGTTTTTATCCCAATACCATGATGTTTTAATTACTACTGCTTTGTAGTCGAGTTTGAAGTTGGGGAAGGTGACGCCACCCATCTTCTTTTTTCCAAGGATATCTTTAGCTATTCGTGGGGGGTTATTGTTCCATATAAATTTCAGGAGTGGTTTGTCTATTTCTTTAAAAAATGTCAGGGTATCCTGATAGGAACTGCATTAAATTTGTATAGTGCTTTGGGCAATATTGCCATTTTGATGTTAATTCTCCCTATCCATGAGCAGGGGATGTGTCTCCATTTCCTAGTGTCCTCCTTTATTTCTTGAAGTAGTGTCTTGTAATTTCCTTGTATAGGTCCTTCACCTCTTTGGTTAAGCTGATTCCAAGGTACTCTTGCCCGGGGCCAAGTTTTTACCCGGTTCCCAGGAAAAGCCTGTTTTCACCCTTGGTCTTCGGGGGACGGGAATTGAGGGACACCGAGCCACATCCAGAAGTTACCCTCTTGGCTGGAACTTTCACCAGGTTAGCTTAACCAACAGAAACACATTTTCTTAAAGACCTTCATTATCAGCGGTTAAGATATATTTTTTTAATCCCCCTCCCCCCCCACACACACACCTTTTTTTTGTTTGGTTTTGCTTTGTTTTGCTTTGAACCACACCGGGCTATGCTTTGTGCTGACTCCTGGCTCTACCCTTAGGGATCACTGCTGGTGGGGGTCGGGGCACCAAATCGGTGCCGGGAATCTAGCCAGGTTGGGCTCCTTCTCTGCTGTCTCCTCATATCCATTATTTCCTTCTTAACAAAAATTCAGTTTACATCATCTCTCAAATCCTGGTTCTCTCTGCTTGTCTCACCTTCTCAGTCTTGGTTATCAGCCTCACTATTAGTTTCTTAGCCTCTCAGCAGCCCACTCTCAGTTCATCCTACACAGAGCTTCGGGGATAAGTAGTTTAGTTTGCTTGTTAATTGAGGTGGGGGTGTTACACCCAACAATGCTCATGGCTTATTCCTGGCTCTGTGCTCAGGGGTTACTCCCGATGGGCTCAGGGGAAAATGTGGGATGCCAGGGGCTGAACCCATCTCCCACTATAAAATTTCTTCAAGTCAATGGAGTGAAAAGTCAAGAGGTAATCCGTCCTTTTGCTGCAAACCTAGGAAATGTGTGTCCAAAGTAGTGTTCACGGGCTTCGGACCCGCTGCAGTTCCTGGAGCCCTTCTTTTACTAAAACTAACTGCTTTAGAGTACAGGCCATCTCACTTTGCTTCGTACTGTAACATTAGAAAGTTGAGTATCTTTATTTGTTACAGAATAGAGCATGCATTGTCAATAGGCCAAATGCTACATCAAAGCACAAGTAAGAATATGACAGCAACCGAAAGAATAAGGTGTTTCAAGAGACACGACAGTTGTCTTCCGCATTATTATTGTGATTTTTCACATTTATGAAAATAACAGTTATAATACAAGTAAGGAGGTTATAATAAAATGCAAAGAATTCCCTGCATATACCTCCTGACAATTTTATTTCCACCACAAACTGGTGTTATGGTGTGCATAAGTTATTCAGCAGAAGGACACCACCAGTGGATTATGTTACTCTATATTATTGGCGTTAAGAATAAACAATGTTACAGACTATTGAAAAATCTAAACACAACTGCAAAATAAATTGCTCTTTCTGCTAGACCAACTACTTTACATACTTGTCTTGACCATTACTTCTCATTGCCAGGTTTCTGGGGATATTATTCTTTAGCTGACAGGCTTTCAGAGCTATAATTTGGGGGAATAAAATGAGATAACAAATATCTGCATTTAAATGGTGTAGCAGAAACTAAGTGTTATCGTCTAATAAAAAGGATTATTATTTGTTTCTGTTTCATTGGACACTCGGAAGCACTTACCTTTTATAAATATGAACATAAAAACTACTTGATGATATTGCCAACGAGTGTTTCTCAACCAGACATCCAGGAGAAGGAGAGTCCAAGAAGGCCACGGGTGAAAAGAAATCACGTAGATTGGGACGAAGATATGAGAGTAGGGTGCCTCGTGGTGGGGACAAAGGGACCACAGGAAAGAAGGAGAAGGAGGTCATGGCTGGTTGAGAATCTGTAGTAGACCTTGATTTAACAAAATGATTTTTTTGTTAAATCCATTTTTGTGCATTTTCCTAATTAAAATTCCCAAGCAGATGAGCAACAGGATTATAAATATCTGCACAATTCTAGTGAACAGTGCCTGAGTTTGATACTTACAGACTCAAAGATCCCCACGTCCAGCCAGTGCATTTCTTTCTTTTTATATCTTTCATATTTATCAATTTATTTATTTATTTATTGCTCTTTCACGCACGGCAGAGCCTGGCAAGCTACCCGTGGCATATTCGATATGCCAAAAACAGTAACAACAAGTCTCACAATGGAAACGTTACTGGTGCCCGCTTGAGCAAATCGATGAACAATGGGATGACAGTACTACAGAGCTAGTGCTCTTTGGGTCACACTGGTGATGCACAGGGGTTACTGCTGGCTCTGCACTCAGAAATTACTCTTGGCAGTGCTCGGGGGACCATATGGGATGCTGGGAATCAAGCCCGGGTCGGCTGCATGCAAAGGCAAACACCCTACCTGCTGTTGAAAGGCTATCACTCTAGCCCCTTGTATTTATTTTTAAAGATTTATGGAATCCCTGCGAGATACAAAATTGCAAATTTGCTCATTTTTGAGTTTTAGTTGTATAATGTTCAAGCACCCATCCACACAATGGAATACTATGCAGCCATTATAATAATGATGAAATCAAGAAATTGACTGAGGCATGGGGTAAGTGGAGAGCATCATGCTAAGTGAAATGAGTCAGAGGGAGAGGGACAGACACAGAATTGTGGTACTCCTCTGTGGAGTATAAAGAAACAGTAGGAGAATAATACCCAAAGACGATAGAAACAAAGACACTGGATTTCATTCTTATCCATCACTCCAAATACCCAGGACTGTTCTCTACTTAGATATGTTGCTAAGCTTAGTACCTTGTTATGCTGAAGTGTTTGTCTTTGAAAGAGAGAATATAAAGGCGGGTCAGCCCCAGGTGACATGACATGAAAACTATTCATTTGTGAATGTAACATGCTCAGAATAAGTCACCACCTGGCAAAAACTCTAATGATTACATTCCATAGAACTTTTCCAAGTGATGGTCCATCCCTGCTCAGAAACTTTCTGGTTATGAAGCCATCATGGCATAAATCAAGCCTTTATATGCAAGAGCAGATGCCTATGTGTAGGATAACATAACCTCAGGTAGTTTAGGCTTATTGGGTTACTTCCGTCACAGTGCTCCCATTCCTCTGTGTTTATTTGTAGCTTCTTTCTTAGTGTTCTGTTGACTTGTAAATATTGTTTTTCTCTTCTCCTTGAGTCCTTTGCATAGTTTATTCAGAGCCATGTCCTTTCCTATGGACACAGGAAGACATAGCAAATGCTATGCTTTTGTAACCTGGGAGTCACTTGACTCTACATGATATTTTCCTCCTGGGCATCTGTTCTCTAGACTTAAGCCTCAAATGCCCTTCCTTCCTAGCACCCCCAAAATCAGGGTCCCGACGAGGGACGGGACGGACCCAGGGCAAGCGGTGATTTGTGTGCTACTCTGGCATGGAGATGGGCCTGGCCAAAGTGCCTAATGCTTAACTATAAGTTAAGAGCTTGGTCATGGACAAATGTTGTCATGATCCAAACTGTGATAACTAGGTTTGGACCCTGCTAGGGTGAGGAATGATTAATCTGACCTGAGTGCTGTAGTCTGAGTCTGTGGCAAAATGTTGCCAGGAGAGCTGCCTTGCAAGCCTCAATGTATCTCTTGCTCTGTCCATACAAAAATAACTAGTATTAAGATGTTAATGAGTGTTTGGACTAACTAAGAAAGGAGAAAAACACCTCCTTAAGAGTCAGAAAGGGCTTTGGAATGCCCCTAGGTTGTGTTCCCTTTGAACCTGACAGCCCTCAGGAAGGGCTATCTTATGTTGATTTTGCTACCTGGCAGTGTGTATCTTAGGGGCAAGAGTGAGAGAGGAAAAAGGGAGGAGAGAGATGAGAATTTAGAGCTGCAGTAGATCCAGAGAGAGGACGGATCTGGGAGTGCGGGAGATGAGAAAGATGGAAGATTGAATTAACGGTAACTAATCAGCAACCAGCTTGGTCCTGTTCTTCCTTTGCCTCTCCTTGACCACCGGCTGTCCTGATCCAGCCCATACACAGCGGTTCCAGAGCACTGAACGGGGGCGGTGAGACAGAGCCACCTGGAGAGCCCCTCGGCATGCCTTAGTTTTTTACACCTGTGAACATTTCATGCTGGTTATGTATCAGATCAATTTTACATTTAGTTGTGATCTTCAGCTGCCGTATTTTCATCGGAAAATCAAATCTAGCAGAGCATCTTCATCCCTGTTTTCTGTGTATATTCAACCTGCTTCCTGGATCAGTCTAGCATATAAAACATATTGTCATATATCCTTAAAGATCACTGATCATGTAAAATTTCTGCATGTGGTATGAATCTGTGCATAGGTGACAAAAATGTACAAATGTGCTCTGAGAAGAATGTACCAGTAACATTTGCATTCTTAAAATTTAGGTGCAATGCAGATTCTTAATGGTATTCTGAGAAGCCTGGAAAAAGCATGTAGGAATGAGGACACATAAAAATAAAATTCAAGAGAAGGAACACATACTGTATAAGAGAAATTCTATTTCATTTTGATGAAGTATTTCCAGAGTTCTAGGGAGACTTTTTCTTCTAACCTCCTATGTTATATTTATCTTGTGTACTTCTGAGGTAACCACAAAGAAAAAGAAGATAAGAGGAGAGAAGAGGGAGATGTATTTTCTTTACTCCTTGAAGTCTATTTCTCGGGGACTTACTTAAATGCAGCATAGTGACCAAAAAGAATAGTTATGTTAAGGGGAAATAGATTTTAAAAGTGAATATTAATAGTCTCCTCCCCACCCTCGGGCTTTATTTTCGTCAATAGTAAAGTGGGTTTCTAAAAGATGTTAATTAAAATAAATTATTAATTATTTAAACATGGTCTGTTTAAATAATTTTCACCATTTTGAATGCTTTTGACAGTGTATTCCTTTGTTTTGATACGGTAAAATATTTAAGATAGTCCTGATAATTATTTCTTTGCTGAGTGTAGGGCTCAATCATCTGGCTTATGATTTAAGGGTGATCACAAGTCAATTTCCTTCTTAAGTGATGTCTAATTATGTTATATTCACTGTGTGTATAGTAAGTATTTAGGCTTTTTTTTTTTTATAAAAGCCCCTGATATTTTTCTTCTTCCTGGAACATAATGATAAATTGACTCCTGTTCGCCTCAGTCTCTCAGGCATCTAGTTTAATAAAAGGTGCTAATTAGATCGGAGACGTGAAGATTTTTGTTTTTTGAGACAGCCTCAGGATTATATATTTATAGATATTTTTCACTTCCTTTTAAAATTTAATCTAGATCCAAGTCAGTATTTCTAACATCCTTTCTCCTAGGTGTTACTTGGGATTAATATTATTCATTCTCATATTCATCTACACTCAGTCTTTATAGTTGAAATAGCAGATTCCATATTATTGTTTTATACTTGCAGTTTTCTCCCCCTCCACACTCCCCCCCCCCCGAGAGTGGATAGCCCCCCACCACTGACTGGGGGTCTTTTATTTCCCAAACCCTCAGCCTGTCTGTCTCAGTCTCGATTCGCACTTTGGTTGGCAATATTATTTTAATAACTGTTTAAAAACTCAGTTTGGCATCAGGTTGTTAAAATGAGGCTTAGCAAATCTTTCACTTGAATCACTTGTCATCCCATTGCTCATCGATTTGCTGAGCAGGCGCCAGTAATGTCTCCATTCAACCCTGTCGCATGCTAGTGTAGCCCAATGGCGTCTGCTCGCTCCAGGAACACAAAGAGCATCAAACCGTTCGTTCAGGGTCTTGACGAAGAAGTCTGACCATCTCGTAGGCGTGTGGCCAGGCATTCTTTCGACATCTTGGAATCCAGTCGGGATGGTTCACTGCCTCATCGTGGCGGGGGGTGGGGGCAATGTTGCCAAGAGTGAACCAACAGGTGCTGCCCAGAGACGCAGGCAGGTGCATGTGTGTCAGTGTGCAGATCCTTACAACATACAACATGCCAGTTGACCAAAAGCTTACACTCGGTAGATTGGGAACACCTGTAAGGGTGATTAGACCCCGCCCTCTCGAAGAGCCTGGCAAGCTACCCGTGGCATATTCCATAGACCAAAGACAGTAGCAAATCATTAAAATTGGAAATTAAGCAAGCCTTCAGCAAGAATACTCTACCGAGTTTGACAAAATTATTTAGGAAAATAATATTACAGTGGCAAAAAAGCAGTGCAACTAATCTTGAAATGAAAAAGAATTTCATAAAATTATATATGTATGAATAAAATGATAAAATTCATTGGAAGTAGGAATATAAAGCTTAAAATATTCTACTTTCTGCATTTGATGTATTTGGTTCTACTGTGCCACATGTCTTCACTTCTGTTTGGTGCATTATAATTTAAATTTTTAAAGTTCTTGATATTGTTTAAACATATGCTTTTGAGAAAATATACCCTTTTCTTTCTCAGATAGAACACATATAAAATATCCTATCTGGGCTAAATGCCAGGGAGGCACCAGGCTTAAGTAATAAACCCAATTATCTTGCTAATAAACAGCAACTTGAAATTGAACTACTGTTGGCAGATATATAGGATACTTTCACAGTAAAGGGATTAATTAAACATTAAAAGGAGTTACATTATAAATATGATAATAAATCATTTACAAATATTAAGAATAACAATGACATTATTTTCTCCTCTTTTAATGAAGTTTATATTTTTAAATTAAACATGCAAAAAAATCAGAAGTAACAAAGTGAGTGCCTCCGAATATCTTATAAGGATATAAATGTGAGAGTCTAAACTGATAAAATATGAATGTGATGATAAATATTTCACTTCCAATGCTAAAGAATACGAATGTGACATTTTCAAACTTGGTGTAGGCTTTTGTTAAATATTTGTACTATGATATGTCAAGCAAAGTTTTTTGCAGGGAAGGACAGTTGATATGGTTTAGGTCAAGTACTTATGAGAATGAATTTATGATCAATGAACGTTTACTTAGGAAAGTATTATTGAACATTTCCTTAGAAAACTATTGATTTTTCTGCAGTTTCTTTTCTATTTTAAAGTACAAACTTATAGACATGCAACTATAAAAAACATTATATTCTTTCTTATGGAATGCAAGCCATTTTGTTTGAGGTAATTCTAGAATTTTATGAGATTGTTGTATTCAGAAGGGAGATTAATTCTTTCCTTACCTTCTCCCTCATGTGTGTTCATGTGTGGGGTACTGGGGAGTGACCGAGGTGTCTCACATACACGAGAGTGCTGTAGAGATGAGCTAGATCTTTGACCCTAGGATGTAGTCTCTAACGGATTACTCTATTTTCTCATCTCAGATTTCTTACGGTAGTATTTAAGACTCTGAGAGATTAAAATTTATTTTAGAAATTTCCTGTATCTTGAAATTTATATGTTTTTCTCTTTAAAAAACCATTATCTCCTCTGAATTTCAAAGGTAATTTATGTAAGGAAATAATTGAAAAGAGTATATTTGTTTGGGTTTTTTGGTTCATTTTTATTTCCTTAGTGTCAATAACCTATTTATTTACTGCATATTAAGCAGTTATTTTATGGCTGGTTGAAAGTCTCTGATTTATAAGATCAAATGTTTAGAGTGTAGATAAACTTAATTAGATGAAATGACAGATATGCCCATATCCTTTTATTTTTTTAATGAAATTCATTTATGTGAATCATTCAGTCTTATATTTTGTTTGGTTGCTTTATGTATTTTTTGGTTATTTTATTTGGCATAGCTTTTTACAAGAATACCTTGCTATTCCTAAAAGGTACGCAACTCAGATTCAAAATTCACCGTAATTAAATTTTGCTAGAATTTCTGTCATAAATCACCATTCATAGTTTTCTCAAGAGAATATTACATTCCTAAATAAATTTGAGGAGAAATTATAATCTTATTATAGTAAGTCTACTGCTTAGAATAGTTATTTTTTCAAAAAATCATTCATCCTCTGCTTTATGTTTGAATATTTTATATATAATTTCTATTCTGCATATTATGAAGTTTTTTTGTATTCAGGTATAGGTTTTTCTCTAGTAATCAATTTTCAGTTTTCATTGACATTAAAACAACAAAATATTGGGGGCTGGAGCAACAGCACAGCGGGTATCTTCACAAGTTTTTTGAAACAACTCTTATACTTTTGTCAGTCGGAATTCATTTTTAATTTTTTAAATAAATTTTATTTGATTTATTTTGGATTTTGTGGAGCCACACCCAGTGGTGCTTAGAGCTTAGCCCTGCAAGTACTCAGGGGACCATATGGGATGCTGGGATCAAACTCAGGTCAGCTGCATGCGAGGAAAATGCTCTCCCTGATGTACTATCATTCGAGCCCCATTAAATTTATTCTTTGTATGGCATCTTATTCAAAAAGCAGGTATGCTCTTAAATCATTTGTTGTTATTTTAATTCTTCAACATTGCATTTGCTGGACTTATTAGAATGATCTTGAATAAAACAATAATACATTTTACAATATAATATTAGAATATTTTTATACCACTTTAATATTCCTCATTGAAAATGTTATATTTTATTGACTCCGCTTAAATACTTTAAAAGTGAAAGTCATTTTAGTCTGTATTTAGTTGAGTTGCTAGAAATGCAAAATGTTAAGAAAATTTTTTTTAGTATTTTTTGGGGGGTCACACCCGGCCATGCGCAGGGTTACTCCTGGCTCTGCACTCAGGAATCACTCCTGGCATTGCTCGGGGGACCATATGGGATGCTGGGACTCAAACCTGGGTCGGCTGCATGCAAGGCAAACGTCCTACCTGCTGTGCTATTGCTCCAGCCCCAATATTTTGTTGTTTTAAAATAGCTGCCAGCTCTTTCCTCCTTTAACTTAATAATCTATTTTTACTGATTTCCTATTGTGTTCACCTCTTTGCTTTCCTGGGTCAAAGATCTCTTTTGCATAATATATTATTCTTTAGTACTGTGTTCTACGTATCATATTTGCAGGTACCTTAATTCATCACGAATCACAAAATCCCCGTTAATCATCGATTTCTTGATTTCTCAAGCGGGCTCAGTAACCTCTCCATTCGTCCTTTCCCTGAGATCTTAGAAGTCTCTTCGACTCGGCCCTCCCAAGGATGTCCCACTGGAGGCTCTTTCAGGGTCAGGGGAATGGGATCCAGCTTGTTACTGGACTTAGCATATGAATGCACCATGGGAAGCTTGCAAGGCTGTCCCATGTGGGCAGGAAACTCTCAGAGGATTGCCAGTTTCTCCCAGAGGGAGAAGTAGGCTAAAGATATCGCTTCTGGGAGCTTGCTTTTAAGTCTCTGGATGTTGGCCGTTGATGGGATCACACACACCTGGGTTCCTCTGCCCGTGCGTTCATGCATGAGGCCTGTTCGGACGTGTGGAGAGGGGCCTCCAGCATGGCTGTAGCTAGGTTCCGGTGGTCTTCGACTGCCGGGAGCTCTTCTCAGGGTGGGGAGGGAAGCTGGAGCCCATCCCCTCCGAGGGGCCCCTGGGAAGACAGCCAGGCGTGCGGGCAAGAGACTCTTTGCATCTTAATTCATATTCCTAGTTAAATCAACTTATTGCATTTTCTGTCTTCCTATTTTGGTTTTGGGGTCACACCCAGCAGTGCTCTGGACTGGATCCTGGCTCTTGCTCAGGGATGATCCCTGGTGGCTCAAGCAGGGACCACATGGAGTTCTGGGTGCTGAACTTAGTCTAATTACCTGCTGTGCCATCTGGCTCCTCACTTACTGGTTTTCATTAACGTTTGTTGCTCAATTGTGATATATTTTTCAAAGTTCTAGTATGCAATTTGAGATACTGTCTTTCAAGATAATATTTATCACAGTACTTATGAGTCATGTGACAGTGAATGAGCATTTCTACAAAATGTAAAATGAAGTCTATAAAGAAGGAAATATTTAAATTAAAAAAAAAAGGAAGTTAGTGACTGTCTCCCAAAAGGCCTCTTAAAATTCCAGTTTTAATCTTGGCAATTTCAGATATTAGAATTCTCGCCATCACACGAAAGGATAAAACCCATGAGCTGAAGATAAATGATTCTCTGTAGATCCTCAGATGATCAACGTCTTAGCAGAAATGACCACACCCCCATCTGAAATATCAGAGCCATGATCCTCTTCCTCGGGTCAGAGCTGGCCAGACCCTTAACAGGTAATCGGCAAGGGGAGACTAAGGTCTCCAGAGTTAACAGCACACGGAGACTCAGTTTGAGTCCGGAGAACTCACGTCCCAACCATTCCATCTCTTTAATTTGTTTTTTACTTTTTGTCATAGCCAGCAGTGCTGGGGCCTTAATCCCGGCTCTGCATGCTGGGTCGCTCCTGGCTGGCTCGGGGACCAGGAGCAGTGCCAGGGATTGAACTCGGGTCAACTGTGTGCAAGGCAAATGCCCCAACTGTAGTGTTCTTGGTCTGGCCCCTCATTTAGGAAAAAAAAATTACTCTCTGTGTTCCATGTTCGATTCCTCCGCCCCTCTCGGAGAGCCCGGCAAGCTACTGAGAGTATGGAGCCCGCACGGCAGAGCCTGGCAAGCTACCTGTGTGTATTGGATATGCCAAAAACAGTAACAATAAGTCTCTCAATGAGAGACGTTACTGGTGCCCGCTCAAACAAATCGATGAGCAACAGGATGACAGTGACAGTGACTCTCTGTGTTGGGTAGAAGGAGTAGATAAGCACACTTGGGGTATAAACCCTAGGAAAACATATTATTTTAAATTGGTGCTCTAACGTTCCCCTTCCTTTCCTCCCAAGGATGCTGTGATCAGGCTTTCGTCAGAGCCGGGAGGGCCTTGGGATGGCCCTGACCGAAGGCGGGAAGGAAAGTCGTTTTAAAGCCTTTTTCTAGAGTGACAGAGTCTGACGGGAAGCCCCAAGATTTCGGGGGACACTTAAGCATTCATTCAGCTGACCCAGCCCAGAAGCCGGCTAGCTCCGTTCCGGAGGGAGCTGAGCGTTTCCAGGGGCGCCTCGGTGGGCCCCATCCCAGCGAGCTCCCTGGGTACCTGTCAGTACCCCCCTTCTGGGGTGACCCCAAACCGACCAAATGGACATAGAGCCTTCGTTGTCACCTGAAAATAAAGAAGATCTCTTTCTTCCTACCAGCCCACGGTGGTGCTAAGGGTCTTCTTGGAACCCCGGGAATGAAGTCCCCAACAGTGGGGTGAGGCTGATGCCCAGGGCGCCGGGGGCTTTGGTGGTGCCTAAAAGCAGGCGCTAATCGCAGGGACCCAGCCAGGGAGCCTGGGGATCTGCGTGCCCGTGCCCAGAGCACCCCTGTGCACCCTGGGGGAATCTGAGTGCCCGTGCCGAGAGCACCCCGCACACTCTGGGGAATTTGAGTGCCCGTGCCCACGGCACCCCTGTGTACTCTGGGGTATCTGAGTGACCGTGCCCAGAGCACCCTGTCACTCTGGGGGGATCCTCGCACCTGTGCCCAGAGCGCCCCCACCCGTGCCTGTGCCTCCCGGGGTCTCCTTCACTGGCGCCCAGAGTGTGTGCCTTCTTCCTGCCACCTCACCGTGCCCCCTGGAATTCTGCTCGTTTCCACTTGGACCGCATTAGGGCCTTTTATTTAGTTATCCTTTAACGATCGGAGCTCTCTTTCCCTCTCTCCTCTACACTCTTCCCTGCAGAACTCTGCCTCACTTCTCTCTGTCCGCTGAACTTACTCTCCGTGAGAACAACAGCCGACCTAGACAATCCCGTGGAAGCTCAGACTGCTTTTCCCGCTTCTTGCGAAGAGCATAACCGACTTCCACCTGGGAACTGTCTCCCTGCCCACGTCTGAGCAGTGGGCCCCGGGCTGTGCCACGCAGATCACGGGCAGGCGTGCGGGACAGCTGCCTCACGGAGGCGGGCAGGAATCCACCTTCACAAGCTCCAGGCACTTGCCTAAACCCGACCCCCCCCACAGGCCCACTCCCCTGGCATATCTGAAGCAGACCAGGCGAGCGCAAGCTGGCACTTTCTCTGCCTCCTTCTGCCCTTTCTCCCTGGTGATAACAGCAGCTCTGGAAAACAGCACTGGGCTGATGTAGCATCGAGGCTAAGCTAACAGTGAGCGTGGTAGACGATTCCTGGGTTTCTGCTGCCGTTATGTCGTCCTCTTCTCCGACGCAGCATGCCCCGGGGTTCAGCTCCGACATTACTCCCTCCAAAAGAACCTCATGGTCCGTGTTCTAGCATGTTTAGGAGTTGCAAGAGTGATTGCTTTTTAACCCGGCGCTTCCAAGGGGCAAGAACGCACAGTTTGGATCTCAGCGAGGGATCGTTGTGGAAGGTCATTTTTCAAAACCGCAGGGTAGATAAAGACCCGATGAGGCCAGAGTCAAGATTTTTCCTGTGTAGAAATGAAATGTGGAAACTAAGGCTACAGTAAGAATAAGGACTGAGACTTTGGGGAAAGGAGATTCTTGAAAATAGTCCTGTGTAGGAAGGAATGAACGAAAGCGCATGCCAGGGGTAAGGGCGTGTGCTCTGAGAGAGGAACGCCCGTGGTGTGAGCCTTCCTCCTGGGGAGAGATGAAGACTCAGCACTTCCTCTGCTAGTTACTGACGGTCTTCTCTGACAGTCTGAAAATGCTGGGAAATGACTGGTTCTTTTTAAAAATATATTCTTTATTAAAAACGCTATGATTTACAAAGCTGTTCATAATGCAGTTGTTTCGGGGATACAATGTCCCGACACAAATCCCACCACCAATCTAATCTTCTCCCTACCAACGTCCCCAGTTTCTCTCCCACTCTCCAAGCTGGCCCTTTTAGCAGGCACATCATGAACTTATGTCATGTTGCTTGCTCCAACAAAATGGCAAATGCAATGATTAGAAAATCAATCAATAAAAATAATCCATGATGATTCATTGCTATATGATTTAAACCTATGTGAATAAAGAAATCCAAATCATTTAATACAATATAACCGAATGCCTTGTCTCTCTCATTTACTTGAGTAAGTTTTCCAGCTCCGGCATCTAAAATGTATTGCATTAAATTTTATTATGTTCTTGGTCCTCCTGGTGGTAGTTGTCAAGTCTTTTCTATCATTTCCATCCCTAAGTTAACTTTATTTTAAATTCTTTGCTAATATATTTTGGATTTTACATGGAATAGGCAAAACCTATAAATAGAAAGTTTATTAAGAGTGGAGAATTAATAAGATTCAAAGGGGAAATATAAGACTATAATAGATTAGTGTTTTATCCTACAAATATCAATATAAAAACATAAGACCTAGAATATTCAATAAATAAGGTGCTAACTCATTATTGAAAATGCATAAAATCCCTACCAATTCATAAATAAAGATACCTCTTTTAATCTCGCAGAGGGCAACCATAAGCACTGTGAGTGCCCTTATCATGTATTGGAGCCAAACAACTTTAGTGGGACTTAAGTTACATTCTAGTATATTTTCATGTCAGCTAGACCAATGTTTTCCAACACATATCCTACTGTGGACCGCTTCCGATCTCGTTTCTTTCTCATGACCCATCGTGACCCATGGCCCTTCCTTTCTGATAAACCTCCTGTCCTACTGGTTGGCCCCTTGTCTCCTGCTGTGACCTGCATTGTGCAGTTTATACCGGTCATATGGGAGTTTGGACCTCCCACGCGCCATGGAGACCCAACTGTGAAACGCTGGGCTGGATGGCCTCCATTTAGACTTTCTAGGAATTCTATAGCAGTATCTGCTGAAGGCTTTCAGATCCAAAACTAGAACAGAAGACAGATTCTCTGTGTGGACTAAAAGGATCAATTTGCCATGAACATATGCCAATCATGTATCTCTGTGTAACACAGTAAGGCAGAAGCTGTGTGGGGGAGTCATGTCAATGGTGGCCGGAGACTCGAGGGGGCACCGGAACGGAACCAGCCTGGAGGGGAACTACGGTCAGGAAACATCCTGGGAAATGTGGCAGGATACTGAAAAGATTCCTGCAAACAATATCGTTATCAAAACAGCAGCTCCCAGAACTCTGTGACTTGTGAAAGGCCGATAAACTGTGAGCAAATGAAGTTTCTTCCTAGAACTCCATCATGGTTTAGCATTGAAGTTCCTGGTCTTACTCGGCCCTCCCGCCTCTCAGAAAAGCCAGAGAGAAGCCCTCCCTCTCCCTGCAAACAGAAGGTGGTCCTCAGTTTCCCCAGTTTCTGCTTCCATCCCCCCATTTCATTCCAGCACTTCCCAGAGCTTCTTTGGCTCGTTTGGGAAACTCTGCTTTAGTATATTAAAAACCGATGAATTAAAACAACCCCCTTAGCAGAATGAAAGGGGGAAATCAATCATTTCGATTGGTGCAAACAGCAGTGAGACACTACACAACTGTTACCGTGACTGAGCGCCAGAGGATGTGGAATGGCAACCGCTGATAAGGACATCTAACAAGTGCTCATTCCTGCGCGGAGTGTGTAACGGTATTATTATTTTGCCGGACAACTAGTCACAGCATTAATTGTGGTCCCCAGCAGTTGTTAGTCCAGACATTTATCCAGTTGAGTTGGGAACTTACTACCATGTAAATCCTGACACGAATCCTTCACTTTGGTCTGGTGACTTTGTTGCGGGATCACACCCAGCAGTGCCGGAAGAAATGGGAGCAGAGTCTCCACTGCCTGTGCTTGGGGCAAACACCTGCTGGAGAGTCGAGCCAGGCTGGATCCTGCTGGCGGGTTTGTGTCCTACCACTTGAGCCACATCCACTGAGCCCACACGTGTACCTTTATGGCAGCTTTATTTATAGTCATTTATTTATTTATAGTCATTAGAACGTGGGACCAAGCATGGTCCGCTTTAGTTGAAGAGTGAATAAAAAACTCTCTATCCAGAGGCCATCTGAACTACTTTTGGTACCAGCAGGTTCTTGCAGAAATGTTTCTAGACTGGGAACTAAGCCGCGTCCCCGTGCCTCCCCAGGAGGGGAAAGGTTTTTCCCTCTCCCCTTTTCCTTGCCGGGGGGCACGGCGTAGCGAACGCCATCTTATGAGGACCACTAATGGGAGGTATGAGCTTGCAATGATGCAATTTCTGGCAGAAATTTCCTTCTTAGTTACTAAAATACTAAAATACAGAAATCCAAAACCTCATATCTCTTCATTCTCAGCAATGGAAAAGAAATTATCGAATGCTTCCTTTTCAGCAGGCCTGATTCTGGGGGGAAACTCCAAACAATAATAGTGAGGTTTTTTGTTGAAATATTAAATGTAACCAAAGTAAAGGGAAAGTAAAGTGAAATTTATCAGGTACACAGGTGGCGGGAAGGGGGGACGGGTATGGGGGGTAGACTGTTTACTTTTTTTTTTGGTGGTGAAATATGTGCACTGGTGAAGGGATGGTTGTTCAAGCATCTTATAACTGAGACTTAAGCCTGAAAGCTTTGTAACTTTCCACGTGGTGATTCAATTAAAAAAAAAAAAAAACTCTGCTATATCCATGAACTGGATATTGCTCAATAATGAGTGAACCTTGCTGTAAAACAACAGGAAGATGAGGGGCCTTTAAAATTAATGGTTTAGGAGCTGGAGCAATAGCACAGTGGGGAGGGTATTTGTCTTGCATGCGGCCGACCCAGGTTTGATTCCCAGCATCCCATATGGTCCCCTGAGTACCACCAGGAGTAATTCCTGAGTGCAAAGCCAGACGTAACCCCTGTGAAACACCATTGTGACCTAAAAAGAAAAAAATAATGATTTGTCCTCTATATCTATTAATTCTGGTTAGTTTGAATCAAACACATATCAAAATTATGTGATGAGGCCTTCCATGGCTGGATCCATATGAGTATGTACAGTCCCTCCCTTTGTTATTATTCAAATAATAGTCTATGAAAACTATGTAAATAGAATTGATGAGGTATTAGTTTTATAAATAATGTAGGGAGGATTTAAATACACAGGAAGATGTTTGTTGTATTATATAATTATTGTACCATTTTACATAAAAATCTTGGTCATGTTCAATTCACTAATTGGTTCCTATAGATTTTTGAAAAAACAAATATAGAAAGAGTGTACATTTTCTAAGATTATTTGTGTGTAATGATAATGTCACATAATTAAAGATGCTATTATCTAATTCTCTGCTTTTTTTGTTGCCTGTTACTTTGGTTCAAAACTTCATTAGAATGCTAAAAAGAGCTGACAAATATTTCCACTCTTGTGATGTTTTGTTTTTTAAGACCAAGCATTCATTTCCACTATTAAGAAAGTTTTAGCTATATGTTTCTTTGTAGATAGCTTGTATGAGCTTGAGGGAGGTAACTTCTATTTATAGCTTGTTCAAAGATTTCTCTATAAATGAATTTTGTTACGAGTCTGCTTCTCAGCAACACTCTGTTTTTACTTTACGTAGTGGATTACATTTATTGATTTCTAATGTTCATTAAATTTTATATTCCTGGAATAAACACTGCTTCAGTGTGATATACTGATGTAGCTATAAATGATTATAGGTATTGTTTTTCTATTTTCCTTTCTGCTAGTTTATTATTTGTGTAAAAGGCAACAACAGGGGCTGGAGATATTACTCAAGTAATGGAGCACTTTGACCCAAGCACTGAGAAAAGCAAACAGTATACTTGAATTCATATCCTGCCATCTGTTTAGTTATTTCTAGTCCCCTCACCCCTTTTTGTATTGGAGTCTGTGACTTTTCTACCTATATTGTCTTGTCATCAACATATACAAATAATATTTCTTCTTTCTTTCCAACCTAGATCCCTGATATTGTCTAATTGCTGAAATCAGGACTTCTGATACTATGCAGGATAATAGTAGTGAAAGTAAGCATCTTTGTCTTGTTCCTGATTCCAGAGGAAAACCGTTTAGTTACTCACTACTGATGTCACACTGATTGTGACTTGGTCATAAATCATTATTATGGTGAGTTATGTGCAATATGTATTTTCTTGATAGATTTATATCATAAATGAATGTTGATCTTTATTTTTCTACGTAGAGATATGTGTTTGATTTTTAATTTTCTTCATTAATGTGGTACATCATGTTCATTTGCATATGTTGAACTATTCTTGCTTTACTGAATAAATTTTACCTCATCATGTGAATGATTAAAAAAATATAAATTATGGTTAAGGGACCAGAGAGGGTAAGGCACTTGCTTTACATGTGGCTGACCTGGATCTGTTCTGTGGCACCCCATGTAGTCTCCTGAGCTAAGCCAGGAGTGGACCTTGGGCACGTCCAGGTGGTTTCCAAATAAACAAATCAACAAAATATATGGTTAAATTTTGACGCTAGGGTGTTGTTGGTGTCTTTTATCTATTTAATCGGATATATTGGTCTATAGGTTTTTAAATGCTTTTTCCCTTTTATTTTCACAGCTTTGGAGTTAGGATAAAGTTGGCCTCATGAAATGTTTATAATTTTTTCCTCTTTTTTGTTTTTACTTTTTGGGGGAATAGTTTTAAAAGTTTAAGTATTCATTAGTGAAGGTCTGATAGGATTAAATAATGAAGCCCTCTCTTCCTGGGTTTTGGGTTTTTTGGAAGCTTTGATTTTTTGTTTAATTTTTTTTAACTCATGATTAGTCTATTTATATTATCCATTTTTCCCTTATTCAGTCTTAGACTGCAGTAATTCTATGTTTTACTTTATTTTGCTATTAAATGTTTATTTTTTAATTCCCATAAATCTAGTATATTTCAAAATATCTAATTTTTATTAATTCTGAATGTATTACTTTGTAGGCAGGAAATATATTATTGACTTAAGATTTTTATCATAATATATGATAGTACATGAATAAGTGAGAGCTATTTCATATGGAGGGGTAAGGGCATACCCTAGAAAGAGATAATGAAAGTAGGTCTTTTTTTTTTTTTGCTTTTTTTTTGGGGTCACACCCGGCGATGCACAAGGGTTACTCCTGGCTTTGCCCTCAGGAATTGCTCCTGGCAGTGCTCAGGGGACCATATGGGATGCTGGAAATCCGACCCGGGTTGGCCGCGTGCAAGGCAAATGCCCTACCCGCTGTTGCTCCAGTCCAAAAAGTAGGTTTTAGGTTGATAAAAACTCTTAAGTCAAAGTTTGGAGCATAAGGAACCAGTGAAGACACATTGGACACAAACAAGATGCATCTGGAAAAATTCAGCATGTTCTAGAAATTGACTTTATGACTTACACATCAGAAGAGAGAGATGGGCAAGTTTCGATAGGACAAGCGGTCAGTGACTTGTTCGTGAAGCATTTGTGTGGACTTCACAAGAATTTGTCCTCTTTTCTATCTGGACAGATGTTAACAATAAGCTCAGAAGTAGATTTGTTTTAATATTTTATATTCTTGTAATACTTTGTAGTCTTGCGTAGAATCTTTTGTAGTCTTCATAGTTTATTTGCAGAGATGAACTTTGTAGTCTTCGGAATAGAGAAAATCCCATTGATTGGCAAATGAAATCTCCTAGTATTTTAAAATGGTTTAAAATCTACAAAACTTCTACTAATAATAGTATGAAGAAAAAATCAGAATTTACCCAGATTTCCCTGTCAAAATATTAGTCCATTTGCTTTTTGATTTTTTCCTCTCACTTTCTCCCTCTCATTCCTTCTTTCTAAAGTGATGTGCAGATGGAAATGATTGTGTGTGTATGGTGCACATGCAAATCCTTATTGGGAGCTGTTTTAGGGTAGGTTCAGTCTGTAGCATAAGCTAAGAACAAGGATGCCCCTACTTAAGTCGCCTGGAATCTTTCAACAAATCTCTCTTGTGTTGCCAGTGATCAGAAAGGTCCTGTGTAGAATTCCCTGCCCTCACACCCCCCACCTGGACCCCCGCCAAGAGCCAGTCTAAAAACAGAAAGTACCTTTATGTGCCGTATCTCCTTAGCGTCTTTGATCCTGAAACTTTTCATGGCCTTTATATTTTTTTATAGCATTGACATTTTTGAGCACTATAGTTCTCCTTCCTTCTTTTGTAACAGAACATTTTTGTTCTTGGGTGATGTTTCCTTGTGATTAGATTGTTCTCACTTCTTGGCTGAGAAACTGCTGGGCTGGGGGAACTGTGTGTTGGCACACAGCATTCACTCACACTCGCTGTCAATCATTTCCATCACAGATTCAGGTGTTTCTTGATTTTTCTAATTTGTAATCACTTTTATTTTACTTTATAATCTCTGCAGAGAAACTTTGGGAGCATGATGATTCTGGTTCCTTAGAATGTTGCCCATCACCTTTGCATCCTAGTCTTGCTTGATCTAATCTTCACCATGGTTGTTGCAAGATGAGTCTTTTCAAACTCCTGCCTTCCTTCATGTTTGCTCATAAGATTTATTCAAATTAGCAGTTTATTTTTTAATTGTGTTTTTGGGATGGTTATAGATTTTCATGCAATTAGAAAATGACAAGAATGTCTGTCTGTCCTTTGTCATGTTATCCCAATTGTAACATCTTTCAAAATTATAATAATTACAGCAAACCCGATTTTTTTGTTGCTACATGTCAAGGTATGGGACATTTCCACTGCAAGGAGCCTCGGATTGTCTGTTTTTTTCTTTTTTGCTTTTTGGGTCACACCCAGTGATGCACAGGGGTTATTCCTGTCTCTGCACTCAGGAATTACTCCTGGCGGTGCTCAGGGACCATATGGGATGCTGGGATTTGAACCCAGGTCTGCCATGTGCAAGGCAAATGCCCTACCTGCTGTGCCCCTCAGATTTTTTTTTAAGCAGATTCAATCTTTCTATTTCCCTCCTTTTACTTGAAGAAAAAAGGAATAGGCACTCATCAGTATGTATTAATATGCAGTATGTAACCTTCCTCGGACTGGTGTCTTCATTCAGAACTATTAAATGGTGAGCTGTGTCCTATGGCATGAACATGCCACAGTTTGACTGGCTATTCTCCCATAAACAGACATTTGGGTAGCGGGCGCCCTTTTTCCCAGATGATGAAGAAAGCTACCTTAAACATCCATGTACAGGTGTTTGTGTCCACATACTCTATTTCCCTGAGTTAGAAGCTCAGGAATACTGGCACTTGGTCACGCTGGAAGAGTGGACATGCCTCTGTACTTACATTGTGCAGGGAACACATCCCTGATTCTCAGGGTGCGCCCGACAGCTTTGACACAGCCAGGTACACCTGGTTAGACCCGGCCCCGCTGGGGACACACTAGCTCCCCGGTCACTGTCTAGTGACCCTCAGGCTTATACCTAGTCATGCTCCCCAGCAGACTGGATCAAACTCAAGCCTGTATACACGGCAGGACGTGCGGCCGTCCTTTGAGCCGCCTCCCCGCCCCCGCAGGGAGAGCCGCCTCTCCTCTGGCCATGGTCACGGGGAGCCGTCCCTGGCTTCTGGCCGTCCTGCTCACAGGTGCCTGATGTCAGCTCAGTTTTGGATTCATGCCCCTGCTTGGCTGCTGCTGGGGCACCACGGGCAGCGTCCCTTTCTGTCTGCGCAGCTCTCTTCCCGTGGCCTCTTCGTGGTCAGTCTCCAGTCCGTTGTCTCTTTCTGTCTTCTCACTTATTTTTATCTTCACCTATTGAGTTTTGAGAGCTTCTTGTCAATATAGTCTTTGAGATATGCCGTGTGAATATATCTTCCACTCTACAGCACAGACTGGAGCAGTAGCACAGCGGGCAGGGCATTTGCCTTGCACACGGCTGACCCATGGTCGATTCCTCCATCCTCTCGGAGAGCTGGGCAAGCTACCGAGAGTATCCCGCCCACACGCAGAGCCTGGCAAGCTCCCCATGATGTATTCAATAAGCCAAAAACAGTAACAACAAGTCTCACAATGGAGACATTACTGGTGCCCGCTGGAGCAAATTGGTGAACAACGGGATCACAGTGATACCGTGCTCCCTCTCCGTGCAGATTAAAATTAAGCACAATTTTTCATTTTAACTGGTTTTATGTCTCTAGTTCAGTAGTGTTAAATATTTACATTGTTTCAAATGTGATTACTGAAACATTTTTATACTGACATCTGAAGTTTTAGATGTATTGAACAAAAAGTCTGATCCCAGCTGCGTTGTGTCTCCATGAGTTTAACTACTACAGATAGCCAATAGAGTGAAAGTATTCAGGATTTCTTTTCTCCTGTATGGATATTTTATTCTCTGAAATATATTGGTGGAATTTTTGTCTACTTCTATTTCTGGAATGTGGAGTTTGCATTGAAAGTCATAAGAGACCTGTGGTTCTATTGGCCAACTTTTGGTCTCTGGACAACTTGAACTTCTGAAAATGTATACAGGAATGACCCTTCAATTCTGTTTTCTCGAGGAGCTGATATAGAACTGTTATTTATGTTTTAAGTAACTGGAATGGTGTTTTGGGAGGAGTTTTTTTTTTTTTTATGGTAATTAAATTCCCATAATCTGTCACTGTCACTGTCATCCCATTGCTCATTGATTTACTCTAGTGGGCACCAGTGACATCTTCATAGAGGCAGGGGGAGGGTTGGAGGGGGCTTGGGATATTGGGGACATTGGTGGTGGAAAATGTGCACTGGTGGAGGGATGGGCGTTTGATCATTGTATGACTGAAACTCAAACATGAAAGCTTTGTAACTGTATCTCACGGTGATTCAATAAAAAATAATAATAAAAAGAATTTCCTGTCCAGAGGCTGGAGTGATAGCACAGCGGGTAGGGCGTTTGCCTTGCACGCAGCCGACCCGGGTTTGAATCCCAGCATCCCATCCCTGAGCACCGCCAGGAGTGATTCCTGAGTGCAGAGCCAGAAGTAACCCCTGTGCATCGCCGGGTGTGACCCAAAAAGCAAAAAAAAAAAAAAAAAAAGAATTTCCTGTCCAATAGAAATGTCTTGTTTTCCTTTTCTTTCTTCCTTTTTTTTTTTTGTTTTTGGAGGGTGGGTCATACCAAGCTGTGCTCAGGGATCCTTCTCAGTGGGCCAGGGCACCCCGTGGGGTGCCAGGGATAGAACCCTGGTCAGCTATATGCAATGCCGATTTACCACCCACTGCACTATATCTCTGGCCCCCAACAGAAATACTGAGTAAGTAAGTTCCATAGGTCAATGCAGATAGTTTTGTAATCTAGGGTGGACGCTTCTGGCAGTTGCAGGCTGGGGGAGATGGAATCTGAGGATAGTCATGTGCTTAGTTAGTTTATAGTTGAGACCCAATAAAACTGCAGAATCTAATGTCTTAGCTGCCCCCTGTGCTTTTCCTGAGCACTGCAGTCTGTTGTTAATGGCAAGAGTCCACACTGTCCACAGTTCCACTCGGAGCCCAATTCAAGATCCTCCTTTGGAGCCCTCTGAAACTCTGCTTCTTCCATAGGGATAACAGTTCCCATTGGTTTTTCTAGCAAACTCTACACTGATGATATTTAGAAAACTTTGTGCTTATGACGTGTGTTTGAGTTGAGAGTAACTGGGGGATCCCCGAACACTGTAGACCGTGCCAGAAGGCAGAGCAGTACTCTGCACCATCCCCTAATCACACAGTACTTACTCCCTAATCCTTTTCTGAAGACTGACCCGTCCCAGAATCATCATTTTACCAAATGGAGGGAAGCGTGGGCTCCTCAGGGGACCTCGTGTTTGTCGTTAAGGTTAGAGAGAGCAGAGAACTTTTCTTTTGTGTTTCTACTGTTATTTTAAGTGTCTTGGGAGGATCTTAGCAAGGGGAAACACTTTATGAATTCTTTTGAAGAAACGTTTCTCTTAGAAATATGTATGGACAGATGCAGTTCTTTACTCACTTTTGAACTTGACATCCTGTGGTACCTAGATACCTTTGAACGTGTGTAGATGTAAATTTGGTTATTAAAATTGCCTTTACTGGTTGAGCTACATAATCAAACAGAATTCTTCTCATCTCAGCTACAAAGTTGCTCTCAAAACCCAAACATCGTGGAGATTTTTATAAGTTATCTCTGCAATATGTGAAGATGTACTTTATGGGTAACTTCATGGCAGTTTTGGGAGAACCACTCAGTGTAGCTGCCTATATCTCATTGCTGGTGCTTTACTGGCTTTTCAGTGTAGTAGGAGATAAGGAAGAAAAATCAAATCTGGCAAGGTATGCTGTGTTTAAGCCACTTTCTATGTCCACAATTGTCCTTGGGGAGTCTCTTCATATAATTAAATAGGAAATACTTGAGAAATGGTTCATATCTTTCCATAGTGAACCTTGCCAGTGAGAGAAATACTAATAAAAGGAGAAACAATTTGAAAAATGATATGAACAAATATGTTGTTACAAGCATGCAATTAAAATAAATTAAGATGGTAAATAAAGATGTGATATTTTATTTCTTACAACTTCATCTGTGAATACTTGTATTTTGAGACCCTTAAAAAGGATAAATGGGTTTCTTGTGCTTTATTAAATCTGTAACTCATTGAAAATACAGAAACTCACACTTTTCTGCTCCTATCTCATTTATCTGTGAGGGAGGATAAAAATAACGTCTAAAAAACGTTTTTCACCTTTCTCAGAATCATACATAGCATTGATTGCTTTTTTTCAACAAAAGGTGATGTGCAATTAACTGAATCACATAATACTTTAGCAGTTTTCCACTCTCTTATCACCAGCAGAATCCGACCCACACAATCTGCTTTTGGGGTTTTAATTATTAGTTTCACAAACTTAATAGCATCCACTATTTTCAGTAAGGTATATATGGCAACTTTTTGAGAAAGAAAACTAGACCATTTTCATTTTTGAATTGCATTTAATAATTTACATCCATCATAGGTTGCTTTTCTTAGAAACTGCAAACAAATCACATATCAGTAGATTTGATTATTGAAAGCACAGGATAAAAGTTGCACTATGATGTATAAAAATGCTGATTAAGAACCATGAAATGCTGTGTGGTATAGCTTTGATTTACAGATCACCTAGGATGGGTTGCTTTTTATCATTACCTGTGAATTATTGATACCCTTAGATCAATGAAATGGTTTTCTTTTAGCTCTTCTCAACTTGTGCCTCCTTGAAATACAAATTTTATTGGTAAAGACTACTTTGTTTGATCTTTTTGAAAACTACAGTGTAAAATCCACAGTAGAAGAGGATTCTGTTGCATCTTGATATTTTTGAGAAATCAAAAGGTCTCCATGGAAGAAGAGTCTTTCCCTTGGGCTTAGCAATATTGTCCTTCTGCCTTGTTTTTACAGAGTTCTGGTTCTCTCACACCTTAGTTTTAATCATGAGTACTTTCCTTTACCAACTTTTCCTGATTCTTGACTATTTAGTATTAGAATTAAGTAGAAAAAATATATATGGATATATATATATAATTTACTTCTAGGATTTTAGAAATTCCTGAGGTGACCACTCTGTCAAGTGACAGAACCACCATTTCACACAAAACTAAGAAGTCGAAATTACTTTTTCATGTATCCTCTAATTCACGAAATCCCGAAATCCCCATTAATCGTCGATTTCTCGAGCGGGCTCAGTAACCTCTCCATTCGTCCTTTCCCTGAGATCTTAGAAGTCTCTCTGGGCTCGGCCCTCTCAATGATGTCACACTGGAGGCTCTTTCAGGGTCAGAGGAATGAGATCCAGCTTGTTACTGGATTTAGCATATGAATACATCATGGGAAGCTTGCAAGGCTGTCCCATGTGGGCAGGAAACTCTCAGAAGCTTGCCAGTTTCTCCCAGAGGGAGAAGTAGGCTACAAGATATCTGGGAGTTGCTTTTAAGTCACTGGATGTTGGCCGTTGATGGGATTACACACACCTGGGTTCCTCTGCTGGTTCCTTCATGCATGAGGCCTGTCCGGACGTGTGGAGAGGGGCCTCGAGCATGGCTGTAGCTAAGTTCCGGTGGTCTTCGACTGCCGGGAGCTCTTCTCAGGGTGGGGAGGGAAGCTGGAGCCCATCCCCTCCGAGGGGCCCCGGGGAAGACAGCCAGGCGTGCGGGCAAGAGACTCTCTGCCTCTAATTATTATTCATAATTATCCATGTGTAATCAGTTATCAGAGTGTATTCCTTGTTACCTATAATATCTCACCCACTTGTTTCCCCTAATTCAAATCATTGTTTCCTTAATTAGACAAGTCTAGCAATCACCTCTCCTACTGTCCCCAGTACTGGCTCTCTGTAACACAGGGACTTCTTTATTTATAGGTCCCAGAGGCACAAGCTCCTGAAATGGTGCAAAATGATACAGACACTGATCCTGATCTGATTTTTAGAGACAACTTATGATTTTTAAAAGTTGTTAAGGATTTCTTGTTATAGTTGAAAACTCATCAGAAAAAAGGCATTGTCAGTATGTGATGTATTTTAATATTTTTAATAGTTGTTTGAAAATTTTATTAGTCTATCTGAAATCACAGTGAACTCAAGTGCCAATCAACAGAAGATGGGGTGAATTAATATTACTATGGAATATACATTATATTATATTGTATATATATGTTCCATATATATATACACCTCTCAGAGACCTGGCAAACTACCAAGAGTATCCTGCCCGCACGGAAGAACCTGGCAAGCGCCTCGTGGCATGTTCAATATGCCAAATACAGTAACAATAACAGGTCTCATTCCCCTGATCCTGAAAAGAGCCTCCAATTGCTGGGAAAAACAAATAAGGAGAGTCTGCTAAAATCTTAGGGCTGGACAATTGGAAATGTTACTGGTGCCCGCTCCAGTAAATCAATGAACAGGATGACAGTGATACAGTGAAGACAGTGATGGAAGACCATGTAACCATTAAGGCAGAAAACATCTATCTGGATTAATGTGGAAATATGCTTAAGATAGACTGGAGTGATAGCACAGCAGGTAGGGCGTTTGCCTTGCAGGCAGCTGACCCAGGTTCGATTCCTCCATCCCTCTCAGAGAGCCCGGCAAGCTATTGAAAGTATCACAGCTGCACGGCAGTGCCTGTCAAGCTACCTGTGGCATATTCAATATGCTAAAAACAGTGACAACAAGCCTCACAATAGAGACGTTACTGGTGCCCACTTGAGCAAATTGATGAACAATGGGATGACAGTGCTACAGTGCATACTTAAGATAGACTTGAACATAAAAGGAAGACAGCATGTCAGTGGTGGAGCGCAAGACTAGCAGGTGTGAGGCTGAGTTTTATTGAGTTCAGGTATCTGGTGGCCCATGATTTTGAGTCTAGTCCCCACGTGACCTGAGTACTGTCAGGTCTTTTCCTGATTTGGAAAAAAAAAAGCTGTACAGGTGTTCTATCGGAAAAAGTTGAAAAGACTTTTATTAAAGTTGGCTGTCCTTTAACAAAAATGTAAGAAGAATGTTTTTAAGTTTTCATACTGACTGATGGAAATTTTCACTTGAAGTAGTTGGTATTTCTGCATGCAAAAGTGAAACAAAGAAGGGCACCTAAGTAAGATCTATTAATCTAAACAAGAAAATCTCAAATTCATCTTCAACGGGCTGGAGCGATAGCACAGCGGTGGGGCGTTTGCCTTGCATGTGGCAGACCCAGGTTCGATTCCTCCGCCCATCTCGGAGAGCCCGACAGGCTACCGAGAGTATCTCGCCAGCATGGCAGAGCCTGGCAAACTACCTGTGGCATATTCAACATGCCCAAAACAGTAACAAACAAGTCTCACAATGGAGATGTTACTGGTGCCCAGTCGAGCAAATCGATGAGCAATGGGATGACAATAACAATAACATCTTCAACACTTCTCAGTTTGGCTCTTACCAGTCTTTCCACCAATAGTTATCGTCACTTTGGTAGGGTCAGGATGAGATAAGATGACGGTCATGTGATTTGTAACTTGCTTGGAGGGTTTACTGACTGTTTCAGCTCAACAACCTCCCTCTTGAGAGAGCACACCTCACTCTGGGGCTGTGCCCTGAACACCTCCAGCTCACACAGAGGAATCTGGCTTCCTTTGGGCCTCAGTGCATCTCCACCTCCTTTACATTTGACATGTCCAGATCCTGCCTATTCATTTTTATTTTTTGGCTTTTTGGGTCACACCCGGAGATGCTCAGGGGTTACTCCTGGCTCTACACTCAGGAATCACTCCTGGCGGTGCTCGGGGGACCCTATCGGATGCTGGGAATCGAACCTGGGTCGGCCGCAATGCAAGGCAAACACCCTACCCACTGTGCTATGACTCCAGCCCCGCTGCCTATTAATTTTGAAGGCAGAATATTACGAATTTCATAGACTGTGTGCTACTGTAATTGTTTTGACCAAATCCATGTAAACCCTGTCATATTACATAATTTAGATTGTCCTGAGTTTTCCTTCACTTTTCTTTTAAAGAGTTTAACTTTTACTGTGAATGGGAACAGTGAACCCTGATATTAGAGTCTATTTTGTAGACATTTTAATGACTAGTAGGAAAACCACAAACTACTTTACTTACTAAGAGTACAGTTGCTTTCCAATCTAAGATGATATATTTTGGCACAAGTTTGACTTACTAGCTACCTTAATATAATTAAAATGAGAATAAAACTATCGATTAGCTTTTCACAGTCTATGAAGTGATAGTCATGATTCTGCAGGGTTAAACCACAGGTCTCCCCAAGGAACAGAGACTTGGGGTTGCTCTATAGGCTGAACTCCCCAGGACAGGATCTTCATCTTACCAAGACATAGAAGACTGGTTGAAACTGTTCTGTCCAGTGGTGCCAGCCTGTTGCTGTAAGAAGCTGAGGACCAATGGTTCTGCCACTGTGGATAGGAATCAGCCTGGCCAATTAGTTGGCCTTTGTCAGACCAAGGGTATAAGATGGTGGACAACCATGGATCTTGATAGGAAGTTTAATACTTAATAACCTGAGCCCCAGGGTGTATCACTTAACTGATAATCACTTTGTTTTGTTTTGTTTTTGCTTTTTGGGTCACACACAGCAATGCATAGGAGTTACTCCTGGCTTATGCACTCAGAAATTAGTCCTGGTGGTGCTCAGGGGACCCTATGGGATGCTGGGAATCGAACCTGGGTCGGCCGTGTGCAAGGCAGACACCCTACCCACTGTACTATCGCTCCAGCCCCCCACTGACTGATAACTTTGAAAGGAAATAGGAATATCTCTTTATTAGTCTTCTTCCCACAAGGGTCTCAGACAGTCTGGGAACAGCAGTAGAAATGGACCCACCACCAGGAATATAGACCAAGTGGAAAATGAGAGGCAATATGAAGGAGAAAATTGTGCTTACTTTGAACTCAGAAATCCAAGCCCAGGGATGGCCGGTAACATGGCAGATGAAGCATCCAGTTACGATGGAACCCCTGTCCCCTTCACTCCCCCCCCCCCACCCCTGCATACAGCAGGACTTCACCGTGAGATGGAAGTGGATCATTGTCCCTTGATGCACGCAGCAGACGCACCGTGTTTAACCACCTCTTTCGAGTGTGAAATCACCTCCTCGTGCTTACGGAAGTGAGGGCCATTTACACAAACTTAGAGTCAGTCTCTGCGAACAGACTTTGTTGGTCCCGTTAAGTGCCAGCCTTAGCTCACCCTGCTGCCTCTGGGCACACACATTTCACGTCCATGAGTATTCTGGGAGGGCAGTCCGTGGCATTTGCCAACTTCCAGTCCAACATTCACGCCATAAAATCCAACCACCATGGAACATGGGCTGAAAAACAATCCATCCAGAGTTTAATGAGTAACATTAACAGGCTCTTTAAGACACTAATAACAAGTTTAATTACTGTTCATTTTAGTACCGATGGAAGCGGTCCAAAACCTAACTTATTACTAAATTCATTTTAGCAAAAGCAGAAAACCATCAATAAAATAACATATTGGAATTGCAGGTTATTTTCAGACATATAATTTCTATTAACATGACATTCCAAAAGTGCATTTGTCTTGCTCTCTCTCTCTCTCTGTTTTAAGACTAAAATATCGATTAAGGGAACCATTTCTTCCCTACTCTGGCTTCGGATCTGATACTAAGTTAGATAAATTTTTTATTTATTTTTTTATTAGGTCATTATACTTTTTGGAACTTTGATTACCAAAGAAAAACATTTTTGTTTGATTTGTTTTGGCACTTCCTGTATGATGCCCAGGAAGCCTCAGGGTCTTTCCCTGCAATTCTCAGCCAGCTGGGCCCGTGTGGGGTTCACTGCAACTACCCAAGGATGTGGCACTGTCAGGCCTTCCGGTGCTGAGCTCACCCGGCCATCATGGCAGGGCCCCGTGGTGTCGAGGGCTGAACAGCCTGGAGCCCGGGGAACCTGTGGTGCCAGGGATCACACTGAGAGCAGCGACATGCGAGGCGTGTTCCTTAACCTCTTTTCTAGCTCTCTGTTCCAGGGGAAGTGGTTTATAAAACATTTCATCATTTCTAACGTTGTAATGATGCTAATCATATCTTGCTACCATAGTAAGAATAGTAATAATGCAGTCAGATGCCAGGCAGCAGACTCTAACAGTCCAAGCGTCCACTTTGATGTGTCAGGATGTGTTGTTCTGAAAATGGCTACCTGTCTGTAACTAGGTAAATACATAAGGTGGGAATATGGATTAGAGACTTTTATAGTAATTGGATATTGCCATCTTTATGCATTTTATGAACATTGTAAATCTGCTAGGAGATGAAGGAAATAAAGATATCCGTAGAAGAACCATAGACAAGCATCCGATTTTACAGGTATGAGGCTAAGCCTTTCGAGTGGAATCTGAGAAATCAGGAGAAGTGCAACTCTATGGAGTGTCCGTATGGTATGTGGTCAGCATCGTTCTCTCTGAGAGAGATAGGCATGAATGTTCACAGCAGTGCCAATATTTTCAGTATCTCACATTCACCGTTGACTTCCCTTTTTTTAAATGGTGTGCTGAGCATAACCTTTCTTGAAAATGTACATCTGTGTTTCTTTATACTATGCATGTGTGCTAGCTCACTTTATAATTATAAAGAGAGGGTCATTTACTGGAGAGAAGTTGACACAAGGAATGAGGCATGAATGAGTATTTGTTCAGTTTACTTCCAAAAGTAAAGGCAGGACTGGAGAGATGGTCCAGTGGGGGTAAGGAGGCTAGTAGTGCCCTGCACACAGCTGACCCAATTTTGATCTTTAGAACCACATCTGGTCCCCTGAACACTGCCAGAAATGATCCCTGAGCACAGAGCCAATACTAAGCACTGGACACAGTTGGGTGTTGCCAAAGGCACCCCCCCCACCACACACACACACAGGTTGATTCAAGTTTTAGCCTGTAAGGCAGGCGATTGGGAAGTCGGAACATTTCTTCTGGGATTTGGATGGCTGGTCAAGGGACGGGATAGAGCTGTCCTAGAGGAGATAAAGTCAGGGTATTGGAGCTCAAATTCCATATTGTAATACCAGTTCTACTTCACAGACACTCTGTGACAGTCCTATCGTCCCATCACTTACACACCCATGAGTAATTTTTTCACTTTCAATGGGGATAATAATTGCTGAGGGTGGTTTGTAATTAGTTGTGGTGTTATCCACAGCTCTGCTTTTCTGTTGACTTCCAGTACTCTGTATACCTCCAGCCTTTTCTGGGTCACCAGGTACTTCCATGGTTTCCTTGAGCAAAGTTTGGTAGGATTGATTTGTTCTATCTCAAAACCCGCATGTCAGAATTTTCAGCAGATTATGTCTCGGTGAGGTCTGCCTGAGACGGTGGAGTCAGGCCGAGGGTATGGTGGCGATTTCCCTCCCCACATTTTCAATAGCTTTAGAAAATAAGCAGCATTAGCACTTAGGCACATACTCCGTTGAAATTGTAGTAGCATAAAGATAAAGATGCTTGTAGAGTCATTTTAAAGATTTGTATTACTTGAGAATATATATATATACATATATATATATATTTACATATTTTCTTTTTGTGTCACACCTGGCCATGCACAGGGGTTATCCCTGGCTCTGCACTCAGGAATTACTCCTGGCGGTGCTCAGGGGGCCATATGGGATGCTGGGAATCGAACCCGGGTCGGCCACGTGCAAGGCCAATGCCCTACCCGCTGTGCTATTGCTCCAGGCCCAAGAATATATTTTTGAGTGCTGTATTTGTCTTCACATGGCAGAGCCTCGAAAGCTCCCTGTGGCATATTCTATATACCAAAAACAGTAACAATAACAGGTCTCATTCCCTTGACCCTGAAAGAAACCTCCAATCATTGGGAGAGACAAGTAAGGAGAAGCTGCTAAAATCTCAGGGCTGGGACAAATGGAGACGTTACTGGCACCCATTCGAGAAAATTGATGAACAATGGGATGAAAAGTGATACAGTGATCTTTAAAGGCAGATGGAATAGGTCCTCTTTTTCTTGGGGTGGGGGCATGCCTGGCAGTGCTCAGGGTTACTTCTGGCTCTGTGCTCATGGATCCCACAGTAATGGGCACAGGAGACCATTTGTATTCCTGGGGATCAAACTCAGGTTGGCCACATGCCAGGCAAGTGCCCTACCCACTGTGCTATCACTCCAGCCCTGGACCAGGTTATCTTTAATGTTCTTTAAATGTTTAAATTTTGAAGACTTGTATCCCAGATTAATTTATTTTTAATTTATCAGTACTGAGTTGAAACACAGGGAATGTTCACATTTTTAGGTGACTCATTGTTGAAGGGTTGTGATGCCAACAGTAAGATTTTCTTTCAGAGCAATGCAAGAAAGAGCAAAAATGACAAGTTGTGTGCATTTGGTGCTAAAGTAGGCCTTATTAGATTAATTGGTCAAGCCCAAGAGGAGTTTTTAAAAATAAAAATCATATTGACTGCTTATTTTTTTATAAGAATACAAATCCTGATGCATCCTTATCTTTACAGTTAGAATCAGAACATTTCGCGAAAGTGCTCTGATGGGTTGAAAACATCTGAGGTAATAGAATTTTTCCAGGGTATAGGAACTAAGTAGAGTCTCTGACAGAGAGCAGTAGATTTTTTTTGCAAGAAAATAGAATAAAAAGGGATCCTTGACTGAACTTACAAATGCACCTAAGAACTGAAAAATCCATCAAGGAAAGGATGATGTCCGCTGGTTCAGAGCTGCTTGCTGTTGGTATGTGTCACGAAAGTCCCGTGTTCTCATTCATGCCCGGTCTACTCTCTCTCCCCGCCCCCTCTTAAGATGCTTCACAAATCAATAAGAAAATCAAGGTGGCCTTTTAGCTATTAAATTAAATTTAAACTGTCATAGATTGAAATTTGGATTGACAGTTCACCAGCTGCTTTTCCTTGAATACAAATGATAGCAGTGTCCTTGTTTGAATCGGACCAGTTGGGTTACAAGGAGGAAGCACTCGGATAATTTTAGAGGATGACTTTATTATTGTGATGGATATGCGGGTGTGGAACGGAAAGCTAAGGAATAAAGATAAATATCCCTCCTGCTTCTGTTTCTCTCTGTCTGTGCGCTCTTTGCCGTTCCAACCTGCAGCTCTCTGCTCCCTCATGTCCTTACTTCTTCATTATAACTTGCCCATTTGTGCCCTTTCCCTCCTCTAGATTATCTCTGTCCTCTCTCTACAGTTCCTGTTTTTCTCTATAATTTGTGTTCCATTCTCATCAATAAAATAGGACCCTTCCCTGCTGGGAAATGGTTTGTATTTCTATTTTGCTCACAGCGGCTCCATCATTTGGAATATGATTGAGGAAACAGGGGCTGGGGCTGCTCAGCTTCTGACTCTTTTGTATTCTGATTATCTTACTTCATACATGGGCTGGAGCGATAGCACAGTGGGTAGGGCATTTGCCTCGCATACAGTTGACCCGGGTTTGATTCCTCCATCCCCCTCGGGGAGCCCAGCAAGCTACCGAGAGTATCCCGCTCGCACGGCAGAGCCTGGCAAGCTCCCCGTGGCGTATTCAATATGCCAAAAACAGTAACATCAAGTTTCACAATGGAGACGTTACTGGTGCCCACCCAAGCAAATCGATGAACAACAGGACAACAGTGCTACAGTGCTACTTCATACATGGGAGAGATAGAAACCTTGGGGTTCAGCTTCAGTATATACCCTACTTTTACATGAAAGACAGCCATTAAATTTCCTTTTTTATTAGTTGTGTTTTTATTTATGTGATTAAGATCTATGGCTGGAGTGACAGTGAGTAGGGTGTTTGCCTTGCATGAGGCTGACCTGGGTTCAATTCCTTCATCACTCTCAGAGAGCCCGGCAAGCTACCGAGAGTATCCTGCCCACACGGCAGAGCTTGGCAAGCTCCCCATGGCGTATTCAATATGCCAAAAACAGTAACAACAAGTGTTACAATGGAGACATTTCTGGTGCCCATTCGAGCAAATTGATGAGCAAAGGGATGACAGTGGTAAGGTGCTAACTAAGATCTATCGGGCAGTGATTCTCAAGAGGAAGTAATTTGGCTTGGGAGGAGGCCTGTGTTTGCTCACATCTTGAGCTGTTTTTGATGGCCTGGACTGGCGGAGGTGTTTGCTGGCCTCTAGAGTCTGGAGATGCTGGACCCTCCTAGGAAATGCAAGAGAATGTTCTCCCTAAAGGAGGGACTGTGGCGGGGCAAGCGAGGGCAGGGGCTAAGGCATTCTGTGTGTGGCCACTTCAGTTTGGGGCCCAGTTTGACCGCATATGGCCCCCGTGAGCAGAACCACGATATCGGGTAGAGCACACGGCGTTCTCACAGACACACACAAAAGGAACCAATGGCCCAGGGGTGTCTTTATGTCAGCAGTGCCAGGAGTGCAGAATTGTTTCACAAAGCAAGTGAAACAAGTAATTGGAGATTAATCGTTGCCTATATACTATACTCAGTGTCGGGGCTGGACTGAGCTACCAGGATGAGCCCATGTAAGCTGCTCCACACAAGGGCAGGAACACAGGGACCCATGAAAATGGGCGAGATTTCTCGTGTGTCCTGACTGGTTTGGATGAGATGATCCCTTTGCCCATCTTCTTTTGGCTGCCTTAGTAGATAATTTCCTAAATTATACCGAAATTGTCAGTCTTCCTTTCCACACAGATCCCTGGTTCTACTTGACCTGTTTGTTGTCAGTATGCAGATCCTAGGTACTTAGCCTGTTTGTCAGTATGCAGATCCTAGGTACTTAGCCTGTTTGTCAGTATGCAGATCCTAGGTACTTAGCCTGTTTGTCAGTATGCGGATCCTAGGTACTTAGCCTGTTTGTCAGTATGCAGATCCTACATTGTTTGTTTTCAGTATGCAGAAGAACTTTGCATGACCTTCCTGTAACTCCTTTGTTGGTGACCTCACTGTATGGAGCCCTGTGAACTGTAGGATGGTAATAAAAGGAGACTTCAAGGCTCTCTACTTTAGTCACAGAGTCAGACAGAACCTGGACCCTCCATGACATACATTTCTTCCGTGTTCCTTGTCTGCACGAATATTCACGCAACACTCAACCCCTCTCTCTTTTTAAAATTGAATCGCTGTGAGATACAGTTATAAACTTTCATGATTGAGTTTCAGTCACATAATGATCGAGCACCCATCCCTCAAGCAGTGCACAATTTCCACCACCCATGTTCCCAGTATCCCTCCTACCACCTCCACCCCATCCCACCCCCTGCCTCTGTGGCAGATACATTCCTTCTTACTCTTTCTCTATTTGGGGGCATTACGGACAAACCCTCTTTCTTATCTTTTTTTTAAATCAGTTATACCATTTTCAGATCCCCAGGAAAAAGATATTAGTAACCTAGACTATGTAGGACAGGTATAGACTTCTGTTAATTCGTAATGATGAGCAATAAATCATCATTATGATTTATTTATGTGTGGTCTAAATAGTTAAGAGTAGCACTGTCTGTCTGTAGCACTGTCTTCCCATTGTTCATCGATTTGCTCGAGTGGGCACCAATAATGTCTCCATTGTGAGACTTGTTAAGAGTAGGCTGGTATTATCTGTAATGTGTTAATCAGGACATATTAGCATGCATCTGAAAAAAGGCAGGACAGTGTTTTAGAAGAAGGTATTATTTAGAAGGAATCATAAAGCATTTATGTGTAAATGAATAAAAATAATAAAAATAGAAGTGTTTCAAAATTTAGCACTTTCTCAATTCCAAAACACAGGTTTTTTTCATATATATATATTTTCATATATATATAGAGAGAGATTTTTAAGGTAGTAAGCCTCAGTAATACTGATTTTAATATCCAATTTCCATATTAGTGTAAGGGTGATTTTTCATTAACTCTGAGTAAATGGAAAATTCAAATCATCTATTAAATTAATTTATGATTTTCTATTTCTTTGGTATCCTGGGGCTTCATGACCTTTCCTTCCACAATCTCTTATTCCTTTTTTTTTCCTGGCAGCACATCTCCACATAGAATCCTGGAGAGAGGTAAGGTGTGCAGATGCAATATTCACCCGAAGAGTGGGGGGAACGGTTTATTTATTTTAGAGAGTGAGGAGGAGTCTGCCATCCAGACCCAGAATCTATCCACACGCTCTCCGGGTCTCCATCCACTCGTGGCTTTGGATGGCGCTGATGAGTTGTTCCCTCTGAACTTACCGCTTAATTGCCTCTGAGAATACTGGGATTAAGGCAAAGGGGGAAGTGGATTTAGAAGCCCTGCAGTTTGCTTCTCTTGGCCAGAAAGTGCTTTCTCCTTCCAGCCCGGGTCTCCCGAGGAGGTTGGGGGGAGATTGACTGGGTGTCTTCTCTGCCGGGGAGGCCGTGTGAGAGCCCAGCATCCCTGGCTGCCCTCAGTGCTGGCTGGGGTTTCCGGCTTCCTGATCCCAGCAGGCTTTTATCCAGTGAGTGATGAACCAAGTCAGATGCAATCGAGTGGATAGAAGGATCTCTGCAGAGCTGTGGAAGGTGAGAGAGTTTTACAGACCCATGAACAGACTCAGGCGGTTCTCAGTGAATTGAGCGGCTGGAGAAAGTTTGCTGTGGACTCCGGGAACCTGGCGTGTCCCTCATGCTGAGTGGGACCAGGCCTTTCTTTCCACAAACAGAGCAGGGTAACTGCTGGTTTGCTGAGGTGGTTTAGTATGAGCCCCTCTGTTTGGCGCCTGATCTGGTTTGAACAGGCCTTGGGTCTCTCACAGAGTGTGGACAGAGGACATGTCACCGAAGTGTTTTAATCCTTTCCGTCACTTTTCATCAGTTTCCCATCATTGTGGCAAATTTCCAAAAACTGTTATCACCAGTTCAATGCTAGGTCTGCAATAGGAGGTCTTATCCCTAGTTAAAATTATAATCTTATGGGGGAAATTGGGCAAGATCGTATCTGACTCAAAGTTGATTCATTTTGATTTTTTATTTTTGAGAAGCAAATGAATTAGTGCCTGAAAAGCACTTTTAATAGTCCTATCACAAGAGCCGCCTATAATTATTAATGTGCATTGAGCTCTTAGCAGGGAACTTGCATCTGGTAATCATTAAGTCTGTGGTAACTAGTTTTCTATAAAAGTGTGGGTAATTGCTAGCAGTAAAGAAAAAAAAATGAAGTTTTTTTTTTTTTTTCAATGGAGGCTCCAATAAATAAGCCATAAACATCTGTTGTTGCTTGCGCTGATGATCACTTTTTGATTGTGGTTAATCTGGTTGGGAAGCTGTCAGCTACGCAGGGAGAGTGAGGCGAATGCAGAAGCCTTTTTAGTACACAGGAGAGCCATTCTGGTGAATTCGATGACATTTTGGCTAGAGACATAATGACAATAATTGAGCTTCCCCCAAGTATCATTTATAATGTAAATGTACCTGATTACTATAATTGGTGTCATAAATCTCCATCCTGTAAGTGTGCCACTCACTTCTGGATCCAACGGCAGGGTTAAACCGAATCAACAGAAACCCTCCATCCTATTTATTCATGTCATACACTGTCTGGATTGCCACCACGTGGAGTCCAATGAGATTCTTTGGTCGCTAGCAACCTTGGCTTACAGTGCTGCAAGCGAGAGATAGTTTAAATGTGAAAAAGGACCAAGGATACCTTTGGAGATTTAATGCGAGCAATGCTTCATATGGGCATATGATCTCAATTTTAAAGTGTTTCGCTATAAATATTTCCATGGATCCACACATATACGTAGTAGGTAAGAAGGAATATTAGATTGTTATTTCCATGTTACATACCAGGCATCGAAATGACAGGTCTCATTCCCCTGACCCTGAAAGACCCTCCAATCATTGGGAAAAGCAAGTAAGGAGAGGCTGCTAAAATCTCAGGGCTGGAATGGAGACGTTACTGGAGCTCACTGGAGTAAATCGATGAACAATGGGATGACAATGATACAGTGATACATACCAGGAAGCCAGTATCTCTCTCAGAGAGCTAGTAGTCCTCCAGAGCTCTAGTCCGTGACTAGACACACACACACACACACACACACACACACACACACACACACACAGAGTCAGACTTCAGACTTCACTTCCGGTGCCTTCTTGACTGTCACCCTTGAACCAAACTATCACCTGGGCAGGGACTTTTATCTGACTGGCTAGAATTCAACATTTATTAGTTTGAGTAGGTATGAGAAAATAAGCCTACCTACTCTTTCCCGTTAGTGTTAACATTCTCACTGTACACGTGGATTCCAGATCTCGAGGTTACTCTTTCCTCTAAAGCAACTTTTCCTCAATACGTCTAGATATTATTTGCTATGAATTCTTGAGCTTTCAACTCATCATTTGCAGAAAAAATGAACTTTATTATTAACATCCCCAAAGGAAACATAAATCTTCCCACTCGCATTGACTGATGAACAGTATTAGAATCATGTTTGTGTGCTCATGTACAGCCATGAACAAGAAGGAGTTAAAATAATTTAAAATTATATTCAGCTCTTTCTTCAGTGCATTTGCCACTTGAACGTATGGGTCATGAAGCCCACAGCTAAGCTTAAGTGAGAAAGAAAAAGACTCGGAGCAACATTACTGTTGCTGGACATGGAGGGTCCAGCAAGTCTACCAATACTGGGATTCTGACCTGCAACTTGGTGGGCTGGCCAGCAGAAGCATCATCAATGTGAGAAGGAGCTTCTGAGATGCTGAGATGGACAAAGGCTCCTTGACCTGTGCTTGGACTGGGATCAACTGAAAGCTCAGTGTGAGCACGGTCCTGCTGCTGATACCTCCCTGGGCATGTGTGAGACCAAAAGTGCGGAGTGCTCAATCCTGACACCCCCAGGACACAGACTTTATCAAGAAACAAGATTATTGTGTATCTCAGACTTGACTATGCTGCCAGTATTGGTGATTTGTTGTTGTTCTTCTTCTTCATGGTTTCGGGGCCATGCCTGGCAATGCTTGGGACTCAATCCTGGATCTACACTCAGGGAATCACTCCTGGAAGTGCTCTGGGGATGCCAGGGATCAAACCTGGATCAGCCACCTGCCAGGCTGTACTATCTGGTGTTGGCAATTTTGAAACAAGTATCTCCAAGACTGGGGACACCCAGGGACATACCTTGTTGACTCACACATTCAGAGTGAAGCAACTAAATGTTGATGTTTAAAAATGGGTTCAGAGCTCAAGAGATAGTACAGAGGTTAAGACACTAACTTCACATTTGCATTTTCCACTTTTGATACCCGACGCTGCATGGTGTTCCCCTAAAACCATTAGGAATAATCCCTGAGCATAGAGGAAGGAGTAAGCCCTGACTGGGTGTGCCCTAGTCCCCACATGGATTAATTGTGACCCAATAGAAGACACATGATGAAATTGTTGAGGAAGTCAGTTCCTCCATTCAGCAAGTTGGCTCCAGCCCTGGTACAGTAGCATGTGGCAGTGTCTGGTCGGAGGAGCCGTGACAGAGCTCACAGACTGTGGGCCAAGGGATGGAAACTCACCCGTGGAAATGGGAGCGCTGGTGGAATCAGGCAGCAGAAGCCCTGGGTCGCATTGTCACCAGCTTGTCCCGTGTAAGCCTCTGTGCCTCCCTGTCCAGGGTCTCTATGAAACTGGAGGAGTCAGTGCTACCCCTCTGGACGGAGCTGGCTCTAGTGGGCTCTGTCCCGGCCTGGCAGCCCCCACTGCTCTGTGAGTGTTTTAGTGGAAGCAGAGTCTTGAAGAGAAGCTCTGGGCGGGAGCAATAGTGTACCGGGTATGGTGTTTGCCTTGCACGCGGCTGACCCGTGTTCGATTCCCAGCATCCCATAGGGTCCCCTAAGAACTTCCTGAGTGCAAAGCCAGGGGTAACTCCTGTGAATCACTGGGTGTGACCCAAAAACAAAGAAACAAAAAAAAAAACCTTGAGAGAAAATCTCTGAGTGAAGAGAGAAACCCTCATTGCTCTTGTGATAAGCCAGGGGACACTTGGGGTCTTGAGATCTGGCCACACCGCATCCCTGAGAGGGTTCCCGGCTGGCCCCTGTGTGTTGAGAGCATCTTTGACTGCCCTCCTCTGGGTCATTTTGCAGTTTGTGACAAGAGACAGCTTGTTGTTGGGACGTTAACAAGGCAGTTGATGAGAAACCGGAGCTGGTGGGGTCACCACATCTGGTCTGCCCAGAGGGCTAAGGGACTATCATCCCAATACCTGCTCCTGGTCTGGCTCAGCGGGAGGGAGAGCATCCCAGGACTATTTGTCTGAATTGGCTGCTTCTGTTTAATAGGAAAAGGCTAATGATAACAATGTCCCAGACATCTTCAGAAGGAAAGAAAAATGTTTTGTGGATTCTTTTATACTCCTGTGTAAGTGTGGCTATTTTAAGCTATAATTTTAAGTTACTGTTTTTTTTTTTCTAATTTTATTGAATCACTGTGAGATAGTTACAAGCTTTCATGTTTGGGTTACAATCACACAATAATCAAACACCCATCCCTTGACCAGTGCACATTCCCACCACCAATATCCCGGGTATACCCCCCTCTTCCCCACCCTCCCCCTGCCTCCATGGCTGACAATATTCCCCATATTCTCTCTCTACTTTGGGGCATTAGGGCTTACAACAAAGACACTGAAAGGTTATCGTGTTTGGTCCATTAGCTACTAAGCTATTGTGTTTTTTTTTTTTTATCTTTTTTTCTCGGTTTTGGGGTTACATCCTGGCAAGTGCTCAGGGCTCATTCCTGGCACTTGGCTCAGGGATCACTCCGGCAGGGCTTGGAAACCATATGTGGTTTGGGGATTGAACCCAGGTCGGGTATATGCAAGGCAAGTGCCATACTCTCTGTACTATCTCCCTGACCCATAAGTATTTGTATTTTCTTCTAATATCATTTATTGGTATTAAGCTTAGTGGATTTTATCTCATCATAAGTTATCTAAAAGAAGTTTATTGCCAGAGGATAAATTGTTAGGGAGCAAGAATCGAGACTAAAAACTAGTGAGGGGGGCTGGAGCGATAGCACAGCGGGTAGGGCGTTTGCCTTGCACGCGGCCGACCCAGGTTCGAATCCCAGCATCCCATATGGTCCCCTGAGCACTGCCAGGGGTAATTCCTGAGTGCAGAGCCAGGAGTAACCCCTGTGCATCGCCAGGTGTGACCCAAAAAGCAAAAACTAGTGATGAATTATCAAGTAAATGAAGAGAATGATGATTCCATCTGAGGCTGTCTTATTGGAGACTGAAGGTAGGTCAGTTTCGTGTAAGCCACTGAATTGTCACAATCTGATGCTGGCATTGTCTTCTCTTGAGTTGGCATAGATGCTTTCCTCACTTGGGGGTTTGACTAGACGGGGATTTTCTTTTTCAGAAATAGCATAGACTAGGGCTGGAGTGATAGCACAACAGATAGGGCGTTTGCTTTGCACTCGGCCGACCCGGGTTTGATTCCCAGCATCCCATATGGTTCCTCAAGCACCACCAGGAGTAATTTCTGAGTGCACAGTCAGGAGTAAACCCTGAGAATACCATGTATGATCCAAAAAGAATATATATATATATATATATATATATATATATAGCATAGACTGAAGGCAAGAGATTCTGAAACAAGGGTATAACAGACTTTTCTTTTTTCTTACTTTCTTCTTGAGAATTTTGGGCCATACCCACAATGCTCAAGCTTACTGTGGATGGTGCTCAGGGGACCATAAACAGGGCCTTGTGTCAAAGCAGGGTTGGCCAGGTCCAACAGAAGCACTTAACTCCATCCTATCTCTTGACCAAGATAGCTCCATGTGTTTAAGCTAGGTATAAATTCTCTGTTGACAGTTTTTTTTTTTTTTGGTTTTACATGCTTCTAGTAGAGGTTGACTATATGTCTCCCCTGAACTTGAGTGCTTATTCTACGATATAGATCTCAGGTAGTTATTTGTTTAGAAATCATGTGTAGAAACAATCTGTATTCAGCAAAAGACCATAACTTCCTTAGGTTTCTATTTCTGGCTATCGTATTTTATCTCTATTTATTTATTGTCTCTGAGAAATTTGTCAACTCCCTGCAAACTTGTTGGTAACTAATAGATCAATATATTCGTCTCTGTCTAGTAGTGATTTTACTTGACTTTATTTTTTGGAAAAGCAGTTTTGTTCCTATTTGTGATTCAGCTCAACATTTCTCTATTCCATATGGATTTGTTCTCTTTGACTTTTCCTTTGAATAGTTTGGGCTATCTGCCTAGTTCCCTTATATGAGTAAAGTAAAATCGTTTACATTTACATGTATTCATTTTTATATCTGTATGGGGGTTATTTTACATTTCCTTGAAAATTATCTTTCTACATATCTCACCAGTGGTGTATATTGCATTCATTGTGAAAAGAACTCTGATGCCTTTTTTGTCTAATTCCCTGTCAAGATGTGTCATCTAACTCACTTACTAATATGTATTTAATACATTTCATTCAAGAAAACGCTAGCATCAGATTGTGGCAGCTCCATGGCTTATACTGAACTGACCTGTTTTCAAACTCCAATAATACAGTCTCAGGTGGAATTATCATTCTCTTCTTTTACTTGATAATTCCTCACTAGTTTTCAGTCTCTGATCTTGCTTCTTAACAGTTTATTCTCTATTAACTAGCAACATAAACTTCCTTTAAATAAGTTATGAGATAAAACCCACTAAGCTTAAAACCAAACATGATACAAGTTTTCTTGAAAAGTTCTAGACTCATGAGAAAGGATATTTTTTGCCAATATAATTATATATTCAAGAAGTCAAATTATTCAGTTATTCATCAGGCCAAAAACATACATCCTTCAGATGGAAGGAAGAATTTCTTAGCTGTTCTAGTCATCAGTTTTTGTGATTTCATAACTCTTGTCGACTAACCTAGGACAGAAATTGTTGGTAAGAAAGACATCAATGATTATTTCCAAGCAAATTCACATTTTACCTCTTTTCTCAGAATTGAATACTGTGGTGACTAAGGTTCTAAGAGACAGTAAATAATTGCTTTTTAGAAGAAGCCTATTTAAAACTAGCACTATATTTTTAAAGTGATTAGCTTGTGATTCAGAAATTGCAGTGCTTCATTTTTTTATTGTATTGTCAGAGAAGAATACAAAAGTCCTCACTGAAAAGGAAAATCATTGCTTCTTTGGAAAAGTACAATTCAAATGTTTATAAATTTGTGATTCATCACTGAAGAAAGGTAACAATCTGATATCATTTCTAGACTGGTATCCTACTCACATAGCATTAATTTATTGAAGAATTTTTGTTTTTATGTTATTAGCAATTAAAATATTAAATAGTATCACTGTATCACTGTACACTGTCATCCCGTTGTTCATTGATTTACTCGAGTGGGTGCCAGTAACATCTCCATTCTTCCAAGCCCTGAGATTTTAGCAGCTTCTCTTTACTCCCTAACGCTGCCGTATTGGAAGCTCTTTCAGGGCCAGGGGAATGAAACCCATTATTGTTACTGTTTTTGCCATATCAAATATGCCACGAGTAGCTTGCCGGGCTCTGCCATTCAGACAGGATACTCTCGGTAGCTTGCCGGGTTCTCCGAGAGGTGTATATATATATATATATATTTTTTTTTTCTTTTTCTCTATGATTTTTTTGCCGATTGTCTTAAATAGTAAGGGAAGTAATAGTAAGGGAAGTAATTTTCAAGTAACAAATTAGTTTATCACTTATTTTGTGACATATATTTTAATAGTATGCCAGCTCTGACAAATCTTAACAAATATTTTAACACCTTATAAACTAATTTTGCACATGATTCTTTTTAATAATTATACACGAAAATAAAATTTATATTGAAAAATAGAAATATATATGAAGAATCACATAATGCACTCATAGTATCTTGAGGATAACATGAATGAACAATATGAACGTGATGAGTCATTGATCACTGATTTTGGTCTAACATTAGTACACACTCAGTTTTTACACAAACTATGAAAAATGCTTACTTTGAAATGATTACTTTGAAAAATCTTAGTTGAACCTGATTTTGCCAGAATGAGTTGAAATTTTTTGTGTATTTTGAATAATTCCAAAACAAAACATTTCATTTTCGAGGCAGAGGAAAGGGACATGAAAAAAGCAATCCCATTCACAATCGTGCCCCAGAAAATCAAGTACCTCGGAATCAGCTTAACCAAGGACGTAAAAGACCTTTACAAAGAAAACTACATAACGCTACTCCATGAAATCAAAGAGGACATGAGGAAATGGAGACATATACCCTGCTCGTGGATAGGGAGAATCAATGTTGTCAAAATGGCAATACTCCCTAAAGCATTATACAGATTCAATGCGATCCCTATAAGTATACCCATGACATTCTTCAAAGAAATGGATCAGGCAATCCTAAAATTCATATGGAATAACAAACGTCCAAGGATAGCTAAAACAATTCTTGGGAAAAAGATGATGGGAGGCATCACCATCCCCAACCTCAAACTTTACTACAAAGCAGTAACAATTAAAACAGCATGGTACTGGAACAAAGGCAGAGCCGTAGACCAATGGAACAGGGTGGAATATCCCTACACACAACCCCAAATGTATGACCATCTAATCTTTGATAAGGGAGCAAGAGATGTGAAGTGGAGCAAGGAAAGCCTCTTTAACAAATGGTGCTGGCACAACTGGACAACCACATGCAAAAAAATGGGTTTAGACCTTGACCTGACACCATGCACAAAAGTCAGATCAAAATGGATTAAAGACCTCAACATTAGACCACAAACCATAAGGTACATTGAAGACAAGGTCGGCGAAACCCTCCACGATATTGAAGATAAAGGTATCTTCAAAGGTGACACGGAACTAAGCAATCTAGTAAAAACAGAGATCAACAAATGGGACTACATTAAACTAAAAAGCTTCTGCACCGCAAGAGATACAGTGACCAGAATACAAAGACTATCCACAGAATGGGAAAGGATATTTACACAATACCCATCAGATAAGGGGTTGATATCAATGGTATATAAAGCACTGGTTGAACTCTACAAGAAGAAAACATCCAACCCCATCAAAAAATGGGGCGAAGAAATGAACAGAAACTTTACCAAGGAAGAAATACGAATGGCCAAAAGGCACATGAAAAAGTGCTCTGCATCACTAATCATCAGAGAGATGCAGATCAAAACAACTTTGAGATACCACCTCACACCACAGAGACTAGCACACATCCAAAAGAACAAAAGCAACCGCTGTTGGAGAGGATGTGGGGAGAAAGGGACCCTTCTTCACTGCTGGTGGGAATGCCGACTGGTTCAGCCCTTCTGGAAAACAATTTGGACGACTCTCAAAAAATTAGATATTGAATTCCCATTTGACCCAGCAATACCACTGCTGGGAATATATCCCAGAGAGGCAAAAAAGTACAATCGAAACAACATCTGCACATGTATGTTCATCGCAGCACTGTTTACAATAGCCAGAATCTGGAAAAAACCCGAATGCCCCAGAACGGATGACTGGTTGAGGAAACTTTGGTACATCTATACAATGGAATACTATGCAGCTGTTAGAAAAAAGGAGGTCAAGAATTTTGTAGTCAAGTGGATGGGCATGAAAAGTTTCATGCTGAGTGAAATGAGTCGGAAAGAGAGAGACAGACATAGAAAGATTGCACTCATCTATGGTATATAGAATAACAGAGTGGGAGACTAACACCCAAGAACTGTAGAAATAAGTACCAGGAGGTTGACTCCATGGCTTCGAGGCTGGCCTCACGTTCAGGGGAAAGGTCAACTCAGAGAAGCGATCACCAACTACATTGTAGTCGAAGGCCATGTGGGGGAAGGGAGTTGCGGGCTGAATGAGGGCTAGAGACTGAGCACAGCGGCCACTCAACACCTTTATTGCAAACCACAACAGCTAATTAGAGAGAGAAAACAGAAGGGAATGCCTTGCCACAGTGGCAGGGTGGGGTGGGGGGGAGATGGGATTGGGGAGGGTGGGAGGGACACTGGGTTTACGGGTGGTGGAGAATGGGCACTGGTGAAGGGATGGGTTCCAAACTTTGTATGAGGGAAGTATAAGCACAAAAGTGTATAAATCTGTAACTGTACCCTCACGGTGATTCTCTAATTAAAAATAAATAAATTTAAAAAACAAAAAAACAAAAAAAAAACATTTCATTTTCACCAAGACATTATCACAGACTAGACTTAAATGAGACACCATCTTGACAAAGCCTTTAATTTGTTTCCTCATTTATGAATGAGAAATTGTCATATCTCTAGAAACTTAGAGAAATCTCCATTATTCTGGTTGAATACACAATGGAGGGGCCAGACAGACGGTACAGTGGATAGGGCGCTTCCCTTGCATGAGCCCAACCCGAGTTTGATCCCCAGCATCACATATGGTCCCCCAGGTACCACCAGGAGTGATTTCTAAGTGGAGATCGGGAGATCATGAGCATCAGTGGGTGTGGCCCCCTAAAACAAAAACAAAACATAGCAAAAAAATACACATAGGATGGACTTTTTATTCACTTAAAATTAAGCACTCAAGTAATAAATGAGAGTTTTCACAATTAGGTAGACTCTTTGCTAGAAGAAGAGAATATATTACTTGTTAGAGTTCCAAGTGCCACATTGTTCTGATGATTGTAGGTAGACTGTGGAGGAATCTTTGCCTTAAAAGGTTGCTTTTATCCTACAGGATTAGTTACAAGATGAAAAGGATCATGAGGGGACCCCATTTCTGCCATTTTTCCAGGGATCCTGGGGGAGAAAGAATCATGACCTTCTTACCACATTTTGTATCAGAGGATCTAGGATCTTTACTTTGTATACAAATTAATTCTAAAGTGAAGCACACATAATTTATGAGGGAGGTTTTTCAGAAAAAAATCTACAAAATGTACCTGCTATTGTCCTGTGAGACAACCCCTCAGAGGTATTTACTAGAAATGTGTAAAGTGGACCCAGAGTCAGGTCACGTGCTGCTCCTTAAGGGGGTGAATTCTCTTTGGGCAATTCTTTTCACTTCTCAGGAGGAAAAAGAAATAATTATTGGGAGCCTTTAGGGTATCTCCACCTCAATATGAGTATTGCACAGAAATTTCTCACCCTCGAGTATTAGACTTGAACTTGTTTCTTTGTGCTTGTCTGTCCATGGGTCCCTTCTGACCTTATTTCCTGCCTCTACCTTGTGTCCTACCCTACCCATTGGACTCCTGGCCTTATGCTGTGGCCCTACTTACATTATTTTCCCTGTGGCCCCTCTCCTGGGGAACATGGGAGTAATGGCCCCCCAACAAGAAACATTAGACAAGTTAATATCTTGCTTATGACTCTGATCTCAGTCATTTTGATCATATTATTTTTGCCTGTCCCATCAGAAGGGTCACATAATCTGTTTTAAGTTAATTTAATTCATGCTTGAAAGATTTATATAGAGGAGTAATGTTCTTTTTTTAAAAAAACTTTTTATTAAATCACCATGTGGAAAGTTACATAGTTCTCAGGTTTATATGTCAGTTATACAATATTCAAACACCCATCCCTTCACCAGTGCCCATATTCCACCACCAGAAACCCCAGTATACCCCCCGCCCCCACCCCCTACCCCCTACTGTATAACTAATGAATTTCACTTCATTTTTTCTTTACCTTGATTACATTCCATAATTCAACACAAAACTCACTATAGTTGTTGGAGTTTCCAACCAAGAGAGACAGACCTACTACATTTGATAATTAGTTTTTCATTGCTGGAAATGGAGATATGTAGCCCCACTGCTACAAGTATGTAACTCTCTCTCTCTCTTTATTTTTTTTTCCTTTTTCCTTTTCCCTTTTTTTTTCTTTTTCCCCCTCATCCCCCTTCCTGCGCCTCATAGTATGGTGTACGCCACGCCGCGTCGGCCAGTGTGGGGCTTTGCTTAGTTCACAGTCCAGAGAGGTGGCTGCTACATTAAAAACCTTCAATATTTCAACAAAAACTTACTGTTATTATTTGGAGTTTCCCCCCAAGTCAGACCTGTTCAAATGGAACCGTTTCACATTGCTGACAATTATAAATGTTAACTCAATTATAAATGACAATTATAAATATATAATATTATATTTTATATAATATTATATATTATATAATATTATATATTAAGTTATAATATATGATAAGTATATTATTTATAATATATACAATTATAAATAAATGCTGCATCCGCATGGTTTTGGATTTCTGTATAAAGTCCAGGGAAAATTCTGCCAGAAATTACATAGCCCAGCTCACAGTCCCAGTGCATTGCTGTAAGAAGTCTCTGAATTCAAAGTCTTTAGGCGCAGAGGGTCCGATTCGCGCTCAGCGGCTCCGGATTTATCTGGGCCGAGGGCGTGCCGGTTATGCCCCCTTCCCATGAGTTCCTGGGAGCCCCAAAAGTAAAAACCGAATACCTGTGGGTTTGGAGTCACAGAAGATGGCGCCTGCCACGTGGGTGCCGCCAGGCCGCTGCTTTCCGTGCAGGAAGACAGGGTGGGGAGGAAAAAAAATCCACCCCCGGCAGCACAGAGTTGTAGCCCAGTTTGGTGTCCCAGTGCATCGCTATCGGATGCTGCGCTGGATGCCCGAATGTGTTACATCTCTGGAATCAAAGTTTTTAGGCGCAGAGGGTCCAGAGGAGTAATGTTCTTTTCATTTATTTTTTAACCATTTATTCTATGGCTCTCAGCACTGGCCTTGATTTCCAGAACAGTCTGTACATGGTGAAGAACAGAAATCAATGTGCTCATTGCAATCCGGGAGAGCCGAGTCTATTGCTCCTTTGGAAAATGAGTCTCTTTCATACCCTAAAATTCTTTTTCTTAAAATTGAACCACCATGAGATACAGTTACAAAACTTTCATGTTTGAGTTTCAGTCATACAATGATCCCACACCCATCCCTCCACCAGTGCACATTTTCCACCACCAACGTCCCAGCATCCCCCCACCACCCCGCCATATCCCAGCCCTCCCCCTGCCTCCATGGCAGACAATTTTCCTCTTACTCTTTCCCTACATTTGGACATTGTGGTTTGCAATATAGATACTGAGAAGCCATCACATGTGGTCCTTTGTCTACTTTCAGCACACATCTCCTGTCCTGAACCAGCCCTCCAACCATCATTGACATAGTGATCCCTCCTCTATTCCAGCTGCCTTGTCCCCTAGCTATTGAGACAAATTTCCAACCATGGAGCAATATTACTGGCCCGTATCTCTACTGCATAACCTAAAATTATGAGACCAGTGATATGGAGGGAAATTTGGAGGGTACGAAGTTTGATAAAACAAGCTTCTTGGTGTCTGTTAGAACAGAGTCACATGCAGTTCTGATGATCAGATATCTTCTTCTCTCATATCTTTCAGGAGGAAGGAGTAAATCACAGTTGCCTGGTTCCCACTGAATGGTCATACGTCAATTACTCTTCATCTAAATAGTTTTTAAGTATGTTTTTCCATTACTTAGAACATAAGTGGTTAGTTTGATCATTAGAACCAAAATATAGTTTTAATTGCTTGTAAATAAAAAAATAATGATTTGATTGCACTCTAAGTATAGAAAATACCTAATGAACATATTCAAAGTAATTTTAATCTTCACAGTAATAAAATTGCTCAAGGTTAATTTTAGTGATGGGGAAATTATACAATGAGTGGTATTCAGAGTATTGAAAAATATTTGAAGATCACTTTTTCCTTCAAAATTTGTATAGGTTTAATCAGGTTATATTTGCATATGAGAATAGAGAGAAAAAGAAAGAATAATCATCAAAATATGTATACCTCACGCTTAAATTTCAATCGAACATTGAAAAATGATGTTCATTCATTTCCTAATTTCCCAAATGATAACATGACCATACCCTTGAACTAGACCAATTCACAATTGGCATAATTTGTTCTCTGAGTAGCTTAAATTCAGAGACGTTTGCTTATCAAACACAGAATTTTGAGATCCTGTAACTAAGTATGTTGCTTTTGAGCAATGAAACTAGGCTCAATGTTAACAGAACACTCATTTTGAAAGCAAAACTATGCTGTCTAATGTATGTTTTTGATCTTTAAAAATTAGTTTCAAGACTTTACTATGTTCTGAAGATGAAAAAATATGATTTTGGGTCACTTGTTACTTCTCATTCCGTTGTTTGTCTACTTTTTTAGCGGGTGCCAGTAACGTCTCCATTTGTCCCTGTTGCATGCTACTTGCTCCAGGAGCACAAAGAGCCTCAAACCATTCATTCAGGGTCTTGACAAAGAAGTGTGACCATCTCATACGTGGGCATCCACGTGGTCTTTTGATATCTCATGGAATCCAGTCAGTAATAGCTCTAGTCCAGCGATTGTCTCTGAATTGCATTACGTGTCTGGCCCATCTGATTTTCGACGTCTTTGCAAATGAGACAGCATCCCTGATTCTTGATCGTCAACGGAAGTCGGAAATCCATGTTTCACCTGAGTGAAACATGATACTCCAAGCATAGCTCTTTCGATTCCTCTTTGGGAGACCCTAATAGTGTTCTCATCCTGTTTTTGTAGGGCCCAAGTCTCTGACGTGTATATTAGTGAAGGAAGAATGGTCCAGTCGAAAATTTGTGCCTGGAGCTGGAGGTTCTTCATCCTCTTAACCACTTCTTTGACACTCTTGAAAGCGTTCCACGCTGCTCTCTTCCTCCTGCACAGTTCAGGTGCCAGGTTGTTTGTCATGTAGAGTTCTCAACCCCAGTACACATAGCTGCTGCATTCGTTCCATTGAGGGCAAATGGAACATCAGGAACCAGTCCGTGTCTCATGAACATTGTCTTGGTGAGATTCAGCTGCAGTCCAACCTTTCCACACTCACGGTCCAAGTCGGCCAGCAGTCATGCCACTTGGCTGATATTTGGTGTCACAAGAACGATGTCATCAGAAAAGCAGAGGTGGTGTAGTTGCCGACCGTCTATCTTCACTCCCATTCCTTTCCATTTCAGCCATCACATGATGTTCTCAAGGAAGATTTCAGTGAAATGGTGTCCCCCTGCCAAACCCCTCTCTTTACATCGATGATCATTTCTTTGTAGAATGGTGAGATCCTGGTGGTGAATCCATAATACAGCTCATGAAGGATCCTGATGTATTGAGTTTGAACACCCTGTTTGGCTAGGGCTTCGATGACCACTTCAGTCTCAACAGAATCAAAGGCCTTCTATAAATTGATGAACGTTAGACAGAGTGGCATCTTGGACTCTCTTGAAACCTCAATGAGCTTGGTCACTATGTGGATATGGTCGATTGTGCTGAATCCTTTTCATACCCAGCTCGCTCGCATGGTTGTCCTTCATCTAGTGTTCTGCCAATCCTATTAGGGATGACTCGAGTGAATAACTTGTAGATGATGGACAACAGATAGATTGGGTGATAGTTGCCGATGTCGTGGATGTCTCCCTTCTTGTACAACAGGACGGTCCTGCTGGTTTTCCATTGGGACAGAACCTTACATACGGACAGGTAGTGTGTGAAGAGCTGAGCCAGTGTCTTGGTGAGTACTGGCGGTAGATTCTTCAGGTGTTTGGATCTGACCTTGTCTGGACCAGATGCTGTAACACTTCTTTACTGATGAAATGGCATGTCGGGTTTCAGAAGAGAAAACACTGGGAATGACGTATCCATCCTGTGGAACTTTGTAGGTGGGCAGATGGACATGACTATCAAAGAGATCCAAGTAGAAGTCATGGATAACTTTTTCCATTGCCCTTCTAGAAAAATGTGATAGATTTATCAGGACATCAGAGGGCAGTCATCTTGGTCTTATAGTTGGCGAAGGACAGGCAGGTGTTGCGAATACTTTTCCCAGCTTCTGCCACATCGGCCAACACTGCTGCTCTTCTCTCTTTAAGCTCTTCCTTTATCACTTTTCTGCACAGCTTTGTGAACTCAGATGTTAGCTTATGATTGCCTGAGGCTTGCACCAGACCACGTTGGCAAATGAGCTCAAGAGTTTCCAAAACAGGTGACTTTTTGTGGCTTTCTCTCTCTCTGCATTCCTCAAAAAATCATGGAGTTGCTGAACCACTCAATTGTATTCCTCGTTGATGTTGTCAGTGATGACGTCTTCCCATATTGGTGCAATAGTGCCAAAGAGTTCCCAGTTGGTGGTCGTTCTGCAACTTCTCTTCATAAACTTTGAAGCCCTTTCCCTCTGCTCTGTGAAGTAGAATTTTGCATGAAGGAGATGGTGTTTTGATCCCGTTTGGAATTTTGGGACAACAGCGACATTGGTCAAGCAAAATCATAGATTGAATATGATGTGGTCAATTTCATTGTGGAACTGTTCACCGGGAGACTCCCATGTCCAGCGTTTAGATTTGGCCTTCTGGAATTGTGAATTACCATGGGTGGTCTTGGTCAACATGATAAACTCAGTTGGGTATCATCTCCACATATGAATTCTGAAAATTGGTTATAAAAACTCTGAAACATGTTTATTACTCTAAAATGTGTTTCATAATAAAATTAAAATAATCTGGTATTTGTTTTTATAATTCTATAGAGAGATGGCTGTCGTCATGTTTAAGTACTAAGGTTTAAGAAAAATTACTTCTTTTCATTCCTGTTATAGGAATGATTAATACTGTAGCACTCTCGTCCTATTGTTCATTGATTTGCACGAGCAGGCACCAGTGACATCTCCATTGTGGAACTTGTTACTGTTTTGGCATATCGAATACGCCATGGGTAGCTTACCAGGCTCTGCTGTGTGGGCAGGATACTCTCAGTAACTTGCTGGGCTCTCTGAGAGGTATGGAGGAATCAAACCCAGGTCAGTCGCATGCAAGGCAAATGCCCTACCCACTGTGCTATCGCTCCAGTCCAGGAATAATTAATAGTTAAGTATAATTTTATTTAAAATTTTTATATATTTTTTATATACAAATGCTGGCCTACTTCAACCACGAGTGTGGAAAGATTGGATTGCTGCTGAATCTCAACAAGACGATGCTCATGAAAAATGAACTAGTCCCTGAAGCTCCATTTGCTCTCAGTGGAACGAACATCTCCAAATGCAGCAGCTATGTGTACCTGGGTCGAGAACTCAACATGAGGAACGACTTGGTGCCAGAACTGCGCAGGAGGAAGAGAGCAGCGTGGAATGCCTTCAAGAGCGTCAAAGAAGTGCTTAAGAGGATGAAGAAACTCCGACTCTGGGCACATCTTTTCGATTCTACCATTCTTCCTGCACTAACATATGCCTCAGAGGCCTGGGCCCTACACAAACAGGATGAGGACGCTATTCGGGTATCCCAAAGAAGAATCGAAAGAGCTATGCTTGGAGTATCACCTCTCACTCAAATGAGAGAAGAAATCCAGAGGTCTGACCTCTGTCGATGGTCGTTAATGGTCAAGAATCAGGGACGCTGTCTCATTTGCCAAGGTATCAAAAATCAGATGGGCTGGTCATGTAATGAGATTCAGAGACGACCGTTGGACTAGAGCTGTTACCGACTGGATTCCATGGAACGTCAGAAGACCTCGTCGCTTCCCACCAACTAGATGGTCAGACTTCTTGGCAAATCCCTGAATGAACGATTTGAGGCTCTTCCTGTTCCTTGGGCAAGCATATATCATTGGGCTACACTAGCACGTGACAGGCACAAATGGAGACATTACTGGTGCCTGCTCGAGCAAATCGAAGGTCAACAGGACAACAAGTGATATATATTTTTTCTTTTTAGATCACATCTGGTAGTAATAGGGTTTGCTTCCTCCTAACTCTGTCCTCAGAGATCCTCAAAGTGTTTGGGGTATTATATATAATGCCGGGAACTTGCACCAGGGTCAGTCATGTGCAGGGTAAGCATGTATATGTACTGTCTCTCTGGCCTTAGACACCATTTTAATGGAACTTATATTTTAAAAGTTTTAAGATATAAGAGAAAAATGAAGTTGAAACACATGTATATATGAAATATATAACTAGCACATTATCAATTGTAAATATTTATTTTAAAATAATAGTTGTGAATTATTAGTAACACCAGTCTAAGGAGTCAGTTATTAATATCAAATTTTGGTAAATAATTTCTGCAGTAAAATATTCTTTTGACATAAATTCTGTAGACATTCATTAGTGGTGATAGAATTCTTTCTAACAGTAATTTTTCAAATTATTAAACTACTTCTGTATACCTGTTTCATATTTTATCACTATTAAAAAAGTCTTTCCACTAGTGTTCCTATGGGTGGTCATTTTTCCAGGGGCAGAAACTGTGACAAATTATCCAATTCCACAAAACTGAAGCTAGTTCACTGTTCCGTAGTCAGCGGAGGGCACAATTCATCTATAAAGTGTTCTCATTGTGTGTTTCACGGAGAGAAAGAAACTAAAATGTTGTAAACGCGCTGCAGTTATTTTCCATTTCTTGTTTCTGCAGCAATAAAAGAGAGAGAGAGTTAAACATTTATTTACTTGTCAGGCTGGACAAAATTCTTCAAAAAGAAAAATCGTAGCTACCTTAGCCACTTTTGCAATTTTAGTAATCTTAAAAGAAAAAAATGGATTGATGTCTGTTGAACCATTCTTTTATTTTGTGCATAGCATTTCCCTTCTAATAGTCGTTCTTTTCTCTCAAAATCAAGGGGGTATTCTAGAATATTTGAAGGGTCTGGCGATCAGCACAGTGGCAGAGAACTTGCTTTTATGTGTGAAGTCTTGGGCTTGATTCTAGTAATATCCAAAAAAGATTAGAATAATTTTTAATGGTTATTTATTTAAAAACAAATTTTTCCTAGAATACAATGTGTTTTATATTTGAAATGGTTACTGATTATGTCACTGAAATATATTTTTAGAGTGATTTTTAGTGGGTTGATGTTCTTAAGAGCCTGAGATGCAGCTATATAGAAATTGTAAATGGGTAATTAAATGAATAGCCCCCAAAAGAGGAAAGATAATTTTCTCTGGCACTTATAACATATATATACACTCTGTTCACTTTTAAAATCTCGATAATCATTTTGAAAGTAATAAAGATTTTTTTGAGGTAGATAAAAAGAAAAGGCCTTTGTGTTCCTTTATAAAATTTTCTCTTGGGGCTGGGGCGATAGGACAGTGGGTAGGGTGTTTGCCTTGCACGTGGCCAACCCGGGTTCAATTCCCAGCATCCCATATGGTCCCCTGAGCACCGCCAGGAGTAATTCCTGAGTGCATGAGCCAGGAGCGACCCCTTTGCATTGCCAGTGTAACCTGAAAAGAAAAAAAAAAGTTTGCTGTTGGGGACAGGGGGCCTGGCTTCCTGAGCTGTGGCACAGTGCCAGGCAGCAGGCAACACTCAGAGGCCCCCTCTGCAGCCACAGGTACCCAGAGTCATGCCCAGGTGAGAGGGGGACACTCCTGTGTCCTTAGAAGCACAAATCCAGCAGTGGATCAATAGGTCTTGAATGGTGACTCTAGGATCTGCACCAGCATGCCGCCTATCCCTCTTCAGGTAGACTGGGGACAGGTGCATGGCTTCCCAAGCTGCCACCGCTGATTAATGTCCCCTTCATAGAGCATTGGACCCACATCTTGGCCTCCTATACTGAACTCTCACAAGGGCAGCCTGGCTACCCAACTACACTAGGCCGATAGTCCATTAGCCCCTTTTCCAATCAACATATCCCCAAACTCATAAAAATAGTGGTGGACACAAGAATCAGTACAATCCCAATCTAAAAACAACAGTAAGTTCGGACCAAAGAACACTTCCCCTGAATCAGCATTAGAACCCCACACAAGTCACCCAGGAGCACCAAAGGGGGGAAGAAGAGACCACCATCCACAGAATTCCCCCAGAGTCCTTCGTGGCAGGGAGAAGGGGGCAATGGAAGGGAATTGGAAGGATACACCACCAGACCACCAGGCATCGTGGGAAAGCAAAGCAGATCCCCACCATGAGTAGTGGATGAAGATAAGAGCCTTGAAGGCTCAACAAGGAACAACCACATTCATAACTTCTCTCATCAAGAATTCAGAGACAAAATGATGAAGGTATTTAATGAGTTCAAGGAAACAGTGGAACATATAGCCAATAAAATATGGGAGGAATGAAAGCGTGGAATGGACCACCAATAAAATACAGGAGAAAATGAGAGCAGAACTAAGAAAATCACAAACAGAAGTGTAGTGTCATCAATAAATAATTCGGTAGGTGAAATTAAAAACTCAATGGGTGCCCTCAACAGAATGAAAAAAAGCTGAAGACAGAATTAGTGAGTTTGAAAATGAGCTGCAGAAAACATCCAGGCAACAACAGAAGATGGAGAAAGACCTCAAAGTAGCACAAGGATGGGTAAGAGACGTCTGGAATGAATTCAGGAGGAACAACATAAAATTCATCGGTCTCAGAGGGACAGGTAGGCAACCTCAAAGAGGTGGTAACAGTAGAAGACATCACCGCTGAAAAGTGTCCAGAGCTAGAGGACACAGGCATTCAGATCCAAGAAACCCAAAGGGTACCAGCTAAAAGAGACTCTAATAAAAAATTCAAGACAGAACCTAATTAGAACAACTAATACCATAGATACAGACACAATACTGCAAGCAGCAAGATAAAGGAAGGAAATTACATAAATAGGAGCATCCCTTAGATTTACATCAAACTTCTCAGACAAAACCCACCGGGCCCAAAATCATAGTGGGATATGGTAAAAAAAAAAAAAAACTCAATGAAATGAACACCTCATCTAGAATACTTGACCCAGCTAGACTCTCATTCAGATCTGAAGGAATGATACACAACTTCATGGATAAACAACAGCTCAGGAACTTCATAGACTCACAACCAATTTTAAAAGAAGGACTCTGAGGAACTTGATTTTCTGAAGTGGAGGAATGGGTGTTGGATCGTTGTATAACTGGAAATCCAACATGAAAGTTTTGCTACTGTAGCTCACTGTGATTTAACTAAAAAATAATAATAGTAAATGTGAAATAAACACATATACATACAAAATCGAAGGACTGATGGGGCTACTGTAAGAGAAGATAAACCCCACAAACACAACAAACTTCTGCAGAAAGATGGCAGCAAGTCCTATGACAAACTCTCTCAATGTCAATGGTCTGAACATACCAATTAAGTGACACAGAGTAGCAAAATGGACTTAAAAATAAATTCAACATTCTGCTGCCTACAAGAAACACATTTGGTCAGAGTAAATACAGACTTAGAGTCAGAGGCAGAGAAACAATTCTTCAAGGGAACAACTTCAGATAGGTCGGAGTGGCCATACTGGAATCTAACAACATAGATTTCAGACTAAAAAAGGTTAGAGGAGATAGTGAAGGCCATTTCTTAATAATTAAGGAATATGTACATTAGGAAGAAATCACACTCCTAAACATACATGCACCCAATAAAAGGCCAGGAAAATACTTAAAACCTGCTAATAAACGTCAAGGAGGATGTTGGTAGCCATTCAATAGAAATTGGAGAACTCAACACCACCTTGTCACTTCTTATAGATTAACGAGACTAAAACTCATAGAGGAAATCTGGCTTTGAGGGAAGGAATGGAAGAGAAAGAGCTAGTGTATACTTACAGGGTTTTTAATTCCCAAAGTGCCAAATGCACATTTTTGTATGGAACATTGGAACAATGGAACATTCTTCAAGATAGACATTCCATATTCTGGGCCACAAAACATATTTTTTTAATAAAATCAAGAAGATAGAAACTGCATCAACTATCTTTTCAGACCACGATGCACTGAAAATAGAAATTAATTATACAGGAAAATGGATAATCAAACCAACCACCTGGAAATCAAACAGCTAACTACTGAACAACCAGTAGGTTACAGAGTAAATCAAAGAAGAAGTCAAAAGATTCCTGGAAACAAATGAGAATGAGGACACGAGCTACCTGAACTTGCGGGACACAGCGGAAGCAGTGTTAAAAGAGGATAATTTATAGCTCTGGAAACATTCATCAGGAAGGAAGAAAGGGCCCACATAAATAACTTGACTTCACAGCTTAAGATCTTAGAAAATAACCAACAAAAGGAGCCTAAACCAGGCAGGAGGAAGGAAATAATGAAAATTAGAGCAGATATTAATGAGCTGGAATCCATAAAACAATCCTAAAGATCATCAAATCAAGAGCTGGTTCTTTGAAATAATGAACAAGATTGATAAACCACTAGCAAGACTTACAAAGAAAGAGAGAGAGAACCCTAACAAACTGAATCAGAAATGAAAGGGGATGCATCACAACAGAAACCATGGAAATTCAAAAGATCATCAGATATTTGAGAATAATGCTTCAAAGTAGCGGGAAGATGATGCCTCCCATCTTCTTTTTTCCCAAGGATTGCTTTAGCTATTGGGGGGGTGTTATTGATCCATATAAATTTCAGGAGTGTTTGGTCTATTTCGTTGAAAAATATCATGTGTATCCTTATAAGGACCACATTGAATCTGTATGATACTGTGGGGAATATTGCCATTTTGACCATGTTCAATCTCCCAATCCATGACGAGGGACGTTTCTATTTCCTCTTGTCTTCTTTTATTTCTAGAGTTTCGTTTTATAGGGTTTTTTTTGGGGGAGGGTACAGGTCTTTTATCTCCTTAATTAAGCTGAATCTGAGATACTTGATTTCCTGTGGCATAATTATGAATGGAATTGTTCTTTTAATATCACTTTCCTCTCAGGGCTGGAGCAATAGTACAGCGGGTAGGGCATTTGCCTTGCATGCAGCCAACCCGGATTCAATCCACAGCATCTCATATGGTCTCGTGAGCACCACCAGGAGTAATTACTGAGTACAGAGCCAGGAGTAACGCTCTGTGCATCATCGGGTGTAACCCCAAAATCAATATACATATATATATACATATATTTATCTTACTTTCTTCTCTTTCATTATTTGCATATAGGAAAGCCACAGACATTTGGGTATTGATTTTGTAAACTGCCACTCTGCTATAAGAATCTATTGTTTCTAGGAGCTTTTTGGTAAATACTTTAGGGTTCTCTAAGTATAGTATGTCACCTGCAAATAGTGAGAACTTGACTTCTTCATTTCCTATCTGGATCCCCTTAATATCTTTTTCTTCCCTAACTGGTATGGCAAGTGCTTCCAGTACTATATTGAATAGAAGTGGTGAGAGTGGGCAATCTTGTTCCAATCTTAGAGGAAAGGCTTTTAGATTTTCCCTGTTGAGAATAATGCTTTCTGTGGACTTGTGAGAGGTGGCTTTGACTGTATTGAAGAGAGTTACTTCAACTCCCATTTTGTCGAGAGTTTTTATTATGAACAGGTGATGGATCTTATCAAAGGATTTCTCTGCATCTATTGATATAATCAGATGGTTTTTATTTTTCCTTTTATTAATCTAATGTTTTATTGATCTAATTATTAGTTCTATTGATCTAATAATTATACATATAATCAGTGTATAATTATTAAATTCTATATCCAAAGTGGATTTCCCATATATGCAAAATTATGACAAATATGCAATTTACAGAATGGATTTTTGCCTCTAAATCTTTATAGGTCACAAAGTTCCACATTATCTGGGTGGGATTTCACTCATGCATGAGGTTCGGCCCGAGCGTATGGAAAGTTGCCTGAAGCATGGCAGCGGTTGGGTTGTGGAGGTCAGCTTCTGGGGCTGGGTCCCTTGGGGAGGGGAGGGCTCTCACCCACCCCCTGCTGGGGCACCCCGAGAGAAAACAGCCTGGCACGGAGTCTGGTGGCGTGGTTATGGGGGCCTCATTTTATGATTATGACACATCATAAGACACTCCCTACTCATTTTCCATAATTACCACACCACACTTGATTGGAGGCAAGATGGCGCTGACCCCACCTGAACCCTCACGCTCTCCCGAACCTGGCTAACCATCTCGCCTTAGACAACATGTAGCTCAGCTCGCCAGGATGGGAACTCTATGCGTGGTTCCTGCTGAAACTCTACACACGATTCCTGATGGATTCCTCTACAATGGCAATGGCTGCTTTGCAAGATTCAGACAGAATGGCATTAGCAGGGCATGGAGAAACCGCAGCAGCAGCCGCATGTCACCGCCTGCCCAGATTGGGCCGAGCTGCAGCACCATCATTGGACATAGAGCTGTGGTGGCAGTGCACGCAGTGGCTCATACACTATGGGGTGCTGTCAGCCAAGCACCGGGTGACCTGGGACTCAGCATAGGTGTTCAACCTGGCACAGACCCTCTGCAATAGGTTCCTGCTCTGCCAGCTGCTCAACAACCTCCGGGAGCACTCCATCAACCTCAAAGAGATCAACCTGAGGCCGTAGATGTCCCAGGTGCTGCCCAGAGAGGCAGGCAGGTGTGTGTTTGTCAGTGTGCAGATTGTTACAACACACCAGTCGACCAGAAGCTTACATTCCATAGACTGGGAACACCTGTAAAGGAGATTAGAAGCCGCCTCAAAAGACTCCATCCCTCTCGAAGAGCCTGGCAAGCTACCAAGAGTATCCCACCTGCATGGCAGAGCCTGGCATACTTGATATGCTAAAAACAGTAACAACAGCGGTCCTCATTCCCCTGATCCCAAAAGAGCCCCCAATATGCCATCAGGCTACACTAGCACATGACAGGGACGAATGGAAATGTTACTGGTGCCTGCTCAAGCAAATCCATGAACAACAGGATAACAGTGATACAGTGACAGTGATCTAATGTATTATGTTGATTGACTTGCAAATGTCAAACCCATCCTTGCATCTCCAGGATGAATCCTGGTGTATGATGGTGTATGATCTTTTTGATGAGTAGTTAGATTCTATTTGCTAGTATTTTGTTGAAGATCTTTAGCATCTGTGTTCATCAGGAATATTGGCCTGTAATTTTATTTTTTTGTGATGTCTCTGTCTGCTTTTGGTATCAGGGTGATGTTTGCTTTATGGAACCTGTGTGGGACTATTTCTGTTTCTTTAGTTTCCTAGAAAGGCATGAAGAGGATTGGTAGTAGGTCTTCCTAAAAGGTTTGGAAGAATTCACTAGTGAATCTATCTGGACCTGGGCATTTGCTTTTGGGGAAACTTCTGGATCACTGTTTTAATTTCCTTGATAGTGATAGGTCTATTCAGGTATTCCAAGCCTTCTTGATTCAGACTTGGGAGGTTATAGGAATTCAGGAATTTATTCATTTCTTCTAGGTTCTCTTGTTTCATAGCAATTTAACTTTACCTTTTTAGTTAAGCTGATTCCAAGAGGAATGTGTATTTACTTTTGGAATGTTTGATTTGTACCTGGTTAAGAGAGCTTTTGAACTAACTTCAAAATACAATTGACCATTTCATTCTGATGTAGAATTTTAAGTACAAAACTATACTGCCTGCATGTGCCAATTTCATTCTTGGAAAAAAGATAAAAATTTCTTTCAATCTGCACATAATCAGCCTGAGTGCTATTTGTTATGGTAGATAGTCTCTGACCTGTAATCCAAGTTAGTCCACAACATGTTTTCCTATAGCCTGTAAGCTACGATTTTTTTCAGCTGTTTACAAAACAACAAATATTCAAGACCTTTATATAGTAAAGAACTTACATCTAAATGAAATGAAAGGTGTCAAATATAAGCAAACCCTTGGCACTGGATTTCAGAAATAAGAATGACAATTGGAAGCGTGGAGATTGTGGAGGGAGAGAAAAGAGAATTCAAAGTGCTGATAACAGTGGGACCTGGACCAGGGGGTCTTCATGTGGGTCTGGGTCAGGGACTGAGTCAGGGGCCTGGGTTGGGGGCCTGCATCAGGAGTCTGGGCCCTTTGGTGAGATTAGAGGTGAAATAAATGTGTCACTTTATCACTGTATCACGGTCATCACGTTGATCATTGATTTGCTCGAGCAGGTGCCAGTAATGTCTCCATTTGTTCTAGCGATGAGATTTTAGCAGCCTCTCTTTACTTGTTCTTCCCAGTGATGCTGCATTGGATGCTCTTTCAGGGTCAGGAGAATTATACCCATCATTGTTACTGTATTTGGCATATCGAATACGCTATGGAGAGCTTGCTAGGCTCTGCCACACAGGCAGGATGCTCTCGGTAGCTTGCCAGGTTCTCTGAGACCAGATTCTCTGAGAGGGAGAACTGGGATATAAGAGACTGCACGCTTCCAGAAGCTTTATTTTGTAGTCTCTGGATGTTGGCTATTGATGGGATTACACAGTACGGGGGTGGGAGGGTGGGGGGGGCGTGGGCGGGGCAGTTTGTGGGTGTGGCTGCCAAGCTACTGGAAAATGGGGTATCTGGGTGGAGGAGGCCTGGTCCCTATCCAAGCAGGCTTGAAGATCTCAGCCCCAGGGTTTCACACACCTGGGTTCCTCTGCTGGTTCCTTCATGTGTGAGGCTCGTCCGAACATGTGGAGAGTGGCCTTGAGCATGGCTGTGGCTGGGTTCCAGAGGTCTTTGGCTGCCAGGGCTCTGCTGGGTTGGGGAGGGCAGCTCAACCTGCCCCCCTCCAAGGGGCCCTGGTGAAGACAGCCAGGTGCGGCGGCAAGAGACTCTGCAGAGATAAATGTATACAAACATTAAAACTATAAGAGCCAACTTGTAAACTTGTAAACACATACCCAAGCTGTGGCCATTAAATCAAAGTAATTAATTTGCCAAGGAAGTGAGTGGGCGGTGGTGGAAGGACACCTCTGAGTGGCTGGCAGGTCCACTGACACTGGTGGTAAGTTCAGAGTTAGGTCACCGTATGCCCAGTACCCTGTTATTAACAGTATTGCAAATCACACAGTCTAAGTGCAAGTCGTGAGAAAAACATATGTCTTGCAAATGCTCAGCTATTTACCATATGGACAGTTAAGAAAATTCAGAAGACCCCTCTTCTGTCTGAAAGTATTTGTATATGCAAACATACAAAGTGTATCTCATTTTAATTTCCCAAGTTCAGTCCTTGTTGTTAGCCTAGGCTGGCAACCGACTGACCTCAATTTAGAGTTCTACCTTTTGAGTTGATATACAGAATCACATTATTATGTCAAAAGGTTCTAAAATACTAAGTGCTTCAGGGACGAGAGAAGCAGTTTATTGTCATGATGTAAGGGTAATCAAATTAGTTTTAATACAGTTATTACCTGTCCTTTATTTCTCTGCATATTATGCTAGTGATCTTTGTGATTTATTTTATTATTCTAGCCTCTTTAGAAAGCATTAATAAGCTATGAATAAAATGTGATGTATACAGTGAATAGGTACAGCCCAGACCTCATATGATTACAGTTTACAAAAAGAGAATATTAAATAGGCATTGCAGTCATTTTAATGACTACTCCCTGCTTTAGATACCATAGAGTAAATCATGGTAGTGAGATAAAAATCAAATGACAAATATTAAAGAAGGCGTTTGGGAGACTTAAACTCTCCATCCTGATGGCCTACTTGAAGAAAGCCAAACAGGGGGAACTGCATGGAGGGAGACACCCCTTAGTTAAGCCCCAAAGCCAACAGAAAAAAGGTCCAAAAGGAAACTTGTCTGATTCCAATCAAATTGGCACCTTTGACCTCAGCCCAGCAGACGTTGGTCACAGAGAATGAGACAGGCAGACACAAAAGGAGACAGACAAACACTCGTGGACAGTCAGGACTCTAGGTGGGCTGGGCAGGACGCAGTGGTCTCACAGGCATTTGTTTAAGAGGGTTTTAAGACCTCTCTCTTCCCCCAGGCTCCCAACATGTGAGCCATTGTTTCTAACCTCTAATAAGTTAGTGATCAACAGCATTCAATAGCGTGAAGAGCAGAGACTGGGGGGTTTACACAGCTGGCAGAGGGCACCCTTGAGATAAAGAAGTCCTGATAATATCCTATTCCGTTTTTGCCCACGTTCTCTCTATATCTAAAAGACCCTAAACAGTCTTATCCTATGCTTGCCTGGTGCATGTTTTCAGCCTGCAGATATTTGTTATCTATTCTATTCTTTCCTCGCTGCGTTTTTTCCCCAAACCCTTTACTTTCTAACACCTAAACTCTCTTGGCTAAAGGCATATCCCATTCTCGGTATTTTTTTTTTTTTGAACGGGGACAAATTCCCACCAAAATCATGTTGTGCCTGATTGGAATGCTGATCCCTTCTACCTTCATTTCTCATTCCGTGAGGCCTTAAACAAAGGCACTATGATTACCGCCCTGATACTTTAAAGAAAAAATTGAATAACTTTCCGGGACTTTTAGCTTGTTACTGCTTTGAAAAAAATAGAGAAAAATGGTAGCAAAACATACATCTTTATGACAGTAAATCTTTAGACCTTTTGAAAAGTCCCTTTAACTAGAAAGCATTTGTTCCATTTGAAGCAGAGCTCAGTGGCAGCGTCAATTTGAACTTGGAAGCAGTGTCGGTTTTCCTCTTTGGGGAGAAACTGTTCAGCCATGCACGTCTCAGCAGCCGTTACGGGGCTCTTCAGCCTGGCCAACCTAGACATCTGACTGGAAACTTTATTAAATTGAAATTAAAACGAAGTATTTAGCTTCAGTTTTCCTGTGCTAGCTATGTTATCCCATGTAGAAGCTACCGATGCGGGCAGGTAGGCAGGGAAGGGCCCCCATGGCAATGAAATTCCTGGGAATTAGCACTGTAGCACCATCGTCCCATTGTTCATCGATTTGCTCGAGCGGGCACCAGTAATGTCGTCTCCATTGTGAGACTTGTTGTCACTGTTTTTGGCATATCAAATACACCAGGCTCTGCCATGCGAGCGAGATACTCTCGGTAGCTTGCCAGGCTCTACGAGAGGGACAGAAGAACCAAACTTGAGTCAGCAGCATGCAAGGCCAATGCCCTACCCGCTGTGCTATTGCGCCAGTCCATAAAATCAATAGCCCCGAAGCTGCAAAGGGCTCACCTTGTGAGCTCAGGGGCCTGCTAGGACTTTCACCTGGCACCAATAGACCCAGACAAGACTGGACTCCCCAGCAGAAACAAGGTCAGGAAAGGAATTTCAGAGAGGACCATCACTACTCCCAACTTTATCCCCTTGGCAACCACCCTAGCAACGGACTTAGACCTTGGTAGAAGCCCCGTGTGGGGGGCAGCTTGGAGACACCCTATAAAGGCCACTTTGAATAAAGGAAGCGCGCACATATGCTACCCCAGCCCATGTGCTGCTTGTGCCCACGTGGCCGAGCACGTGTGGTGCCTGAGCACAAGCATTTCCCACATTCCCCCTCTTGAGGTTGGGGTGGGGGCGCTATCTCTGGAGAAGCCCACCTTCTCCCTTGAACATGTTCCCAACTCTCCCTCCTTCCCCTTCCTAAAAGTCTCCAAATAAAATCTGTTTTCGCTTCATTGCTCGTCTCCTCCTGAAACTCCTTCCGACCAGATAGGACGAAGAGCCTGTAAGGGCCGGGGAAGGCCTGGGCTGGCGTTTGTTTCCTGCTCCAGCCTGAGTCCGCCGCTCCCTCAAAAGTTGGGTGGTGGGAACCAAGTCCTGTGCCGAGGAGACCAAGCGGATGTCAGGTGTGGCTTGACCCGCACCTGGTGGAGCTGGCAGGGCCCGGGCCCAGGTCATGCAGGATCGCATCTGCAGACTTTATTAGTCCCCGCGGGTCCCGGGGTGACAGAGGTGGATCAGGAGACATGGACCATTCTGTCCTCTTGGCCTCCCATAAGCCAAGTAGTGGACACTAGTGACCCACCGACTTCAACCTGGACGTCACAGCGGAAGTTTTTATGATATGACTTTATTAACACACACCGATATGTATCTCATATCATCTTCACCCTTTCATTCACTGCTGTGGTTCATCGTTCCTTCATGGTTGGGTCTCTGCTCAATCGTCCCCTGGCGCCACCAAGGTGACTGATGTTGAGGCTGGCTGCCGGAGGGGCGAGGGGCCACTGGCAGGAAGTCAAAAGCGGAAGCTATGGGGGAGGGGCCTGCTACTGCTCATCCCGTTCTAGCCAAGTTTCAGGGGCTCCATCCTCACTCCTATTTGCCCCACCCAGTTGTGCCTTGCAGCATCCCACAGGTGAGTATAGCACAGCAAGTCCTCAATCATAAGGTATGAACGATGTACCACTCAGGCCGGAGAGAGACAGAGGTTAAGGTGCTTGCTCTGCCTGCAATCTACCCTGGTTTGATCCCCAGTACCATACGTGGTTCCCAAGTGCCGCAGAAAGTGACCCTGGAGCAAAGAATCAGGGGTAAGCCCTGAGCACTGCTGGGTGTGAACCCCAAAGAAAACAAGCTGCAGGAAGACAGTGGGTGGGGGGTGGAGGTCTTGGGGGAGGGACCCAGAGGTGGGGGAAGAGGTCACTCTGCTGGAGGGTGTGAAGTTGAAATATTGTATGCAGTGAACCTGATCATTTATAATATTGCAAACTAAGGTGAATATAAGAAAATTTTCAGAAAGAAATATAGCAAAGAAAAAGGAAGGAATAGGTGGAGGGAGGGTGGAATAGAGAGAGAAGAGAAGAGAAGGGAAGAGAAGAGAAGAGAAGAGAAGAGAAGAGAAGAGAAGAGAAGAGAAGAGAAGAGAAGAGAAGAGAAGAGAAGAGAAGAGAAGAGAAGAGAAGAGAAGAGAAGAGAAGAGAAGAGAAGAGAAGAGAAGAGAAGAGAAGAGAAGAGAAGAGAGAGGAGAGGAGAGGAGAGGAGAGGAGAGGAGAGGAGAGGAGAGGAGAGGAGAGGAGAGGAGAGGAGAGGAGAGGAGAGGAGAGAGGAGAAGAGAAGAGAAGGAGGGGAGGGGAGGGGAGGGGAGGGGAGGGGAGGGGAGAGGAGAGGAGAGGAGAGGAGAGGAGAGGAGAGGAGAGGAGAGGAGAGGAGAGGAGAGGAGAGGAGAGGAGAGGAGAGGAGAGGAGAGGAGAGAGGAGAGGGAGCACAAAAATACATGACTAAGAGATATTGGCACTTTGGTGTTAGGTCACATCACTGTCACTGTCACCCCCGTTGCTCATTGATTTGCTCGCGTGGGCACCAGTAATGTCTCTATTGTGAGACTTGTTACTGGGTTTTTTTTCTTGTAAACTTTATTGTTATTTTTAATTTTTTTAAATTTTATTGAATCACTGTGAGATAGTTACAAGCTTTCATGTTTGGGTTACAATCTCACAATGATCAAACACCCATCCCTCCACCAGTGCACATTCCCCACCACCAATATCCCCATCATAACCCCCCTTTCCCACCCTCCCCCTGCCTCTGTAGCAGACAATATTCCCCATACTCTCTCTATTTTTGGGCATTATGGCTTTCGAATACACCATGGGTAGCTTGCCAGGCTCTGCTGTGCAGGAGAGATACTCTCTGTAGCTTGCCGGGCTCTCTGAGACGGCCGGAGGAATCGAACCTGGGTTGGCTGCATGCAAGGCAAACGCTGTACCGGCTGTGCTATCACTCCAAGGGATATACAAACCATACCTGAAATAGAGCTCCACTGAGCCTATTCCCAGCAGGCCATTCTCAATGGCTAGTTACTTAAGAGCAACACTAGTTTAATAATCTCAAATGAAAGTTCATTGCAACTAAGTTTTATAGGTGTTTATCACAGTTCAACTTGATATCGAGAGATTCCTCAGTGAGCACTGACAACACTCTGCCATGAGCTTTTGGTTATTTGGACTTCCTGAAGTGGGTACATATCAGGGTATCCCACAGACCATGTGTCTTAGTTTATAGTTTGGGGCTTTGTCCTCTCTCCTGGCTACCTGTTACCAGTGTCTGATTCAGGCTCTCCCCTTCACTTACACACAGTCTACTGGATAATTGCGTGTCCCACTGAAGTCGTTTCCTGTATAACCATTTGAGAACTGGAGCAGCTGTCAAAACTGCAGAGCAGAAATGAATAGAAGCGGTTTGATTTTATTACATTTTCAATTCCTCTGGAGACCAAGGTTCACTATTGCTTGGCTCGTTTTGAAGAATTCACCCTTGCCTCTCTACGTTACACCCAGTGCATTTCTGCTCTTTGGAATGTTCTCTCTCCTTCCCGTCTAAAAAGACAATTCTACTCAGACCATTTAATTTGATGGAGGCAATCCCTTTCATTCCTCAAAGATGTTTCTTTCCTTTATTCCTCTCTAACTCATGAACATATCATATACTCTCCACAGCAAGTGTGTATACTTGTAGTGGGTTTGGGTGATGTTTCACAGGTCAGTGACCTTGAAAGTTGGCCCTGTTGTGTTTGTTCTTGACCATTAGGACCATCCTTCTAGTGGTCATGGGACACACAAGTGGCTCAAAACTGTATGTCAAGGGTTAATGAATATCTCTTCAGGAATACTCACTAACTAAAAATAATTTGTTTCAGTTAGAGCCTATATATATTTATATATACATATATATTCATAGATAAAGCTAGTTTCTTTATCTCTGATTGCATCATATCTTTTTTTCCTTGGTTGGTAGAGTTTTATGGTATAAGAACATTAAATTTTATACATTCATATAGGTTGGATTTAGCTCTGACATTCAAAGTGCTCAGAAAGGTCATCATTTCACAGTTGAGGACTGGACAGATGAATTCTGTGGTAGGGATGAAGCAACATGGTATTATATCACCCTGGTTTACTGTTGTGTACCTGGGGCAAAGTTGTGGACTTCTTTGATCCTTTATTATCTTTAAAGCAAGATAATATAGACCAGTGAACAGGGAATAACTATGCATGTTTCACCCCAAAGTGGTGTTAGTGTAGTATTTTTATTTGTTTGAATTGATGTAGAAAAAAAGGTAAGATGACGAAGAGAAAATAAAGATATATAAATTAAAACTTGAAAATTAGAATATAATACTGTTTTCATTTTTTTTAATTTTAATTTTTTTATTGAGTCACCATGTGGAAAGTTACAAAGTTTTTAGGTTTAAATCTCAGTTATACAATGCTCGAATACCCATCCCTTCACCAGTGCACATATTCCATCACCAAGAATCCCAGTATAGCTCCACCCCACACCCCCACATCCCTAACCCCCCACGCCCCTAGCCCCCCCCTTAGCCCCCCTGCCTGTGTAACTAATAAAATTCACTTTACTTTCACTTTGATTACATTCAATATTTCAACAAAACTCACTATTATTGTTTGGAGAGTCTCTCCCCTAAAGTCAGACCTGCTGAAAAGGAAGCATTAGATAATTTGTTTTCCATTGCTGAGGATGAAGAGGTATGAGGTCGAGTGACCACACTTAGCGGCCTCTCGGTTTTGGGTTTCTGTATTTTAGTATTTTAGTAACTAAGTCCAGAGAGATATCTGCCAGAAGTTGCAGAAGTTGCATCGTTGCCAACTTGTACTTCTCAGTTACATTATATTCCACATATGAGTGCAATCTTTCTATGTCTGTCTTTCTTTCTGACTCATTTCACTCAACATGATACTTTCCATGTTGATCCATTTATATGCAAATTTCATGACTTCATGTTTTCTGATGGCTGCATAGTATTCCATTATGTAGATGTACCAGAGTTTCTTTAACCAGTCATCTGTTTTGGGGCACTCTGGTTTTTTCCAGATTCTGGCTATTGTAAACAGTGCTGCAATGAACATAGAAATACATATGCCATCTCTACTATACCTTTTTGCCTCTCCGGGATATATTCCCAGGAGTGGTATTGCTGGGTCAAATGGAAGCTCAATTTCTAATTTTTTGAGAATCGTCCATATTGTTTTCCAAAAGGGCTGAACCAGTCGGCATTCCCACCAGCAGTGAAGAAGAGTCCCTTTCTTCCCGCATCCACGCCAACACCGGTTGTTTTTGTTTTTTGAAATGTGGGCCAGTCTCTGTGGTGTGAGATGATATCTCATGGTTGTTTTGATTTGCATTTCCCTGATGATTAGTGATGTGGAACATTTTCTCATGTGCCTCTGAGCCATTCGGATTTCTTTTTTAGGAAAGTTTCTGTTCATTTCATCACCCCATTTTTTGATCGGGTTGGCAGTTTTCTTCTTGTGGAGTCAACCAGTGCATTGTATATCCTTGTTATCAACCCTTTATTGGATGGGTACTGCGTAAATATCCTTTCCCATTCTGTAGATTGTCTTTGTACTTTGGTCACTGTTTCTCTTGAGGTGGAGATCCCTATAGGGATGCCTTTGTCATTCTTCAAAGAAATGGAGCAAGTGCTCCTGAAATTCATATGGAACAATAAGCCCCCACGAATAGCTAAAGCAATTCTTGGGAAAAAGAAAATGGGAGGAATCAACCTCCCCAACTTCCAACTCTACTACAAAGCGGTAGTCATTAAAACAGCTTGGTACTGGAACAAAGGCAGAGCCGCAGACCAATGGAACAGGGTTGAATACTCTGACACATCTCCCCAAATATATGACCATCTAATCTTTGATATGGGAGCAAAAAAAGGTGAAGTGGAGCAAGGAAAGCATGTTTAACAAATTGTGCTGGCAAAACTGGACAGCTACGTGCAAAAAAATGGGCTTAGACCTCCACCTATCACCATGTACAAAAGTCAGATCAAAATGGATTAAAGACCTCAACATCAGACCAGAATCCCTAAGGTACATTGAAGACAAGGTCGGCAAAACCCTCCACGACATTAAAGCCAAAGGTATCTTCAAAGCTAACATGCCACTGGCCAAGCAAGTGAAAACAGAGATAAATAAATGGGACTATCTCAAACTAAGAAGCTTCTGTTTTCATTTTTTAAGTCTAATTTATAGTTACCAGTGGTCACATAACATTTCTTCACATTAATATACTTTAATATCTCTCTCCCTTTTGTCTACTAAAGATTTTTTTCCCCATAACTATATGTGCCTTGCAGCCCTGAATCTCCTTTTTCCTTATGTTAGTAATCATTTTCTTACCAGGATGAAAAGTCAGTACATACATCTTGATTCTACACTGGCTTACATTGCTATTGATAGTCAACTGACCTTTCAAATCTTCTTGTGCTCATGAAGAATTGAGAATTTTTAATCTCCCCATCCTAAAGGCGACCCAGATGGTTTGGGCAACATTTCTGACATCTGAGTAGGAATTGTTTGCGTGTATAATAATTATACAGTGGCTGGGAGAGAAAGTTTTGGAGAATGACTCATCCTCTTTGAAAATAGGATCATTCGTAGAAGGACTGCACTTATTTATGAAATATGAAATAACATAACATGAGACTGACACCCAAGGGAAGTAGAGACAGGGCCAGGAATATTGCTCCAGGGTTGGTAGCTTGCCTCGTGAGCTGGTGGAGAAGGCAGCTGGGATAGAGAAGAGATCACCAAGTCAATGATGGTTGGATGGGTGGTTCGGAATGGGCGATGTGTGCTAAAAGTAGATAAAGAACAAAACATGATAGCCTCTCAATACCTGTATTGCAAACCATAATGCCCCAAAGTAGAGAGAGTTATGGGGGAGATTGTCTGACATAGAGGCAGGGAGAGGGGTGGGATGGGAGGGATACTGGGGAAGCTTGGTGGTAGAAAATGTGCACTGGTGGAGGGATGAGTGTTGGATCATTATATGACTGAAACTCAAACATGAAACTCTGTATTTGTAACTCACTGTGATTCAATTATTAAAAAAGAAAAGAAAATAGGATTCATTGACACCTATGCACAGTTATGCCATGTGTGAATAGGTGATTTGCTTTTCCATCCACAGAAGTGGTAGGTATTGTGATTACGATATATATACAGATGCTGTTGCCGCAGGACACAGAGGGGATGCTAAGTATCTGTCAGCCTTGGCACCTCAAGTGAAAGAATGTGTTGGTTTACCAATGTTGTGCATATTGGGCCTCATTTCCCAGCATGTAGATCACATCCTTGCAGGGAATTTCTTCTTTGGGATGGTCATGAACTCTTTCATGGTGCCCGCAAACCTGATACCAAGCCACTGTTTCAATGAACTAGATGCACAGTAGTAAATTATTAAAGCTACATTGATAGGGTCCTGATTAGCTTATTGACTTTTGGCTTTGTCGGTGTAAACACTTAACTAAGAAAGAAACAGGCTGTGTTCAAGAGCACCTCGGCCACAGGGTGGACTCAGGCCAGTAGTTACTGTCTAGTGACTTGTCTGTGCTATGGGGTGTGTAGTCACTGAGATACTAAGAGCTAATAGCCTGTAATTAACTCTGAAAGGAAACAATGCCTTTAACGGGGAGTTGGGGGTGGGGAGGGTGGCAGAGTCTGCTCCTCATTCCTTCATCCATTTTTAGGGTTTGACTTTGTCAGAAGGGTTTTCTAGGTTTGCTTGATATAGAGAGAAACCATAAAACTGATTCAGGGACTGGTCGTATGTGCTGTACAGACAATACTAAATCTCCCCGGCTGGGCTAGAATGAGTTCCCAGTACGTATACCAAGAAGCTAACATTGAGCAAGAGTGAGTTTGCCACTGAGGATTGACCCTATCAGCAGAGCTTTGCTGGGTCGAACGTTCCCCTGCTCTCAACCCTGCCTTCTGGTTCTGAGAAGCTCCCACCGCAGGAAGCCGCATCTGTTTGCCATCTTTTGAGAAGTGCCGACTCCAGAATTGGGTTCTTTTATGATGCAGTTGTGGTTGCTGCTTTCTGGTGCTCTGTCAAGCAGAGATCCAGGAGAGAACCTTCTTCACCAAGGAGGAGAGGGCGAAGCGGTTCCAGATGCCTCGTGAATAGTGCTTTGCTTTAGAGTTTCTTAGAGCCCCCATTGGCCATGTTGGCCTGAAGAACCGAGACATGCTCATTTCATCTCACAGGTCACCCTTATTCAGAGTCTCCTGGTTCACTTATTTATGAGTAGAGAATAAATCTTAGGTTTTTAAAAATAAAATTATAAGGTTGTTCATAAGGTTTTTACATTCACCATCCCACCACCATTGCACCTTTATACCACCATTATTTCCAATTTTCCCAACCACCCCTCAATCCTGCCCTATAGTAGGCCCTGAATAATTTTTTTTATATATTGCTTGTTGTAGTTCACTGAAAATGATCAAAAAATATTTCCTTCAAACAAAGTGTGTGCATATTGTTGTATCTCACCATGGAGCCATTAAGCCCTGGTAGGAGATATTACTAACATGTTGTTACAGGTTGAGCCTTGTGTATTTATATTTTCTTAATTGAGATTGGTTGCCTTCCACTTTACGTCCCTCCAATGTGGTATTCTACTCAAGGTTTATCAATGGTACAGAGTTTGAGATGTAGCACAGCCATGAATGTGGCCACCTGCTCCAGAAATTAAAAAAAATTGAATGGAGTGATACAGCTGGAGCTAAATTTTAACTGGACGGTGACCTTATGTGCCCAGGATGACAGAGCCTAGGGCAGAGTCAGAAGCATCTCTGCAACTTATTGATCTCTTTCGAGATTGATTCATGAGTCTCTGGATCATGGCCATGGCCAGTTAATGAGCTTATTTGGCTAATGAACTCATTTGGCATCAGAGGCAGTTCGTGAGCATGACTGCCAGGCTTCCAGGAACAGGGAAATGGGGGGAGGTAGCCCATCCCCCCACCCTGACTCTGTGAGAGCCTGGAGATTTCAGTAAAACTAGCATACCTGCGTTTTTGAACTCATCAATTTCTGGATGAAGGTCCTCCTGAGCAGGCTTTCATGGAGTCAGGAATGGGGGATATCTCCCCCTATCTCCCCATTCTTCCAGAAGCCTGGCTGCTATGCCCATGAACTGCTTTTGCCACCAAATAAACTTATTAACAGGCCATGATCCAAAGACTCATAAATAAATCTCGAAAGAGACCAACAAGTTGCAGAGATGCTTCTGGACCCCCACACTAGGCTAAATCCCCTGGGGTATTCAGGAAAGCTCACCACCCACCCAAGCAGAGCTCCGATAGCCAATAACCTCTACACTTCACAATTGCCAACATGCTCACGGCTGGACTCCACTGCTCAGAATAAATCCTAATTTTTATCTGGAGTGCATATTCAAATTAGAGCATGATATTGATAGTCCACTCCTGCATTAATTACTGTGGAACAGCATCTGACTCAGCACGTAGGGTTTAAAGTGAGCACATGTTGATAGGGATTGCTCGGAGAAATGCATTAAGTTGAACATTAAGTACAATGTAAAGAAATTTGTGTATAGCACTGAGCAGGAAAATGCATGTGCAAAATGCATGCATATATTTCAATAAGAATCATACTCAGCATAAACTGTGAGGTGGCCATCCCTAGAGGGCTTTTTATAGGCTGACCAGGCCATTGTCCTCCTGTTTATTCATCCTATAATGGTCTTTTCCTGGGAGCCAGGGGCAGTCACTCATCTGTTTTAAGCTCTTATTTTTCTTTTTTTCTCTTTGTCTCCCTAAACGTGTGCATTTTGAGACATTTCCACTTCACCAGTGGTGTGACTGCTCTGTGACTAAGGCTGGTTCCATCCTCACCGCCTCTCTCCTGGGGAAGAGAGGATTCAAAAGATGCCTCAGTGATAGACTGTACAAAAGATCTGTATTATGGAATGACAGGGAGCTGGGCAGAGCACTGTGTTAAGATCTAAAGGCTTGAGTCTTCCTCCAGATTGCAACGTTCAAACCTGTTTCCGTGAAATGATGGTGCTGAGACGGGGCCTCAAGCTTGCCATCCAGCTTCCACGTGGCTGTGCGTGTGGAGCCTTCACGTGGAATTGGCACTCTTTCTCCCTCTCCTCCTCAACAACCTCCAAAGAGAGGCTGGGGAAGTGCATGATTAGCAGGTGTCGGCTATGAGCTAGGAAGCAGCTCCCACCACACAGACTCTCCCGACACCTTCATCTAGAACATCCAACACTCAGACTGTGAGAAATCAGATGTTGTTTCAACCATTTTAATGACTCAGAATAAATATAACATGCATTTCTTCCGGCCATCTAAGCTGACACAACTTACTTTTTACTCGTAATTTTTTTGGGGGGGCTGGGTCATACTCAGCAGTTCTCAGGAGCTACTCCCAGATCTGTGTGTGGGGTCTCTTCCAGCGGTGCTCAGGAAAAGACCCTAAACCTAGACAATTAAGTCCATGAGCTTGAAATTGGGCTTCTTGCGTCCATTGGACTTGGGTCCATTGAGCTCTATTTCCATTCCTGATCTTTATTTTTCAAACCAGAGTAAGAATACGGTTTGCCTGCAAGTTATTAGAATTGTGAATACATAGTAGAGATGATGGTACCAATCAATGGAGGAAAATTAGACTCGTAAGTAATCTGGATACAGTCTCTGTCCAGATAGAGAAAAACTGAAACTAGACCACTTTCAAATACACAAAAATCAGTTTCAGGTAGGCAAAATGCCTGATGAATCAAAGCAAGCATCAATATTTAAAATATGTATAGAATAACTTTTATAAACTTTGAGTAGGAAATCCCTCTTAATAGGATATTGAATCATAAATCTTGAATGAAAAAATTGATATTAATGCACATAGATATAAAAAGTGTTGTCATTACCCCACAGGAGAGAGAACAAAAGGGAATGCCCTACCGCAGAGGCAGGGTGGGGGGGTGGGGTTTGGGGTGGGGGTGTTGGGAGGAATACTGAGAACATTGGTGGAGGAGAATGGGCACTGGTGGAGGGATGTAATCGGTCACTGTATGACTGAAATGCAAACATGAAAGTTCACAAGTTTGTAACTACCTCATGGTGATTCACTAATAAACACTTTTTAAAAAAATTTAAGACTGCAAAAAGAAATAATAATAATAATAATAAGAAGAAGAAGAAGAAGAAGAAGTATTGTCAGTAGAAACCCCTGTAAAAATCGTATCACAAACTATGATAGAAAGGCTAGAGAGGTGGAACATCAGGCGGTGTGCTTGATTTGCATGCAGCCAACCCAGGTACAACTCCTGGTACTTCACGTGTTCCCCTGTGCTCCACTAGCAGTGACCCCTGAGCACACAGCCAGAGTAAGGCTGAGCACGTCTTGGTGTGACCTGTAAACCAGAAACCAAAAACAATAAAACAGATCAGTACATATTTATAACATAGAAAACATAGAATGATACATCAAATTTCTGAAGATTTTATGCAAACTAGCACATAAAAACAGGATATAAATATTAGGGAAAAAAAAGACTGAACAATTTGATTCAATAAAAGACCAGATTGTACTGACCCATAACTAATGGACAAGATTCTTGTCATCACTCATGGAATACTGTGAAAAGAAAAAAAAGGTGGGGTTGGAGCGATAGCACAGTGGGTAGGACGTTTACCTTGCACGCGACTGACCTGGGTTCAATTCCCAGCATCCCAGATGGTCCCCTGAGCACCAGCAGGAGTAATTCCTGAGTGCAGAGCCAGGAGTAACCCCTGAGCATCGCCAGGTGTGACCCCCCGAAAAAAAAACCAAAACCAAAAAACAAGGCTTCACTGGAATGACATTGGTCAATGATATGGTTTGTGGCAGTGATACTGGGGTCAAACCCAGGCCCCAGGTACAGCTCTGGCCACTGATGGAATGCTTGAATTTCTGCTGTACCAGATATTATTAAAAATGTTGAGAAAGGGAAATTCCGAGACTCTATTGTGGTCTGTATCGTTTGCGAAACCCAATTCACAGAACAGCGTGGTCTCTAGTAAGTAAAATTGTGCTCATTTTAAGCCCAGCATTTGTGCTATTGGCGATGATTCATGGAACATTTCATAAGTATTCACATGCTTATGAAAGAAAGCACACTGAGTTCATTATGGAGTGTTTTAAAAATTAAATACAGTATAAATTAAATACATCCGAAGGTCTTTTTCTTTAACTTGTTTTATTATGTCCCCCTCCTTTTTTTTTTCTTTTGGCTCTTATGACTGTATCACTAAGATATTATTTCCTCCCCGTTCCAGAGAACCAGCTGTGCGAGACTTATTTAAGTGGGAAGGGAAACTCTCCCTATGACAGTCATTTACAAAACCTGTGAGCAGGTCACAGGCATGTGAGTAGGGGCAGAGCCCGAGCTGGTGGCCGGGTGCCAGGGTTTGCTGGAGGAGAGGAAATGGAGAACGCTTTGGGACCCGAGGGGCTTGATTTTCTTACTCGTGCTAATGAGAGCTAATTGCAATGACATGGAGCAGCCTGCTGCACCTCAAATGAAATATAGAAAGTAAAGCATGTGGTGAGACAAGAGGCACACTTATGGGATGCTTTTTCTGCGCCAGGCATAGTGTAATATGGTGTGTGCACAGTTTTAGCAAAACAGGGAAAATGTTGCGATCTATTATTTAGGGAAAATATTTCTTAAATACAAGAGCCAAAACGCACATGGAAATGACAGGCCCAAGATTCAGGCGAGTGTACAGCCAGAGGCAAATTCAGATTGGAGGATCTTACACTTCATTTATTATCCATGCACTTAATTCTCACTGGCATAAAATAAATCTATTAAAGTAGCAGATCATAAATATAATGAAGCAAAAAAAAGTAAGGCCGTCGTGAGTAGAATGTCTTCTAAATGATAACTACTTGAAAGCCATAAATTTCCCTTTGGTCAGTTAGCTTCCTGCTTGTCTTCTATATAGATTGTCTTGAATCTCTACTGGTTCACTGTAGTGTGGGTTTAGGCTGGGCTCCCCTGAGACTAACTTCCCTACTTTGGCTATTTGGATAGTGGCATTTTCTAGGTGATCTGCCCATATGTTCCTCTCTGTCTCTCCTGGGGCGTCTGCCACAGGTCCCACAAGCTATGCTTGAAAATCTGTTCACTGTGCTTTCAACTAAAGGGACTACTTTGGTTTGGCTTTTTAAAGAAATGCATTGCAAAAACCTTAGTTCACAGGTAGTTTGGGGGGCTGGAGCAATAAATAGCACAGCAGGTAGGCCATTTGCCTTGCACTCAGCCGACTTGGGTTCGATTCCTCTGTCCTTCTCGGAGAGCCCGGTCAGCTACCGAGAGTATCGCACCCACACAGCAGACCCTGACAAGCTACACGTTGCATATTCAATATGCCAAAAAACAAGTCTCACAATGGAGATATTATTGATGCCCGCTCGAGCAAACTGATGAACAACAAGACGACAGTGTTACAGTGCTAGATAAATTTCTCACCTGTGCTAGAATTGCTCTGTATCTAAGGTGCCGTTTTTTCTGTTTATTCACATGGCAAAATCAGCTGAGAAACATCAATCTCCTAGCACATGAGCACTTACAGTCAGCAAGCAACTTCTTCTTCTGTCTCCCTTCTCCCTTTCTTTGTTTCTCTTGTGACAGGGGTGTCTCGTTTCCATTGGAGAGACAGGATGTGAGGAGTGAATGCTGTTGAGAATTATTTCTTCTTCTAAAGTTCCTTTTGCCAGTGTCCTTCCCTTATCACCCCCAGTCGACATGCTGCCAGAGTGCCCCTTGGTAGACTTAATTCAGCTTCGTGAACTTTTCTGCTGACAGAGGTGGGTCACTTTAAATTCTCCTTCAGAAATGGGTGTTGGAAACTTGTATGACTAAAACCCAGTCATGAATGCTTTGTGACTGTATCTCATGGTGACACAGCAATTCAATAAAATAAATAAATAAAGTAAATAATAATAATAAATTCTCACTTGAAAACAAATCCCAAGAATCTCTAGTGCAAGGTAAGGGAAATGTTTTAAATTCCCATTTTGGCTATGCCTCAAAGTGCTTTCTGAAATCCAGTATTTCAAGAACCCTATTCTGACAATGAGACATTCCTTTGCTTAAATAGCAACTGATTGGATGGTGATTCGAGGGAAACCTCAGGATCAGATACTTAACTTTCATCTCTGAAACCTTGAGGGTGTTGTGAGGAGATAAACAGCACTTTATACCAAACATTAACATCTTCCTAGTCAGAGTCCATGGAACCTAGGTAGTCGGTGGTTTTTATTTATCAAATATGTATTCTCCTGAGAGTAGCTCTATGACAAGCAGAGTGCTGGGCATTTGGGAGTCAACAGTGAACACAGAAATATATTTCTCTGTTTTATGGGGCTTATATTCTGTGATGTGAGAGGAGGCATCAATAAGTCATGTAGAAGGAGTTTTCCACGCAGCCAGACCTAACTTCACATTCCAATTCTATAAATTATTGACTATGTTCAAATACAGTTTGGTTATTTCTGGGTTATTTACCACTATCAGCATCTGTGGACATTTTTTGAGTATCGTTTTCTATTATAGAGTCACAACACTAGGGATAGTAGGAAGAGCACTGAATTAAGACTTGAGCACTAATTTGGACCCGTAAGCTACTGGTCTTTTGTCTCTAAGAAGTCATTCATTTTCCGAAGCTTTCTTTCCTTGTCAGCATTCTGGAGAGGTTCACAGAACTCTGGTGATCACAGGAGATTGTTAGGGTAGGGAGAGATGAGTCAGGTAAAACAGATCAGTTGTGTGGTTAGGGATCTAATTGGACTTCCGGTGGTGAACACACAAAGATGTAGTTCACGTAGATGTCAATTTATAACAATGCACACTGGAATTGATAAAATGTTACCATGCAATGTTTTAATAGTGATAAATTCCTACTGTAGCATATTTCTGGCCATCTAATTTTAAAAAAATAACCACGTTCTTTTATAAATCTTAACATGCTCTAACTGATTCCTGCTTTCTTTCCCCCAGTCTGTAGGATGGGTATGGCTTAACGGTCTCCAGTTTTATGATGACTTTACTGACTTGTTATGGACTTTGGGGAGGGTGGGATTATGCAGGGATAGGTGGTGCTTGGAGCCTGCCTTGGTGTGTGTGGGTTGCTGATGAGGGTTGGGAATCGAACCATTCCCGCAGAGAGAGTGGCCTGGCATCTACTTTCATTAGTATAAGTGACAGTGTTCCCACACCCACTCTTCTGAAAACAGACGCCGCTCTCAGAGTCATAAGGTACTTTTCAAACTGTAGCTCACATGTAAGCTGAATATGCCAAGTCTTTGCAAAGTGCAGGAAGCATAATTTTATAACCAAATGATTTGGTATTCTAAATAAAAGATGTTTTTAACTTGCAGATTGCTGACATTTGCCAAAATATTTCTATAAATACCAGTGTCGCCAAAGGGAGTTTGTCTATTAATATTCCATACAATGCTCAAATAATGAATTCCTGGTATTAAGCAACTATAACACACAGTTGCCTTCTTAGGTAGGTGCCGGCAGTGTGCTGTCTACTTGAACACACACTCCTTCATCTTCATTGTGGACAAAGAAACGGGTCCTGGGAGCATTCATGATGCTCACTCAGTTGTAATGTGGAAGCCATTGAGAAAATCACTTCCTGGCTGATTAGAGCTTTATCTGAAGGCATTTCATGGCATATATTATGAAGGCATGTTCTTGTCCTGAAGATCATGAGCTTTCCAATAAAATCATAACTGAACATTTTCAGACCTTGTTTTAGGGTCTACAACCTACTTTTGTTTCCTTCTGTCTGCATTTTGAAGATGAGGGAGTTGTCACTTGACAAGTGAAATTGTTCAGATCAAGGTCATATGTGTGTGAAATAGCAGAAATAGGATCACAATCCTAACGCTCAAACTTGTATGCCCACTGTCTCATGTTGTTAAGACTTACAGAAGTGACTGTCAATAGTCAGGTAGGCCTAGAGGTCAACATAAGCGTGAACCAGTCAACCCAGAACTGAGTAGAGCCTGCAAACCTCTCTTCCCTCAACTCCTCAGACACTCAGGAAAAGAGCCGGGGGTGGGGGGGGGGTGTCCTGGCCTCAGGTGCGACTGGTCGGCACTTTCTGCTTTCTAAAGAAGGGATTTTCCACAGTGGCGCTGAGTGGTTTTCTGTAAGGGGGACGGTGAACCGTGTCAGTTGGGAGCCTCTGCGCTACCTACTATTGTTAGGATATTTCATGGAAGTGACTGACCTGAGACTCAGTGTTGTCATTAATAAAGCAGATTTGCCCTTGTTATGAGGGTAAGCTTCATCCAGGCAGCCCAAGGTATTAAGAGCAGAAACCAACGTTTTGCAAAGAACAAGGAATTCTGCCTTAAGATCATGATGGAAAACTTCCCTGGATTGCCAGCCAGCCTCACGAGCTTCAAACGCAAAATCTTGGCATATTGGTCTGCTGGCCTGCCCTGTGGGTTTAAGCTTTAACAATTCCACAATTGCATGAGCCTTTTCCTTATATCTATGTATTACAACACAGGTGCACACACGTACATATACAGAAACATGAATGTGATCCGCATCAACCCTGCAGAACCCTGGAATGGAAGCTAGATCATGTTATTTCTTTAACTTGCATCCTTTCGCTGAACCAGGCAAATATCTCAAAAGTCCAGAGTGTGGCCCTTCATATGCAAGTCTGACCCTTGGCACCGCCAGCCCCTCCTGTGCCCTGCACCTACCAGGTAGAGCCGTGGTGGTCCACAGCATCTCAGGGCCAAGCCACACGGCCAGCCTGAGCACTGACCATCAGGCATGCACTGTTGGGCAGCTGTGTGTCACTGGGATGGCCTGACAGGCCTTCACTTTGCCACCCCAAGATTTTATCAATCAGTCCCCCAAACATATGGGACTAGGAAGATCGTACACGGGGTAAGACACTTGCCTTGCATGCTGCTGACCTGAGATCAATCCCTGGCACCACATGTCATCCCCTGATACCTCCAGTAGTGATTGCTGAACAAAGAGCCAGGAGTAAGCCCTGAGCACCACCAGACGTAGTTCCAACCCCCATCCTTCATGAGATTTTCCTTGTAATATACTTATTTGTACTAAGTATTAATTATTTATACAATAAACACAGCCACTTTTAATGATTACTGTCATTGTCATTGTCATCCCATTGTTCATCAATTTACTTGAGCAGGCACCAGTAACGTCTCTATTACACTCAGCCCTGAGATTTTAGCAGCCTCTCCTTACTCGTCTTTCCCAAGGATTGGAAGCTCTTTCAGGGTCAGGAGAATGAGACCTATCGTTATTGTTTTTGGCATATCGAATACTCCATGGGTAGCTTGCCAGGCTCTGCCTGTGCAGGCGGGATACTCTAGGTAGCTTGCGGGCTCTCTGAGAGGTTGTATACATATATATATATATGTATACATATATATACATACATATGTATATATATATATGTAAATATACATATATATACATATATATACACAACATATATATGTTAATGTGTTTGAGATATGAGTACGCCATCTGATATGAATACAATAATAACAGATTAAAATAAGCATTAAAATTTAAATGTAAATGGCCTACTTATATTAGAGAATGACACCATTCAAACTTCATGTAAGATGTAAAATATGGGGCTGGAGAGAGAGCACTGTGGGTGAGGTGATTGCCACGATGTCCGTTGACCTGCGTTTGGCCCCTGGCATCCAGGATTGTCCCCCAAGTCCTTCCTGAAGGCAGTGTCCTGACACTGCCAGGTGTGGCCCCAAAATAAAACAAAACAAACAAAAAATCAAAACATTTTGTATGGCTGTGGTTCACAATATCAAAATACATTCCAAAATTTAAAATTACTATCTAGAAACTTTTGAAATCCTTATAGAATGTCTAAAAATTTAAATAATCAAATTAAGCAATATTTTAAATGTTTTTAAAAATAATAGGATTGGAGAGATATTACAGCAGGTAGGGCATATGCCTTACTGGAGGCTGACCCAGGTTCAATCCCCAGAATCCCATATGTTTGGTTCCCTGAACACAGCCAGGAGTAATTCTTGAGTTTAGAGTCAGGAGTAACCCTAAGCATCAGAGGGTGAGACCCAGAAAGAAAACAAAAAGCCCAAACGAAAAATAGTAAGATTTTCCTGGACAGAAAGTAGCATTGTAGCTCTGTCCTCCTGTTGTACATCGATTTGCACGAGTGGGCACCAGTAACGTCTCCATTATGAGATTTGTTACTGCTTTTGGCATATGGAATATGCCATGGGTAGCTTGCCAGGCTCTGCTATGCGGGTGGGATAACAGTTGGTGAAAAGCATAAACAGTGCTACTATCCCCATTTTAAAGATTTTATAAATTTTTATTATTATATTCCTAAATTTAGTTTTGAAGATTTATTTCACATTGAAGTTATAAGATCTAACAGATTACTGCATCTCTCTCGTACCCTCCACACTTATGTTGCACTTTGAGTGTAGTTTTACATATAATTTATTAATATTCTTTTTTAAAATTTCTAAAAATTTATAATTTGACTCTTAGTTTTTCTCCTTTAGCAATAAAATGACTAGTATCATCTAAGGTTTCATTTACTTAAGATATTTTAATTATCTCATTTTATGCAAAGCATAAATATTGTATAGTTATCATGCATGAAAATGTAGAATGATTTACCATTAGCAGAGGGTTACAGTGAAAAATTAATATGGAGATAAGAAAAAATGTAATTACGTTCTAGTTTGTTGGGTTCATCCATCAAATACTCTAATGTCTGCATTCTACTGGGTAAAATGATGGTTACTAAGTGTTAAAGTCTTAATAACTCTACACTGCATCTTCGGTACCACTCACGAAAACTCTGCTATTTACCTTTTTAAAAAATGTTTCTGACTAAAAATAATCCAGTGCTTCAGTAAGTGGCAATTGAATCAGACTCTCACCCCTGTTGTTGACTTCCAGTTAAATTAGCCTGATTGACGCTTCCTTGCTTCCTCCTGAGGGCCCCGAAGACTTTGTGAGAAATCGCAGCCCCTTTAGTTTATTTCTACGAGGGTGAAAACATTCTCCCAGTGAGCTGTGATTTCTGTATCCACTGGTGAGGACACAGAAATCTTTAGGTTAATCCTCACTATCCACACTCCGATGTCTGATCTCTTGTTTATAAATTGTTCTTTTTTTTTATTTTTTGCTTTTTTGAGTCACACCAGAGATGCACAAGGGTTACTCCTGGCTCATGCACTCAGGAATCACTCCTGGCAGTGCTCAGGGGACCAGATGGGATGCTGGGAATCGAACCCGGTTCTGCCTTGTGCAAGGCAAACACCCTACCTGCTGTGTTATTGCTCCAGCCCCCAAACTGTTCGAACATGCCATGGCACTATTGGTTGAATTTCTCTGCCCAGGCCTTGCAGCCCTCATCATAAACAACATGGGGTCTAGCAGAGCAACTTCACGGCCAAAGAGGGTATTTTAGGAGGCAAAGTGTATAGGTCCCTCCAGAAGAGACTCTTAACAGTTTTTGGTAGCGTGACTCTTATGATTGTAAGGAGAAGCAAAACACAAGATGATATAAAACACACTTCCATAGGAGCCAGGTCAGCAGGAAGCTGTGAGTCCTGTGATGCCTGTTAGTTCTCTGCCCCTTTACTGTCATGAGTGAGTCTGGCAAGAAGTGTGCAGCCCTGGTGCCGCTGCCCCAGCACAGAGACGCTCAGTGGAATCTCATGAAATGAACACAGAAGTCCTAGAGGACTCATCTGATGGGTCATTTCAATTCAATGAGAGGATTATAGTGTCCTCGTGTGCAATTCTCTTAAATAAAATGATTCTCTACCGGAGGTGGGGCATCTAACCAGTGCTCGGGGCACCCTGCAGGCTATGTCCACTGATCCTAGGCTCCATAGACCAGACAGGTCCAAGTGAGAGCCGAGAGTGCACACTGCCTAGTCCCTACAGGGCTGAGGACCACCAGAGAGTTCTAGCAGCACTCAGAGACCCCCAGGGCTACACATGGGAGTACTTGGGGGCCTGTGTGGTGCCAGGGGTCTAACCAGGGTCTCACTCAGCCAGAGCATGTGCCACGAGCCCATACTATTTCTTTGGCCTCGATAAAATGATTATTCTCAACTGGAGCAGACACTGCACAGCAAGTCAAGCACGGTGATTGATAACTGCCGTGTATTCGTATCTAACATATTATCTACATAATTATCTATAAAATTATGTATTTTATGCCTAAGGTCTTTAATGGAGGAAAGAAAAATTATTTTTGAATTGAATTTATCACTGTCTTGGGGGTTAGTGGTCTTTTATTCCTTTTGACTGTGGGCTTTGAGGCCACACCCTGCAATGCTCAGACCTTACCCCAGCTCTGCACTCTGAGATCGCCCCTTGGCAGGTTCAGGGGACCAGCTGGGAGCAGGCCAGGCAAGTGCAAAGCCACTCTCTGATGGCTCAGGCCCAGGATTAGTGGTCTGTGGGGAGGAAAGGAGAGAAAGGAAGGGAGGAAGCAAAGAATGAAAGAAAAGAACATGGGAGTAAAGAGGGAGAAAACTATCTCTTCCTCCGGTCGCACAGAGGCATCTCCAGTAAAATAAACGACGGTGGCCACAGTTGCGTGAAATTCCTAAAGCAATTCTAGGAAGTTGGTAAAGGTGGTTGTTAGAAGAGAATTTCTTAGGTAAATCTCTAGGAATCACTTCACTACGATGACTAATGTCCTTGTTGAAATGTGTAGTTTTTCAATTGAGATTTGTGGTGAAGACTTGTAATATAGCACCAAAGGCTTGGTCTTTGAGAAATATCATTGATGAGCTGGACATCCATAAAATTAAAACTTCTGCTGTGCTAAAGGGAAGGACAAGAGTATGAGAAGAGAAGCTTCATCCGGACACTCGGAGAAATTTGCAGAAGACACCGTCAGCTGTTACCCCAAAATACTGACAGCTCTGGAGTCCCAATAACAGGAGGATGAGAAATTGGACCTTAACACACTCACATCTCTCCAAAGATGATTAAATGGGGATGCGAAAACTGTGTGCTGCATCTTATATAGAGATGTAAATGCAGATTCAAGCAAGAGATCCTTCCGTGGGCAACCAAAGTCAGGAGCACTGTCAACAGGTGCCCGTGTTGATGGTATGAAGACAGGAGCCCTCATTCTCTGCAGACGGAATGAATGCAGAATGGCTCAATGTTGGGAGACAGCTAATGATGGTTTCTTGCAAAATCTAAAATATTCTTACCATGAATCCAATAATTTCATTCATGGTATTTCCTCCCAAGTCATTTGGTGTCCTGGATAAGAATGAGAGGAGGTAATGGAAACATATACCCTGCTCGTGGATAGGGAGAATCAATGTTGTCAAAAT